>NW_017729022.1:35975101-35991245 GCF_001723915.1 Gavialis gangeticus
GGGCAAATTCAAGAGGAGGTTGGATGATGACCTGTCTGGGGTCTTGTGAACCCGGCATTCATTCCTGCCTGGGGCAGGGGGTCAGGCTAGATGATCTGTTCAGGTCCCTCCTGACCCTAGCTACTATGAAACTATGAACCCCTCCACGTTCTCCATGAGTGTCCTTTCCACCTTCTCTGGGTCTGCCCCTGTCTGCGCAAATTCTGTACCATCTCTTTACCTGCTGGTGTCCTATATCCAGCCTTCCTGCTGTGAGGTCTTACAGGTATCGTGTTTTCAGGCATGCCCACAAAAATATTTAGGGATTTGGGCCCCGCTTGCAAGATTTCCCCCATCTAATTTGAGAATCCTACTTTGGGGTCTGTGAGGCTTCTGCTTGAACTAGGGCTATAAGCAGCTTGTTAGCTGTGGGGGATACTTAGATGATTTTGTGAACACTAGGTGGTGGACAGTTAGGCACTGAACACATGTGTACACCACAGTGGTTTTGAGCTCCTCCCCAGATGAGCTCTGATCTGCTCCATTAATCCCTCTCCTGCTGACATGTTTTAAATCAACTATGCTGGTGAAGAGACTCTGTGGTATCCATTTGTAGTTTCCTTGGAATTCAATGGTTTCAGGAGCAGCCACTGGAGCTGACCCCATAGTATCTGCACCAGCCTGTTTCTGGGTTTGAAGTGTGCAGGCAGGAGTTGGTGTGTAGGCTCAGAAATGTTTCAGAGTAGGCTGCCACTATGGTGTATACCTGCCCTTAAAGGGTTAAGCAGTAGCTTTGACAATGTCACTAGCACCAATATTGTGGACTTAGGTGCCGGTAGAGGTTCTGCGTCTTGTTTAGGTACAGCTGTAGCAAAATCTGTAGATTTCAATCACTTCCACATGGGATTTCTGCTTTTCACTGATGTCACAATGAGTTAAATACCCAACACGCTCTGTGTTATTGAAGACAGTGCAAAAAGCATCCATAGATATGCTTAGAAGTACTGAAGCTCTGCTTTCATGCACAAAGCCCTGAGTCATTTAAAAAGCTTGTACTTAAAATGAGATTTTCTATGAGGTACAAGCCTATTTACCAATGAAGGAATTACTACATTTGCCGTCACAAGAAATCCCAGAAGTTGAAAGGCCAAACTGCCAGCTGGTGTAAAGTGATATTTCATTCAATAGAGCTACACTATTTTACATGGGTTCAGGCTCAATATAGAGTATATAGAGTAAAGCAATATAGAGTATGGCTCTGGCTCCAAAGGATTTATTAAAAATACTAGCAAGGTTTTGAAATTAAATGTTGGTATGTGACCGTCTGGTATTTCATACAGTGGCAAACAAGAAAAGTAAGTAACAAGGTTTTCTCGTGATTTCCAGCTATTCTGTAGTAGAAAGCATTCTGAATACAACTGCTCAGTTTGCACTGTTGTTTGTTTTGTTTCCTCAATCACTTTGCTTTACTCATTTGGCTGAAAGGCAAACACATTCCCTGTTGATTATCCTCATTCAGCCATGGGCTTCGGCTACACAATTTGATTCCTAATATGGTAGCAAGAGAGGTTTCTGTACAAGTTCCAGGGAGCTCCTGGAATGCAGCAAGAAAGGAGTCCTGTGGACACAAAGATACTTGTTATACTAGTACTAATAAAGAACAGAAAATGAGCTTCAACACAGAGACCCACTGAAAGTTGTTGCTTTCTTCACTCTTAAAATCATTACTTTGTCCTAATGTATACCAAGGCTACAAATTGTTTTCTGGTACATTTCTGAACAAACTTTCTTGGCCGTTTCAAAAACCATAACTTTGAGGTGTGTTTCAGCAAGTCAGCTCTATCAAAATGAAGTTTTTATTATTCTAGTGTATAGCCTGAAAGCATGCTGTCACAGTACCAGAAGATTAGTCACAGCACAAGAGGATACAATGTTACAGAATTTAGAAAGAGAATTGTGTGGTTTTTTTTTTTTAAAAAAAGGTAACACTAAACTCTTCAAATATCTGCTGCCTACTCACAGGGTCAGGGGAAGACCAGTTTTCTATAATCCATCTTTTGTAACTTTTATAAAGTACTTTCCAGATAATTTCCTAGCCAGCTCATCAACTCCAGAAATGTTCTCTGTTTGAACAATATCAGGACAAAAAGGATTAAATTATTTCAATGAGCAGGGATCCCCACAGTGTGGAGTTAGGAGTTAATTTTTCTCAGGATACATAACAACAGTGTGCCGCAGCCTGGCTTTTGCAATAAGCATTTTTTAAGCTAAATTCTCTTTAAGCCCCATAGTTATTATCCTCTTCTTACTGTCAGGCCAGGGGAAGGTGGAGAAGGTAGAGAAGATGTGGTCTTTGTTAAATCGTGTTAATTTCTGCCTAAGTAGCAGTTATTTGGGTGCTTTGTGAGTTTTCCTTTCTTTTTGGGTTTCGTTTTTTTGGGGGGGGTTTCAGCTTTGGTAGTAGAGTGCTGTAACCGACTGGATTCACATATTTAACATTCTTGTTGCCAATTGCCTGAACACTGGATAAACAGTAACAACAACACTTTCATGTATAATAACTTTTAATGCTGACAAGTAGCAATGTCTGTTCCCAGCATTCCTAGAAAAAATGGGCAGGAAGTCTAAGGCTCTGCCTAACTCTGAACGGTGCCTTCCCATTGTTTTCAGCAGGACCAAATTAGGTGCTTTTGCAAATTTCACTGCATCTTCCAAAGACCACTGAAAATCCAGCCCAACCACTTTAAATATGGCTTGAAAAATTGCTCCCACAACACAATGTCTTCTGATCCTTGTAACCTCTATCATGCACAGCAAGTCCTGCCATGAATAGGGAATGCCATCTGTCCTCTACAAGCTATTGTTTCACTTTATTGATCTTGAATGCAGACACTTATCATTTTCATTTTGTGTTCTCCTCCTCCCTCTACGTGTCTAATAATCTCAGACAGATAGATACATCTTTTTGAGCAGCACTGCTTTCAAGTCTGAACATTCAAAAGGCTTCGAAATTCTTATGTGATTTATGGGTTGTTGGGTTTTTGTCATAGCAGATGGTCCCTTGACTAGGCAATGTCAAGATCTTGTCTCAATATGAGTGGCAAACAGAAATATGCTGAACTGCTCAAATTTAATCTAGCTTGTCAGTGAACCACAAGATCTGCCTGCTCAACCACTTTCATACCGAATTGGATATCTGCTGTCTAAATTGTAACAGGTATCTGAGCTGAAAACCATCATGTACCTTCCGATTTCTGATGTTTTGTGCCACATTTCACTGGCTTTTAAGCCAAAGTGATCTGTACAGTAAGTGGCAAAATCATAACATGTCAATCAAATATCGATTCGTATCATCAAATGCCTAGGACAGTTTTAAGCATTTGAGATATATTTGGGGCCCAAGTTACTCTTCCCCCTTTTATCTAATGATGAAATTTGTCAAATCTCTTTTCTCTTGTCTTATAATAGGAATAATGTCCTTGGCACTGGTACACTGTCAACACTGTTGTTGATGGCCTTGTCCACTTGTTTTCCATTCCGCCTTGAATATTAGCACTTAAATACTCTACTGTAGATAAGGCAGAGACCTTGTCATGTTGCTCCTATTTGTAAGTTGTCTGTGGCATTATAGAAATCAATGGTAAATTGAACCTCAGTCTTCCAGTTTCAACAGTTTCAGGTATCTTTGAAGGTCTTAAGCTTCAGTTCTACTATTGTTCACAGAAGTGTATATCTTAAGTTAAAAAACTGCTGTTTTTAAAGCATACCAACCAGTAGCTTGTTCTGTAATACATGTGGTCCCCAGATCTTCCTTTGCAACTGTCTGCATTCAAAATCTGCCTTTTGTGCTTTTCAAATTTGAGTGGAGGACAGAAGGAAGTTAGATGTTACTTTGAAACTGCAAAATTGCTTTTCATTAAGACTGATGTTGTGTTGAATTTTCTGTTATCAACCTACTCCAATTTCTTGCTTGAAGGGTATTGCTTGATAGCTATTGAAGCAATGTGAAGTTCCATTTAGACATTTTAAGGAAGTTGAGAAATTAAACAGATAGAATTTAGAAGTGGCAACCATGCCTATGGCAATACGGCAAATGCAGGCAACATGCTCATATGTAAGTTATATGTCCCTTATTCAAGGGACAATAATATGTCCCTTATTCCATTAGTTAAATAAGGGACATATTTTGGCTGAGTCACTTAGCTGAATAAAGTCACATGAGAGGGCACTGTACCCCAACAGGATCACTTGAATACAGTGGGCCAGATAGCAGCTCATGTAAAACTGATGTAACTCCATTGAAATTAATGGTAAATTGAACCTAGGCTGTAACTTGACATATTAAAATTGAGGTAAAGTAGTTTCCTAGCATGTGGGAAAGGGCGTAAGTTTGGTTTCTACAGCTTATGGTACTTAAAATCGATCCACATGTGAGAACAGTCCCTAGTCTAGACAAAGCTAGTCTGTTTCAGCTTCTGAAAAGTCTGTTTCAGCTTTGGAAAAAAATAAGAGTGCATACTCCTTCATATGCCAGTCATGTTGCCAGTGAACCCTGACTCTTACCCTTTAAGGAAGGTCTGTGCTGCACGCCGACTCTCGTTTTCACTAGCCCTCACAGGAACAAAAAGATTCTGGAAACGAGGCCTTTTCCCTAAGATCGCAGGAGTGTATGACTGTATCATGGATTGTTATATGTGAAATTGATATATTCTTTGAGACCTAAAAGTGTATTTCTCCCTTTTGGGCAAAATAGTTTGTTAGCTTTGGGAAGCCGACTGCAAAGCTGTTCACAACATAACCAGAAAATCTTGCTTAGTGTATATTTATTAAACAAATATTTTCTCCTTGTGTTGGGAAACCTAGTTGTCTTCACAGTACTTGCAGTTCTTTTCCATAACACTTTAATCCATTAGGAAAAAAGCAAAACTTATAAAGAAACAAACTTACCAGAATTGACCTACATGTAAATATAAACTTCTCAGGTAGAGAAAGTACTGGGAATTTGATTGAAATTGAGAAGAAAATATGTAAGCTAGGGGGCTCTTTTTTATATACAACCACTGATGAATGAAATATGGCTTCAACATTGTGATATGCTCTTGGAAATAAATATCAGCTTTGATAAAGTATATCTGGGATTGGTTTTTCTCTCAGCTGTGAAGTGTAGAGATCAGGTTGCTTTGATGGTCCTCGTAGTCATAGACACTCGAAGAACAAACCTCTAGGACTTGTGTTTTTTTATTCTTTTTGTACTGCAGGGTTCCTGCAGTATTAGCTGTCACTGATTTGATATTTTTGGTTTAATCATCTGAATCATAAACATGTCTCTTTCACATTGTCAGACATCAAAGACTGCATGTTTACCTAAGCTAAGAAAAATGCTGGCTATAAAATGGCAGAAGAGGCATTTATGTGAAATACTTCAGTTATTTTTAAATTTGCAGGTTTTAATTTTTTTCTCTTTATAAAATACATTAATTATATTTTTCTACCTCACATTGGAATTCCATCTCTTTCATATACAGAGCCTTTTTTTTTAAAGTTAATTACATTATATCATTGCTGCATTCCTTGCTTATTTCTCCTATCTTTGCTTTTTCTCTAAAACATTATCTTTGGCTTAGTGCATGGCATATCCTGTCATAAATATGTTTGTTGAATTTGAGGAAAAATGCATATAAGTAGAGTTACCGCACAGTAGCTTGTATGTGAGGCAGCCTTTATCTCTGCTTCTGTCTTTTTTCAAAATGTGTTGCTTCTGACTCTGCATGGGAGGGAGTGAAGATTATCTTTAAGCATACTGTATCATCTCCTTTCTGTATTGAAAAGCAGAACATTAGCAGCACCATGCTGATGTGCAATCAAGCTGCAAAGCTGTGGCATGATGATGTTGCCATGAGAAGACTATCACATGAAATGTAAATTCTTGCTACAGCAAATTGCTAATAAATTAGTTTGACTAGTTGCTGCTTCTGTTTGCAATGCACTTTCTTTTCATAACAGTACAGGTTACTTTCTTTTGATAGACCATCTCTCAATTTTTCTTTTGTCATCCTGTGCATCCTCAGAGAAGAATCAGGTCTTGTTTTCTTTGCAGCTTCTGAGCTATTTTTTTTTTCCTCAGGAGATATTATTCTGTTTTCAATTACTAATTTTATGGAATCATAGCTGAAAATACAGTAGAAATGAAAGGAAAACTAGCAAAGAAACACTCAACCAAATGTAGAATTATTTCTTATAGTACATACTCTCTGATACTTCGTCTCATTTTTTTCTAATTAATTCTAGTGATAGGACCTCAATTACTTTCTGCGGTAGACGATACTGGTTTAACAAATCTGACTGAATGTTTCACTGATATTCAGCCTAAACCTTCCTTTAATTAATTGCAGCCCATTTATTCTAGTTATATGGCCCTTTGAAACACCATAAACAGCTCATTTTCTGAACTTCCATTTGCTTTCATTTCCATTTACTGTCAAATCCTTAGTTTGTGTGGCCAGACTGACTGTGTTTAGTTCTTCTGATCTTTCTTCTGTCAGCCACTCCAGTTGCTTTTTCCCCCAGATTTTCACATAGTGACTATCACAAACCCAGCCATGGGGGTCCCGCAGAGCCCCAAGTTTCTCCCCACTGTGCTACTTTTGCCCCAAGGAACAGACCAAGGTTTCCCTGGGATCGCTCCCTCAGGTCCTCTGACCTTACATCAGCCCAGGGGTCGGCAACCTCAGGCACATGTGCCATTAGTGACACATGGAAAACTTTTTCCCGGCACGCCAGGAGCCATGCAAAGAAATTGTTTAATTTTTTTTTTTAAGTTGCTGATCTGGGCTCTCCCGTGCAGCCACAAGTCCCAGTGCCACAGCAGGCACCTGGTCAGAGCCAGAAGAACACAGGCAGGGAGGCTGTCTGTGTTCGACTGCCCCCGCCCCTTGCTCCCAGGAGGGAGCTGCGGGTGGACAGGGCTGGGGCTGGGGCAGGTGCTGCGCAGGGTCACTGCCCTGGAGGCTTCCAGCGGGTGGCAGAGCCCTGGGCCCAGGCAGGCGGACACCCTGTCTCACCCAGGGCAGCACTGAGGTGCCGAGTGCTGGGGCTGGGCAGTTGGGACAGGGTCTGGGCAGTGTGGGGGGAGGCGCCACGGGCAAACCAGCCCGGTTGGGCCTTTAGGAAGGCAGGGGCTGGGTAGGACGTGAGGGTGGCCCCGGGACTCTGCGGGCTCAAGCTGCGGTGAACGGGCAGGTGGGGGTGCCCAGTGGCACCCATGGTGGGGCCTGGCCCAGTCCATGCAGCTCTGCATGGATGGGGCGCAGCCACCCTACATGCAAGGGGATACTGCCTGGCTGGGGCAGGACACCAGTCTCGGGGGGGGCTTCCCTCCAGGAATGACCGCCCTGCATGCTGGACACAGTGCAAGCAGGGCAGAGCCGTCCCCAGTGCAAGGGCCTGGCCGTGGGAGCCCCCATGAGCCTGGGAACAGCCACCATGGCTACCTCAGCCTGCCTGGGTCCCAGTCTTGCCCACCCACAGCTCCCCTCAAGGGGCCAGGGTGGGGGCAGGCAGTGCACAGAGCTGCTGTACTGCAGGTTCCCAGTCGGCTTGGCCCTGAGCACCGGCTGCAGTACTGTTCCCAGAGCCCAAGGGAACAGCCTGCAGCTGCAGCTCCCACTCGCAATGTACCTGGCATGCACAGAGAGAAAGCAGGGTGCTTGCTGAGTCCAGAGTCCTGTCCCAGCCAGGCAGTGTCCCTTCATGGGCAGGCTGGCTGCACCCCATCCCTGCAGAGCTGTGCAGCCCCCCCCCATCCCCCACCACTGTGACCTGAGTCTGCAGAGCCCTGGGGCAGCCCCCGCTCCCTGCCTGACCCCAGCTCTTCTCCGGCTGCAGCCTTCCCAAGGGCCTGGCCAGGGCAGCCTGCCCGTGGTGGCTCCTCTGGTGCCTGCTGCTCCCTGCTCCTCTCTCCCTCTCTTTCCCCTCTCATCACAACATGCTTAACAAGAAAAAAAAATCACAAGTACAAAGACAGTACATGAAGTTTTATTTATTGTCATCAGGTTTCACATTTTTAGAAAACCTGGTATTTACTGTTAAAAAAAAAAGCAACATTTATGATTATTAACTATTAAATATGCAGTGCATATTTAATATAGTTAATAATCATAAATGTTGCCCCACCCCACCCCAGTTTTGTTTTTGTAGCACCTTACAAGGTAGACATTGTGGGTTTTTCAGCGCTCCAACCAAAAAACATTGCCTACCCCTGTCTCAGCCCCTGCAGCTCCAGTGAGGGAATCTGTCAACCCCAGGTGCCCCCTCACCCTGTTGGGTTGCAGGAATTTTTTCTAAGTTCACCTCTCCATAGAGAGGGCTTGCCTGGAATATCACTCACCTAGAAATCACCCTTTCCACAGGCAATCAGTAAGGAGCCAAACAACTAAAAGATGTATTACATTAAAGCGGAGGTGGCCAATCTACAGCTCCGGAGCCACACGCCACTCTTCAGAAGCTAATATGCATCTTCTTGAATCTTTGCACAAGCACACGGTGACCAGCTTCCATTTGGCCACCATGTGCTTGTGCAAAGATTCAAGGAGATGCATATTAGCTTCTGAAGAGTGGCGTGTGGCTCCAGAGCCGCAGGTTGGCGGCCACCCCTGGGTTAAAGGATTGAACACACTCAAAAATGACTATATATTTGAATATAGAAAAGCAAAACAAGTTCCTAACCATCTCACTTAACTACACCTTAGCCTTCCTGAGAGTCTTAACCAACATCACCAGAAATCACCTTCCTCCAGACTTCTTCCAGTCCTGACTGCTGGGGTCCCTCTGACCCTTCCTAGCCCACAGCTAACTAGCTCACTCCTTCGAACCAGCAATCCCCACCTCCTCTCAACAGTAACCAGAACGCTTCGGTCTGCCCGATGTACCCGGCAGTCATTTGGCTGAATAGGCCATTCCTAACCATATCTAAAACCCTAAAGATGTATGCAGAAAGCACAAGCACATCGCGAAAACAGTAACATAAATGGATACAGGATAACATTGGCTTTCCAAGAAGACTACAAGTGCCATATCAGTACAACAGGCAGACAAAGTTCTTTGGGTAGATGTGATATCTTTTATTAGACCAACTAACTAGTTGGAAAAACTGTTCTTTGCAAGCTTTCTGGCACAAACACCCTTCTTCAGGCATAGGGAGAAGCTGCTGGTGTTTGTGTGCTTTCCTGGGTAAAACAGAAGCCAATATGCAAACTGCAAAACAGGAGAAAACAGTCATGACACACCACGAGCCCCCAAAACATAACCAGGTTTGTGCCAGTGACAAAAGCATCTAACTTCAAAATTGAGAGCCTCAAACCCCATCCCCCGTCACATGCCATCCAGGTTCTCCAGCCCCCTAAGTTTCCCGCACAAAAGCCACTTTATTTCTGCTGGTAGGTATACACACAACCATGCAAGCCCTGATGCTGCAGTGCTCAGCAGCTTGGTGGTAGCGCCCCCACCCTGGGCTTCTCAGAGTAAGTGTTCCCTTGCCTATCTCACTGAAAGCGCCCAGTCCACTAAGCAGATGTTCTCAGACCAAGTCTAATAGATCAAGCCTCTTACAAAACATGCGGGAGTGGGGAAAAAAAGAGTGTGAGTATGAGAACAGGTATAGCGTAGCAAGTTAGGGCGTATGCTATACCTATACATAGCATACAAAGTGCAACAGTTTCAGTAGGAGAGACAGCAAGCAACCCATCTCTAGCTGACTTATAGTCCAGATGTTAGGACACTCTTCTGGGATGTAGCAGATGTTGGTTCAAGCCCATCAGTCAGAGTACAACTGCAATACAGAAAATACATAGATTTGTGTTTTGCTCCGTCATTTCTGCTCTCCCTTGCTTAATGTCATGTCTATCACACCTTTTTTATTACCTATGTGCCATTTATGTATATACCACAAAATATATGCTATTCCTTTTTATTATTACCCATTGCCTAAAACTGCAGGACTTCTCTCTCTTTCTACCAAAAGGTAGAAAGACGTAGGAGTTTTTAAATGAATACTGTACTCCGTTCACCCCCGCCCATCCAACTACATTAAAGATTCAGCAGCATCAACCCTGTCCTTTTGAACTGAGGAAGCTGGTGTCCTGGCTGATACAGCATAGAGCGGATTACTGCTTTGTAGCTGGCATTTTCAGTGTAATCACATTTACAGAGTACTTGGTTCAGCTGCCTTACTTTCCCACCAGAGTCTTCAGTTTTGGCTCAGGATAAAAACATAAGGTGTCTTTTGCTGCTGGGTTCAACCCAAAATTACTGTGCTTTGTAAAACAGTTGGTTTTGCTTATGGATAGCTAGGTTGAAATGGGCTGCCTGTATGCAGGGGAGACAGATCAACTGCCCTTTCTTTGGCAGTAAACTTTTATCTCAAGCTCATAAAGCCTAATTTGTGCTGTTTTTAAATAAGGGTTTTTTGTCTTCCAGTTTTATGCTATTCTCCCAGTCTGGAGTTGTAACACTTGTGGCTACATTCTGGTTGGAGAGTGCAATAGATACTTGCAGACTCATCTGGTGTCTGAATAGCCCTTAGGCCAATATGAACAATTCTGTTTCTACTGTCTGTTTTACATGTTTAGCAATCCCAGTCTGCAATCCTCCGAAGGGTAAATCATTGGCACTCTGTCAGTTCTATAATGCTTCCTTCTCCTCAGTGCTCCTTTATTTACTGGATTCAGCATTTTAATAACAACCTTATATTTGTTTAATTGCACAACAGTAACAGAGTATTATTTTAAAACCTTGCTTTTGCTCCCTTTCCCATTTTAACTTTCTATATTGCAGGAAGGCTGCTGTTAATAAGCATCAATCCCCATTCCCTGTGGTATTAACAAGCCCTGGCCTTTGAAAAAAATTGCTATTTCTATAAGGGAAGAACTTGCTATTTCAGTTAGAGGAGCTTAGTCAAAGAAAAACAAAGAAATAGTAGTCATGCAAAGAATGTGCAAAGGTAGATGCAATCAGAGAACTGTGAAGCTGTGTGACATTCTGTATACCCCTTTCAGGAGGGGTAAGGCACAGCTAAGTAAGGGCTGGGCTAGTCTTGGGCCTGACTGCTGCTGGCTCCCAAAGGCCTGATCTCTTTTTTTATTCTATCCATGGCTCCTGTGCTATGGGGTAGCATGAAGCTAGCTTTCATGAATTCTCCTGTGCAGGATCATGACTGTGCTGCTTAAACTTGCTTAAAAGTTACTTTTCATTGCTGGTGTGAGGCCTGCCAAGAAATTCTCTCGAGAATCAGAGAGAAGAGGCCTGCTTCTGGTACTTTTAGAGCCTACATCTCCCCAGCAAATCTACAGTCTCCTCTCCCCAGGCTCACCTAGCAAATTTCAGCTGCCACTTAAAATCTGACTCATACCTAGGGTGGCTATACATCCCGCGTGACAAGGACACTCCTAGATTCCTTAGGCTGGTCTCAGCTGGCGGAGCTTGGCAGGGAGGCAGAGCAGCATGGTGCACTGGGCAGGTGGGTGGGCAAGGCATTGCTTTTGCTGTTGGGGAAGATGGATGTACCGTCACCCTATCTAAGAGGCCATATCCAAAGTCCCTACATTCCTTGCTCCCACACAGTGGCAGCAGTTCAAGCCTATGCACCCGCCTGCCTGTGCACCATGTCACCCCACCAGGCTCTAGCCCAGGACTTTTGACCAACCTGCCAGGGCTGGCTTATGAAATCCAGGACTGTCCCAGGCAAACCTGGACATACAGTCACCCTACTCAGTTCTCTCTTAAGTGAGTTATATCATACTTGGAACTATGGAAATTATCGTGAAATCCCACAGAAATGTTAATGGCAGCTGAGGAAAAAGCCTTAAGTAGCAAATAAACGTCAAGGAAGCAATTATTTCATTTTCAAGCAAGTACTGCAGTGAGAGCGAGCCAGAAATTATTTTATACCAAGAAAACTGTTTCTAATGAGAATGTTTTCTTCAGTGTTTTCCTTGAGCCATCGGCTGCTCTTTAAAGATAAGGCACCATCTCTAAGTCACTCATTGTGGAGGAAGGTAGAAGGCACAACATGACTTAATGAGCATAAACCATAACTTGTAGACAATCTAAAAGGCAGTGCAGCATTTGTACTGATTCTTAGTAATTATACCTGATATTGCTGCTTCCCCAGGTTGTTCAAATTATCTTCCTCTGGCTTTCCTTCTAATTCCAAGGCTTTCTATCTCTCTAAAGAATATTGGTTTGGACAACCCATGCATGATATCCCTCCAAACTCATTAGAGGTTATTTCTGAGGCCTTAATTATTTGTTCCCTCCTACCACACACACACAGATGCAAAAAGTTAAATTAACTGTGGCTTGAAAGTCACAGTCATCATGCTGAATCATCTCCTCCAGTGGTGGAAGGATTTCTAGGCACGTTGAGTAAGGATGTCCTGAAATCTAGGAGGAAATCCAGCAGATGTGATAAAGACAGCTGGAGGGTTTGTCCTATTCTGCTCCTTCTCCAGGAGCCAGGCTGACCCTACAATGAAATGTCTGCTGGCTGCCATTTTCTTCCACTAGCAGAAGGAAGTACAGTAATGGTTTAATATTAACCCTTGGCCCAATTGATGTAGAAAATCCAAAGGGCTGCTGTGTCATTCAACAGTTCCTCTATGCTGGCTAGATATGGAAGAACCACACCAGAATCATGGTAAAATGGTGTAGAATTAAGTCCATCACCCTGCCCCAGCTATTGGGACTCTGGAGTAGCACTCCTCCTCCTCCGACCATCTCTCGTGCAGCAGCAGGAAGAGAGAGTAGTTTGGGCGCTATCCTCACTAATGTTCACCCTTAAAATCACCTTTCTGATAAAAGAGCGACTCCAGCTTTAATTTTTCTTACCTACTAGATGAATTTGTGAGCTCTTTTCAACAGTCTGTTCAAGATGGAAACTGGCTTGAACATTCTGCATTCTGCCAGGCAGTCTTGGGGCAACTTTGAATGACTTTTTCTTTCCAAAAGTGGATGTGCTAAATAGCATGCCAATACCCTGACATTTTCTAATAAAAATACAGTTAGTGGTGATTCCAGCCTATATTGTTTTCTCTATTTTATTTGCAGGTCCTTTCTTAATATATTACTATCTCATGTGAAACTTATGCAACTGCACTTATTGCTAGTTTATTCTGGCTCTGTCTTCTCTATTAATCATTGTAGACTTATTCTAGACTTGCTAGGGGTTTTGTCTGATCTCACCAACCAGGACTGGCAGATTTTTTTTTCTTTGAACAGTGATATATCCCCACAGCCTTATGAAAACAGCCAGTCTTAGAATCAATTTGCAGTGTTTTTTTCAAATTTGTCAACTTTCTGTCTGAAGGTTTTTCACGCTTTGATTAGCACACCATAGAACAGAGGCCTTACAAATATTTATCAAAGATCAAACCCCCATCTTTATGCTTGTGCTCAGAATAAACCTTTGTAGTAATACCATTCCAACTTAGCTGTTTTGTTGACATTGCTGTGCTGTAAAGAGTTTGCTCCATCCAACTGGAAATTCATGTGTACTAATTGCTGCCCTATCAAAGGTAAAAAATGATTTTTCATTAACTATTCATCACTTATAATTAATTTTCATTTTAAAATCCACTGACAAACAGTGGCTCTCCAGCTCTCCTTTGTTTGTCAGGATATTTTCTTTCCACCTTATTGTACTCTACAGACTCTTCTACTTGAATTTTAGATATTGCTTTAGCCTTGCTTTGCGTACATTTTTTTAAACAGGCTACATACACATGGGCCACAAAGTGGCAATGATCAGGGTATTGGTATGAACTGAATTTTTGCTTTGTTATCTCAGTAGCCAGTTTCTAAAATACTGAAGTGTTCACCACCAATTTTGTACAACTGCAACTTGCATTTCAGGTGAGACTCAGATAATTTGGTCTCCTTTAAATAATGTACTGACATCCTCCCTCTAAACTTCAATAAAACAAAAGATGTCAGTTTATTACACCAACGCTTTAAAAGCTGTCTTATTAGCCTCCCTTGAGATGTACTTGTAAAACCAACAATGTGCAATTCAAGCTCTGATTTTCACAGCTTTTTTGCCTCCATGCATAGAATGCTAATGTTGGAGCAAGTAAAGTAGCAGCAACAAGCATTTAATCCCACACTTCGATTAATATGAAGTTACGGGACAAAGTGCTATGAAGCATAGCTTGTTCTATTCCCCTTGGAACCTGTGGGCTTCTACAACTGCAATACTCCCTCTTCCATACCAGCAAACGGGAATCTACAAACACACAGAACACCCCTCAATGGGGTGGTCTTTACTTGCAATCAGGAAATCAACAGTATTCACCCAAAGCGATTCAAAATACAACAGTTCATACCCAGATGGTGGGTACATCTGGGGTGACATTGTGTTCCCTTCTTGGACATCTAATCATCCAGATCTGCTCATCTACATGGCACTTACCTGCAGGTAGGAATTCTTTTCCTGAACACATGGTCCTACAACTGCAGGTGCATGCAGACTAGGCAAGTGTAACAGGCTAAACACTGGCAGCATATGTAGCTGGACCATGTATGCAGTGCACACCCCTAATTGGTACAAAGTGGCTTTGGAGACCTGAAAATGTTTGCCCAAAACCTGTGACTGATGGGTTTTAGACTTAACAAGGTAAGGGAGAGAGAGAATGAATCTATCTTTTGTCCCCACTAGCTAGGTACTCACCTAGGAAGGAAAAGGTGAGTTCAAGCTAGAATGCAGGGCTCTTTCCCTTCCAGGCCAGCAGCCACACACACCTCTGGCTTATGCTTTTCCTCCAGGCCCCACACTTACTTACTTAATGTGGCTGCTGAGGGGGCCATGTTCAAAATGATTATCAGAGAATAGCTTGGGTAATGACTGACTGGTGGTGCAGTCATTAAAATATTGGCTAAATTGCTAGGAAGTCAGAGAAATCCAGATTCAACCACCATCTGAGCAAAGGGACGTCTAGAAGCTTAATCTATCTTCACTGCAAAATCCAGTACATTGAGGTTTTATATATTAATCGTTATGTGCTTTGCTAGCAATAACCCATCATATAAAATAGTTCTTAAGCTTAAATGTGTGTGAGTCTTTCTTGGCTACTAGTAAAAATTTGTAGTTCTGTATAAAAGAGATGAAGAACACATGAACAAAGTAATAATGAAACTTTAATTAGTACCATATAGTTAAATTCTAGTAGCACAATATATTAAAAAAGTATATAGTTTGCTAAGGTGAATGGCAGCTGCAGGTTATAGGATGGTTGACACCGTCATGATAATTTAAAGACCACAACCTGCCAGAGTTATAATACACTCTAAATTGAGTCACTCTAGTTTGTAGCTCTGCATTCAGTATTCTTAAGCTGTGAACTGCTTCTTTCTAATTAGCATTGTAAATATGGAAAGCCTTTTCATGCTTTCTTTATAAATTAGACAAAATTATTATGACTTCGCATAGCTAGCTGACATTTAATTTGTTCTTTGCTAATAATAAATGGCACATGCAGCACGATTGGTTGTTTAATGTTCCATTATATTCAGCATACCAATTTCTGACATGTACTTAACTGTGATGGCTGCCAGGATAGGCTTGTGTCTACCAGCAAGTACCACTTGTCTCTCTACTGCATTGGTTGACTTTCAGATGGAGCCTACTGACCCTAGAAAGGCTTTCTTGTGAGTAGGAAAACAAGATGATGCAAGATAATGAAGAAGCTGGCATCAAAAGGAAAAAATAATCACAAAAATCTAACTACTTTATCTGATATGGGGTCTTTGTACCTTCCATGCACCACCATCCATATCAGTGTGAAACTAGAAAGAAAATCAGTTTGAAGAAGAAAGTAGCATCAGTCCCAAAATGTTTTAAAGCATCAGGATAATAGATGAAGAGTAGACACATAATGCTAATATTACTTTTAAAAATGGTTTTGTTGCAGTGCAGCTTGTTTCTACACATAACAGCATATCCACACTGTCATCAGTGTGATTGCCATAAAATTCCTTCATGAATTGAACAACCAATCCTGTATGTATGTCATTTACTTACAGACTCACTACAGTAGAATTCAGCATTAATTTCTACGGGTCAGGGGTTGTCCCATTGGTATAGTTGCTTAATATGTGGTATAACACCATCTTAATA
>NW_017729022.1:35996245-35997501 GCF_001723915.1 Gavialis gangeticus
CTGTCATCAGTGTGATTGCCATAAAATTCCTTCATGAATTGAACAACCAATCCTGTATGTATGTCATTTACTTACAGACTCACTACAGTAGAATTCAGCATTAATTTCTACGGGTCAGGGGTTGTCCCATTGGTATAGTTGCTTAATATGTGGTATAACACCATCTTAATAAAGTTCCATGATTTTCTTCATATACCAATCACTTATTTAATACCTAAAGAAGAATGCAATGAATTCAAAAGCTTGTCTAAGTCCAGTCCAGCCCAACCATGCAGTTAGTCCAACAAAATCACCCATAAAAATCCTTGCATATTTCCTGGACCATCATCCTACAACATCACTCCTACACAATCACTTCATTAACACTGCATTTTTTAACTATTTACCAAAATATTATCCACATTAAAAAGCCATTTTCGTATCTCAAATTGAATTTCAACAAATTCTCAATAAAAGTAATGGTTTTGATGAGTGAGGGCCATCCTTTTTGGCAGGTGTGCCACAAATTAGCCGTACACCCTCCCTGAGTGCCACTCTGATCCCCTTCCCTTGCTTAATTGACTGTTGTTTTCAGTTTCCTGCCCAATCTATTGCTTTGCTTTCTGCTCCCCATCCTACCTGTCACCAATGGTGACTTAAAGTTTATTGGGGCTTCGGGCAAACAGAAATTTGGAGGCCCCCTCGCCTCTGTGCAAGCTGAACTCCAGCAGGGAGAGGGGTCCCTCTTCCTCCTGGTGCTGCCACAGCCAAGGGCAGAGCAGGGCAGGCCTCCATGCCCCGTGGGGGAGGTTGAGTGGGCCCGGCTGGGCTGGGGGGTGGGATGTCACATGCCTGCCTCTCCTCCCTGCTCCCCACCACGGCCAAAGCAGAGCCGAGTGGGGTGAGGGCAGATGCAGGCTGCCCTCTGTGGGCTTGGGGCGCTCTGCTCTGCTCCGTTGCCCCAGGGGTCCCACACAGGCCACATGCCCCCTGCTTGCCTAGCAGAGGGAGGCACAACTCGCCACCCCCACCACTGGTGGGCAGGCAGGGAATGCGTGGCCAGTGCAGGGCTCCCAGGGCAAAGGCAGCAGAGCGGAAAGCCCCAAGAGTGGGCAGCCTGCATCCACCCCCTGCCCAACTTTGGGGGCCACATGCCTCCCATGCCTCTCCTGGGAGTGAGCACAGTAGCAGGGAGCAGCTCCCCTCCCCCCCCACATTCCCTGGATGAGCCACCTGTAGCTCCATCCCACTCCCCACCCCAGCCCCAGGTCCCCCAA
>NW_017729022.1:35997676-36003470 GCF_001723915.1 Gavialis gangeticus
CTCGCCATGGGGGCCTTGATCTACCCCCCCATGCCCCTTCCCTCACCCACACCCCTTCTTTTCCATTAGACTTACCTTCAAGGAGCTGCTCTCCACGCTGCCTGACTGTGTTCCTGGCCATGTACAGCCACACACATGCAGGCAGCAAACCCTGGATCTTGCTCCTGCCAGCCCCAACCAGGACCCCTTGCAAGCTGGATTGCTGCCAGCCTGCAAGGAGAAACCTGTCGTTTCCCAAGGAAACCCAGGCACCTAGGGGGCTCCTGATTGGCAGGGGCTCCTGGATCCAGGCCTCACTGGCCCGTACATTAATCTTCCTATGCTTGCTACTATGTTGCCTGTCCCCTCCTCCATCTGCTACACGCCACACACACAGACTGCCCATGCTACTTGTGGCATGCATGCTGCTTACATGGCATGCATGCTACCTGTGGCATGCATGGCTGACCCTGGTTTAGACCATTTCTTTTCATGTTTTGATTCAACTTGGCTGATCTACAGAATCCTCTGCTTTGCACTTCTGAATTCTAGTAGCATGGGTGCCAGACCCAGTTTGCAAGATGCAGAGGAAAACAGTACTTCTGCTGAGGAAACAAAAATGGAAGTATTTGAAGTTCTTCCCACCATACTTCCTAACTCCTACATTATAAACCCAAAAGACTTTCTTGGGATCTAATATGACTTCCTGTAGGCACAGATCATATATGTGCCCTGATTTGGGTCTGGTTTGAACTAGATTCTAACAACTGGTTTTCATTCAGAAATTGCCAGTAATAGAGAATCAATGACAACCTTTGGTAAGATGGTTCCAGTGGTTAAGTATTCTCAGTGCTAAAAAGACTCAGAACCTCAAATTCTATCCTGAATTTGTCTAGCTTCAATTTACAGGCCCCGAATCTTGTGCATTTCCTATATTGAAGAGCCCATTATCAGAGACTGAGATCACGCTCTTAAACTTCTCTGGGTTCAGCTATACATATTGAGTTCCTAGAGCCTTTCACTATAATTGCCTTGTCACAGGAAGCAATTATTCCCAGGTATTTCAAGCATAGATTCTATTGGATACTCTTTAAAAAATCATGTGCTCATAGTAAGCATAAGGAAATTTAACTTCAAATGTTCACTTGTTCCCCACATCCAGTGCTCAGAAGGGAGGGATGAAACACTTCTCTTTGATATAAATAATTTAAAAGAACCTGCATGCAAAATATGCCAAGAGTGACTTCCAGCTGACAGGAGTTTTGCACAGATCCTGCTGGCTTGCCAGAGGGGAGGTTTCTTTGAGCATACATCACACAACTGCTGCTCAAAGACCTGCAAGTTCCTGTTCATGTTTTGACCAGAGTATTGTATAGCAATGGTTCTCAAACTTTTTAGACTCAAAGCACCCCTTGGGAAAATGTCATCCCTTAGCTTTCACTTATTTTTCGATTACAGAAAAAAGAGCAATTCTTCTGTGGCAAAGAACTCAGACCACAACATGTCAAAATGCTTCTGACACTATAGATTCCTATTTGAAAGCTCTAGATTTATTTTGTGAATCACGTGTAGGTATTTGTACACCATAAAAGTGCTAATATTGCACAGCACCTTTAAGAGTCTTACAGCACCCCACAGGTGCTGTGGCATCTGGTTGAGAATCTCTGAGATAATGAAAAGAAGGAAGCTGATTCTTCTCACACCATGTTATCACTGTGAATGAGAGCATGATGATGCAATTTAATTAAAGTATTCCTGATTTATGCTGGTCTAAAAAGATTGCACCCAGCAAGTCCACTGTCTGAATCAAATCAAGATTCTAATCAAGAATTAGAAGTTCACTCCTACACTTAGAGGCAAAATTCCTATTGGTATTCCTGAGAGGGATACTTCAGTGTAGCAACATCAGTGGGTGTTTGCCTTGTATAAGGAATGTGATTAGAGAGATACTGAATCTCTTCAATCTTCTTAAGTAAGACCACCAGCAGTCCTACAGATGAGAATGCAGCAGTGCGGTAATGTCTATTCATACCTTACATTGGTACTGAGACCAATAATCCTCATTACTGCAAAAGAAAAAGTACTCCTGTTTTTTTGTATAAGTTGGCTCTATGCCAGGTTGGCTGCTCCTAAAGACTAGCAAACCCAGCACATAAAGATAGCAGTGCAAGCAAGAGGAAGAGCACCCTCTCTATAGGACATCATCATGTTACAGAATAGGACACTCCCTCCTCAGATCATCATAGCTGTTCCTAACAGAGCTTAGTTACCCCAGGCAGAGAAAGGGACTTCAAGATCCTATACAGAAGAAATTATACCAGTAAGTATGTCTCTGTGGGCTCATCTACACATACAATTAATGCACATGAATAAACTCTGGAGTTTTTTCCTCCCGTGTGTACCATTTGAATATGTGCCTGAGAACAAAAATCTCAGGAGTATATTGCTCCAGAGTTTTTTTGTGCACAGCACATGGAGCCTGGTCAGAGCAATCCAGGCTGACAGGGGACTGGGTCCAGGCTGGGGCACATGGGTCCTTCAACATGGGGCTAGCTGGCAGACAGCCTCCATGCTGAAGCCCCCTCATGCTGCAGCCAGCCCTCCACAGCACGTGGAGCCCTAGGGGCTCAGCCTTCCAGTCCAGGGCTATTCAGACAGACAGGGCTCCATATGCAGTGGGGATGACTGGCTGAGGCATAAGGCTGCTTCAGCGTGGGGGCTGCCTGCCAGCTAGCCCCACACTGAAGCACTCCCATGCTGCAGCCAGCTACTTTGTAGGAGGTAGAGCAACAGGGAGCAGCCCTGGACTGGTTGCTCCCCACAGCTTCACCTGCCGCATACTGGCTGGCTGGGGAATGCGGGTGCTCCAGCATGGGGGCTGCCTGCAGGCTAGCCCTGCACTGAAGTACCCAATGCCCAAGCCAGCCTGGGCAGCATCTACACATACACTACTGCACATGAAAAATCTCTGCAGCAAGGTAGTACTTGTATTTTACAAGACTACGTTGCTGCAGAGTTTATTAATGTCATGCTTCCTAATAGGGGCACATGTGTAGACCCCAAGACGTTTACTGTGCAGTTAATTAGTCAACTACACAGTAAACATCTCATGTAGACATGCCCTTTGTATATAGTAACATGTCATGGAGCAGAGTAAGGTTAGAATTTATCCCCCCCCTACCCTAAAATTAACTGTATGTGGATATAACAGTTACTGATTTGTACTGTATTCCTTTAAAATTAATCCACCACTTGGTACAGTTCATATTCCTATAGGAATAACAGCAACTGATCACAGTTCAGCCTCTGCAAATATAGACTTTATAAAAATAAAAACTGTTTGCTTTGAACATGGACAGCTTCTTCATCAAATCTTCGAATCTGGAATTAAATCCTGTGCAGTAGACCCTGCACTAATCCGGACATCAGTTCTTACCTTGACTTTTCGTTGTGATTATGCAGATCCCTATGTGAAAATCCATCTGATGCAGAACGGTAAGAGGCTGAAGAAGAAGAAGACAACAATTAAGAAGAATACTCTGAATCCCTACTACAATGAGTCTTTCAGCTTTGAAGTACCATTCGAACAAATCCAGGTAATGTCAATATTGTTTTGCCTGTCTTACAAATTCCATTTTCAGCCCTCATAAATATTTAACAGGGACCTTGTTAATTATCAAGTATGCATGCCTTCATTAGCACCTATGTGCCAGCCCTGCACTATAGCGGATGAGTGTGACTTCTTCAAGAGGGAAATAATAAAATGCACAGTACCTATGAAGTGTTGATTCATCAGTGTAAAAAGGATAACTGACATTTTATGTTAAGCAGCAGTGGATTCTGAAAAAAAAACCCAACAGGATGATAGTGATAAGAGAAGAAATGACTGATAAAATTTATAGAAATAAAAGGACTTGTGATTTTATCACTTTTCTCCCCCACTATTTATAATGTGCCTTATCATTTTTATTATAAATGGATGGAACTGTGATGTGTAATTATAGAACTATTCTGCATCATCCATTTTAACGCTTAAAAACTTTTCAAAAGTGCCTAATTCCCACTTTCAAATATTCTACAGCACCCAGGGATAGATCCACCAAAGAACTCTGCCTTTATAAGACATAGGGTGTATCTACATGAGACACTTTACTGCACATTAGCATAGTTTACTGCACAGTAAGCATGTGCATCTGTATGTGCACACACTTACTGTGCAGTAAACCTCTCTAATTGTGAGTAAATTTGCTACCTGCAAATGCAAGTAGAAAATTTACTTGTGATTAGTTACTGTGCAGTAGCACTTATGTAGACAACTGACCAGAAACAAATCTGCTCTGAGTCAGCTGGCCACCAGTGGGTGGGAGATTGTTCCCTGCCCCTGGGAGTCGCTTGCTGTGGGGGCGAGCTCTACCACCAGAGCCCAGGCAGGGACTATGATCTCCTTCCCTGGCAGCAGGCTGCTCTAAGCCTCCCTGCTCCAAAATCATGATCGGGGTAGAGGGCTGAGAGATCCTTGCCTCCTAGCCCCTGCTTCACCATCACAATCAGGGAGCAGGCAGCTGGGAGATCCAGCGATCACAGAGCGGGGGCTGAGAACTGTCCCGGTCAGAAGCAGGTCCCAGTCCTGTGCCCTCATCAGGTGATTGAGGCATGGGGCTTGAAAAGAGCTACAGGGTTGGGGCAGGTCCTAGCTCCCTGCCCTGAATCCACCAGTGGGGCAGCTAGTAGTGAACCAGCTGCTAGCTGCCCCACCAGTGGATCATTGCAGGAGGCTGGGACCTGCCCCTCCCCTGCAGCTCTTTCCAAGTCCCCTGCCCTCAACTGGGGAGCTGGGGCCAGGATCTCCTGCTGCCAGGGCATGGGGACAAGTGGGGAAAGCTGAAGTGGGAGATGTGAGTTCAAATCCTCACGAGCAGAGAAGGAATTTGAACCTTTATTATATCTTGGAAAGAGGGGATCTTGGAATCCCTCTATTCCAGCCTTATTTTATAAGACTGTTCTCATTCGAGGAGGGGGTGAATTTCTGGCTATGAATCTTAAGTGGAGAAAATTGCTACAGTCTTTGCAAGGGAGAGGCAAGAGACTTAAGTGTCTGGCTTAGACTGTGTGTTGGATGTTATATATTCCATTCATAGCCACTGATATCTATATGGGCAGGCCCAGATTCAACTCCATTTTAATGAGTGAGCAACAGTGAGGCCATTTACATAGTATTTAGATTCTGTTGCCCCCAACTTGTTCTTCTGAGCATGCTAAGAATGGATCTGCTCCAGTCACATGCCGCTGCATTCTTATTCTGACAGAGAAGGTGCATAAACCTGAACCCATGATGAAAGAGGAGAAGAGTTCTCCCATCTTTTACCCCAACAGAAAACTTGTTCAGGAAAAGGGAAACTACGTGGAAGCAAAGTTCTAGGCCCCCTCAGCAAGGGGATATTTAAATCCACATCTGCTTCTTAAGAAAGTGCCTCAGCCACCCTCCACTAGGGGTGTGCGAAGCAGGCCCTATTTGATTCAGATTCAGATCCGGCGCGAATCAGGGACAGTGATTTGATTCATTGATTCAGATCACAATCCCTGATTTGATTTGGCTGAATCTGAAGATTTGATGCTGATTCGGAGAATCGGTGATTCGGAAACAGACACAGGTTTAAATGTTTTTTCTACATACCTCAAGGTACCAATGCAGCTTGTGAATGCTGTGATGCTGGGGTGGATGGAGCATCCCACAGGAGTGGGGGGCAGGCCCTCCACGTGCTTGGTGGCGAACCTGGAAGTGGACCGGAAGTACTTCTGGTCCACTTCTGGGTCC
>NW_017729022.1:36004065-36015352 GCF_001723915.1 Gavialis gangeticus
CCCCCGGGGGGGGGGGGGCCTCCACACCTCCCTGGCTCAGCAATTGGCCAAGAGGCACCAGTAGCTGAGCCAGGGAGGCATGGGGTGGGGGATGGGGCCCAGTGCACTCTGCAGCAGACCTGGAAGTGGATGAGGAGTGCTTCTGGCTCTGCTGTTGAGTGTGCCAGGGAGCCTCCCGCACTTCTGTGGGACACTCTGTGCCCCAGCATTGCAGTATTCGCAAACTGCCTGCTACCTAGATGTATGCAGAAAAAACATTTAAAGCTGTGTCTATGTCTGAATCACTGAATCTCTCTGAATCAGTTCAGAGAGTTCTGATTTGATTCGCAGAGCCTAAAGGGCCCTCTGATTTGATTCAGATTTGGAGATTTGGCCACTGAATCTGGCTGAATCTCCACCAGATCAAATTGGGGACCGAAGCTTTGCAGAGCCCTACCCTCCACTCCTTCTGCTGGAGGTGAAGTGAAGAAGTGAAGAGGAAAAGCTATGAGGGAGAAAAATATCAATCAGATGGAGCCTGGATCCGAGACCTAATGAGATGGAGAGCACGCTGCAAGGGCAGTGCCTTCCTCTGTTCCTTTCTCCTGTGCCTGTGTGCCACTTTTATCCAAAGACTAGTTCGTGCAAAACATAGAAACAACAGTGGGGGCTGAGAAGAGGGACTAGAATGCTAGTTTCTCTCCCTTCTATGACCCTGCATATCACACCGAGCCACAAATTCAGACTCCCGCTAATCTTTTGCTTTGCATATCTTCCTTTCTTTGTTGCCCAGTCTGTTAGCTTATACAGGAATGATTCTCAACCAGGATGAGACAGGATCCTTTTAAAGGTGCTGCGGGGTGTGATGCACTACTTAGCACTGTTAGGTATACAAATATCTATACAAGGTTTTCAAGGTAAATCAAAAGATTTCAAGTTGGAATTAATGAGGTAAAAACCATTCTAACCTGTTGTGCTCTTTCTGAGTTCTTTTCAACAGAAGAATGGCTCTACTATATTTCCATAGTCCAAAAAAAAAATCATGGAAAGCTAAGGATTTGCTGGTGGGGCAGATGGGTCAACCATGGGGGGGGCAGGGCTAGGAGAGCAGGCGGGGGTCAGTGGGCTGGGAGAGTGGGCGGGGGTCATGGGGCTCATGACAGAGCCCCCCACATGGTGTGGCGCAGTGGGGGAAGCAGGGATCACCTTCCCCCATACCTGGTAGTGAGTAGGACCTTTTTTTTAAACAACCGAGAGCTGGGGTGGATGCTGAATACTTGAGATGCTGCAGGCCCTTTAATTAGAGTGGCTCCCAAGAGCTGCTCTAATTAAATGCCCGCCACCCTTAGAGCACACGTAAAGACACCCAGTGAGTTCTGGGTACTCTCAAGAGTGGAGATTTGAGCACCTCAGGCATTTTACTGAGGACATTTTAAGTGCCTTTAAGAGTAGATGGCAACTGAGTAGGAAGTTTGAGAATCTAAAGTTTAGACTTGGGTACCTCAAAGGGCATTGGATTCAGAGTGTGGTGCTTTTAACTGTTTCAAACTTAGCTTTCTTTGGTTTTGTTACAAAGATTTTATTGCCGTTTGCCAAAACAGAGCTTCAATTAAAAGTTTAGAATTGGGGACCTAAATCAGAATCAGTATTTTGGATTTTTTTTTTAAATGAAAGACTAGTTAGAGGTAGCTTATTGTTACAGGCCACTGAAGTACATTCATATATAGAAATTATGTTTAAACATTATTTAAAATGAACATTATGACCATCACTGCAACCTTTGGTATTTCAGGTTTAATAGTCACTTAGATAAACTTCCACTGATGTTTCAAGGAACAGAATAATGGTTGTACCAGATCCATGATCATTAGAGAGCACAGAGAAGAGCAAGAGCATGGAGGCCAGACAGAGCTGACAAAATGATTAAAAATAGCTCATTAGGAAACCAAATGGGGAACTTGAAAAGAGACAAGACTAAAGTCTTCCAGCAACTTAATAGCTAATACAGATTTTGTTCTAACTGAAATGTGTCTTTATGAACCCAATTCATAGCCCTACTGTAGTTTAGCACAGAACTGTGCAGAAGACTGGTGATTTTGAAGCAACAGATTTTTAAAAATCAGAATAGGGATGAGGGACCTGGAAAGGTGTTGGGTTGACACCACATGCAAGTGAAGCCTGTATATCCACAGAGGATATACAGCTTCTGAATGCATAACAGACAGGGGACTGGTTCTATGTGTAGGTTTTATGAATTGTAAGAAAACTTAAATTTGACAGAAAAATATTTAATTTGAAGGGTCAATCATGGTTGTCTTTTGGGCGGAGGTAGATTCAGGTGCACTGTGGCCCTGGGCAAGGACAAAATTGGAGGCCCCCCTGGCAGCTGGGCTGCAGGAGGGGAGAGGGGCCCTTTCCCGTCCTAGTGCTGGCAGGGAAGGCTGGGTAGATACACACACAGACCACAGACTCACACACACACATAAGTAGACACAGACCCACACACAAGCACACATGTAACCCCCACAGGACCTCCCCCCTCCCCCTGCACCCGCTTTTTCTCCCTTGCCACGAGCCGCCTACAGGTTAGTCTCACTCCCCACCTGGCCCCCTTACACTGACCTGCAGGGAGCTGCTGCCTGGCTGTCCCATGCAGCCAGGCAGATGCAGAGGGCCGGCTGGGCTGGGCTGGGCTGGGCTGGCTGGGCTGGTCTAGTCCAGCAGCACCACACCATGTCTCTGCAGGTGGGCAGCAGCACTGGGAGGGGTGGCTGTGGGGGGGGTGTTAAGATGAATTTGGGGGGCTACAGCCCCCAAGGCCCTCCCAGCACCACCACCCACAAAGGCGCAATGCAGCATGTTGCTCCTGGCCCCGCCGGCCCGGCCCCAACTGCCACGCACCCCACCAGGTGAGGCACCACCTGGCCTGCCCTCCTCCCCTAGACATGGTGCGGGTCTCACCCCAGCCCAACCCCAGCCCTGCAGGCCCCTCCTTGCAGCCCCATTGGTGGAGCAGCCCCACTTCCAGATCCCAGGGAAGGAAATGTGAAAGCCGCAGTTTTCACTTCCCTGCTGATGAGGATCCCAGGGCCGGGACCCCGAATTGGTAGGGGGTCCTGGGCTCATGCCCAGCTGGCCCATGCATTAAATCTGCCTATGTTTTATGGGGGGGTTTACACAATATTCTGCTATTGTTTAACTACTAAATAACCTGGAAGGAACATTTCTGAGCATGGGAGAGTACTTAAATCTCAATGCTCTAGTCTCTCAGTGAAGTTTATTGGTGCTAATTGATGTTACAGGTGTTTACCAACTTCCATAGGCCATTTGCACTGCCAGATGGCTGTGACTTTCAATAACTAGTATTCTGTGCATATTTGAACTAGCGCCCAGAGTTTTCCATTCACTCACTCACCTGAGAGAAAAAATACCACTACTTGCATGACATCCATTATTGACTTACACTAAAATCCCTGCTAAAATTAAAGACTACCATATTTTTTAATCATCACTAGTATGGTACAAAAATTCTTAAACCAAGATAAAACCAATATACTTACTGTTCAGAACTGGGCTTGCACCTTGCCTCTGACATACAAATGTCTGTTTGGGGCTAGCATTAATAATAAAAGCAAATACATTGCAAGCAATGACTTTCTGTAGTAAAATATCATTTTGGCTTCTAGAAACAGTACCATGAAGGATATAGGTTTATATCAGAATGGGTTTTGGAGGATGTGGGAGAAGGAGTAGGGGAGAAACAGAGAGAGAGGGAGAAAGAGCGTGAGTGGGAGAAGGAGAGTCCAAGTTTGATGTGTACTTTTGCCATAAATAATTACGTAAATACTTAAGTGCCTGCAGCTGTCATAGCCTCCTCTGGTTCACTGATTTTTATACTCTCTCAGGGGCAGGGGGCAATCTAAAGTAAGTATTATGCATCTCAACTTGTAGCCTTTACTTGCCAGTGTAATCTCATTTGTGACAACGGAACTATTCCTAAAAGTAAAGGCCAAAAGTTCAGGCCTTTTGTTATTTTAAAAAAAACACAATACAAAATCCAACCATAACTGACCCTTCAGACTAAAATATTTTCCAGTCAAAATTAAGTTTTCCAACAATTCATAAAACCTACACATAGAACCAGCCCCCTGTCTATTATGCATTCAGAAGCTGTGTACATTTATTATAGCACGGAATCAGGGAAACAGTCATGCATTCATCTTTAAAAATGAATATCTCTGAGGAAAAGTGTTTACAGTCAAGTAAAATCAGCCCAAGGCTGTTTCATTTCAGATGCTATTGAGAAAAAGCACAATTCCACTAGAGGAATTGTTTGTGCTACTCAGACAAAAGCTAAGAACCAGACTGAGAGGGTGAGTGCTTATGTGTACAAACATACACATTCAGGCACAATCGCATATTGCCTCTCAATTTGGCTCTGTCTAAACAAATCTAAGATTGTCTAAACTGATGTAATTCACACTTCCTCCCAACCCGCTCCACATGTAGATCATATTAGCTGAACTCTTTTGAAACCCTTCTTCACCTGATTAGCAACTTGTAACTAAGAGTAACTTCCACAACAACTCTGAAAATGTTCATGGAAGTAGCTGACATCCTGAAGGGTACATGGAGGTCACAGCATGCTGGTGGGCTAAAAGAAAAAGGAGTGCAGGAGGAAAAGCCCATTGGTACATACACATTACAACTCAGCATAGACTCATTTTTGAGTTTGACTCCGAGAGCACATGTACATGGTCATGGAACCCAATCTACAATCACTCAGCTTTCATAGATCAGGTCACCAATGCCAGGAACCATGCCAGAAATGTGATCTAAGTCAGGAGGAGGGAAAGGGTGGGTGGTATGGGAAGAGTTGTCCATCCAAGAGGTGGGGGAGCAGGTTCAGAGAACTAAAAATATCCCTATCAGGATGGAGGACTAGAAAAAGCACAGGTCTGAGGGCTGAGGTGAGTGGCTGAACTTTTCCAGCCCTGGGGATGCACTCCCAACATGTACACACGCTTGGCTAAATTGGGCATCAGTTAGCCCAATCTACATCGTGCACTTCCTTAGATGAACTAAGTAAATTAGATTGGGGCAGCCATTTTTTGCCCAGTCTAAACTCCCTAAGCATGTGTACAGTTCAGCACTTAAATCAACTGAACCCTAATTAGGTCAGGCTAAGTTTAATGTCTCCACGTATCCTGAGTTCAAACTGGTGTTTCTTACACAGCAGAGGGTAAGAAGGTACTGAGTTAGATCAGTTTTAACACTATAGCTAGGGGCAGACATTCAAAATGCGTGAACCTGAATTGATTCAATCTTTGCAGGTTAATCTAACTTAGCTAGGCTGAACTGGTTTGTAACCACACAGACATCCCCTTTGGACTAAGAAAATGCAGGTACATGCCTGCAGTGGCTTGGGCTAGAAGCTGAGGGCACTAGAGCAGCCCTCCCTTCCCTTTCACGATGCTGAGCTGAGGGCGAGGGGGATGGCCACGCCCTGGCAAAATGCTCTGATCAGGGAGAGGTTTCCTCCGCTGCTCCTGACCAGTGGGGGAACCACCAGGGAGTTGATAACAGAGCATTTAGTTATGCATCAGGGAGTTACACAGGGAGTTGTTAGCATTTATCAGACCATCAAACAAAACAAAAGCCTCTCTCATTAGTTCAAGCTCTTCTTAAATGACTTTTTCCAAGGAAGGAAGAGAGGGACATTACCATCTACCTGTTGATTAGCTCCAAAAAGTCCTAAGCCAACACAGTCCTGTCTGCCTTTGTCCTGTCTCCCACAGCACAGACCATAGCTAGCATGTGGCATGCTATCTAATGGTGAGAGGTGCCTGTGTAAGGCAGAGGGGAGGGGGGAATTCCTTCAGTGGGGAGGGGGCAAGGGGAAGCCAAGCAGATGCCACTGGACCTGCAGTCTCCACTGGAGCTCCAGCCATGGAGCAGAGAGGCAGGGCCAGTCCTGCTGGGCTGGAGCAAAAAGCAGAGCCCCACCCAGGGTTTCAAAGCATCTGGGATGCTGGGCAACTCTGCTTTAACTTAAATCAGGAAGGGGTCTGGAACAGACATTGCATAAACTGATTTTACCCAAATCAGTTAAGTCTGATACTGCATTCAACCAGGTTTATCTATCTCAAACTGGCTTCAGCCATTTCAGACTGCCTTATGTGCAGTGAACATCTGTTCTGTTACAGGTTTAAACCAGTTTCTGGTCACTTAAACCAGTTTATGTGTAATGACTGCCCCTAGCCTATTAGGTTCACCTCTAAATGTATCGCTCTCCTAGTCTGATCTTTCCACACATTATTCAAACATAACTGCCTCAGTTCTCATTTTAATGTAGAATATGAGAACGACTCAATGAGAAATTGTTTCACCTTTTAGCTTAGGACCCTGGAACTTGCTGTTGCTCCTGTATTTCATCCTCCTTTTTGAAAGGCATCCTATTGTCACTGAGGGCGACAGAAAAATGCCTTTCTCTGTGGGAGTATTTTACAATGGTATTCAAGTCCTAGGTTGTTGCATGCAAAAAACTGGCATTGTGCACTGTACTTTATACTATTTTATTTATAAATATGCTATTTCATATCCAAAGGCCAAAACTAAAGAGCAGAATAGTAGCAATAGTTTGACTCCGTGGGTTGATTTCTCTTCTTAAAGGTTGTGTTTCTGCAGTCATATCTATTGTAAAAGCTGATTACCATAATGAAAATCTGCTGAAAGGGTTGGACACGTATCTCATGCAGTAGAAGGAAGGGGCACCAAACAAACCAAAATGCATACCCTTCCCTGACTGTAATATTTCACTGCAAGCTAATGAGAACTGTTCCACCCACCTACCCACAGGATTCCTTCTAGAGCTTTCTAAAGTCTGTATTCTACATATCTTCAAAATTGCAAAACTTGGAGAAACCTCTTTTTTTTCAATCTAAGTGAACTTCATTATTGAATATAGTCATGCACAGCCACCTTCCTATGCTGGGAATTCTCACAGAACTAGCAGTGTGGCTACTATACCGCAGGCCTCCCTGGTGCCATTGTAAAAAGTATGGCAAGATTTTCTTGTGCCTCATTGACCTCCGGTTCCTATTTCAACCCTATGGATTAACTGTATATGTATGTTCTGTAGCTAAGACCTGAGCAGCACAGATCACTGTGCATTCTTTCTCCTGAGCTGCATGATGTAGTCCCTAGTAGTAAGAAAGGATCTCTTTCTGGGTGGTGACTTCCTTACAAATTAGTGTGGGTATTTTTGCCCATTTGTTCTGGTTGCATTCATAGGCGTTTGCTGCTTATGAGTTTTAAGACTTTGGATGCTTATACCAGTGGGGATCTCCTACTTCTGCCTGAACTAGCCTTTTTTCACCCACAAACTCTGAATTCCAGTTGCTCTGCTTCAAGGCTTCTTCTTTCTTGCTCACTGCTCTTCCTTATCTCATTTTAGAAAGTGCAAATTGTTGTGACTGTTTTGGACTATGACAAGATTGGCAAGAATGATGCCATCGGCAAAGTCTTTGTGGGCTACAACAGCACTGGTGCGGAGCTGCGACATTGGTCAGACATGCTGGCCAACCCGAGGCGACCCATCGCACAGTGGCATACCTTACAGCCTGAGGAAGAGGTAGACGCCATGCTTGCAGTCAAGAAGTAAATAAAATTAAAAAAAAAAAAAAAAAGAGAAGAAGCCTTCTGCATTTGCCCACATAGTGCTCTTTAGCCAGTATCTGTAAATACCTCAGTAATATGGGTCCTTTCATTTCCAGCCATGTGTCCCTAACACAGATCAGTGGTACTTACAATCCTGTTTTAATTTGCACAACTTTAAATGTAGAGAGCCCTCTAAAGGCCCTTCATCTCACCACTGCCCCCCAGATCTACTCTTCTTTTAAGCAATATGATGTGTAGATAGAGCATGACAGAAATTATTTATTGTATCACACAGTTGTATATATACCAGTACGCTGAGAATTTATTTCTAGTTTGTGTATTTGTATGTTGTAAGCGTTTCCTAATTTGTGTATATCTAGATGTTTTTAATAAGATGTTCTATTTTAAATTATGTAAATTGACTGAGATATAGGAGAGCTGATACTATATTATAGGGTAACTATTGTATCGTCTGCATTCCAGAAAAAATTCCAACTTGTAAGGCACTAGTAGTGTTACACTGACATCTTAAAGGACAACTTAAATCTGAGCTTTCAACTGAACCATTAAAATAACAAGATAATGCTTACACGGTACACCTTCAAGGGGTGAATCCAATTTTGTAGACTTCTTTCACAGGCAACTTAGCATGATCTGAGCAGCTCCATGGCTGACCTCAAGGAAGCGTAGCCAGAAGCCAGTATATCATTTTTTTTCTGTATATATTTAAAAAAAAAAAACTGTAATGGCTTTACACTGACAGTTGAGGAAGCAGTTCCATGGAAGGTAATTTTACATAACATGCAGAACAACAACAACAACACTGGGAAGGTTGTGCTGGGGGTGGGGGGAATTCAGCAGTGGCGAAATGCTGCAACCAACCATTAAAAAAAAAAAAAGAAAGTAGCTCTCCGTTATCACCTTTATACAAAATTTGCATACTGTGAATTCCACTTGTGATTTCACATTATAATGAGTTTGCACATTAGACTTTGTAACAAAATATTTTATTATACTAACTCAGATTAGAAGGAATGCAGAATATTTTTTAAACACAGCCGTGTGCGTTTATTATACAAAATAGTTTCATGGTGAACAGACAGTATTGTAATCCCATCAAAAGAAAAACAAAATTTAGCCATAGTTCTGAATGCACTTCAAAAGTAAGCCAAAAGAGAACAGCTAGTGACCTTTTATATACTATTTATACTTAATAAGTTTTAATTTGTCCTTTAAAAAAAAAGTGAAAAACAAACAAAGAACAAGTTCTAGAAACTGAAGCAACCTCTTATGTATACTAGATGCTCGTTTCAGGAGGAGTTTTTAAATGTTTTCAATGTTATTACGTAGTAAATGGCACTATTATAAAGCTATTAGTCATTCCATAAGAGTCTTGAAAGACTGCTCTGTGTATCACTGTGACTGCCGTGTGTGCTTAGAAACGTAGTTTTCTCAGTGGATAGCAATCAATTTATTCCGTAGTGATATTGTAATAAATACTGCCATTCCCTTCTACTGCACTGCCGAAGGAATGCATAGCACAAGCAGTTCTAGTTACTATGGACCAATGTGGAACTGGAGAGCTATGCACAGGCCTGGGTTGACCACACAGCATTTTGTCGCGCACTGTGCAATATTCTACATCTACCCCTGCCCCTTTACTGTAAATGGTTGTCTTATGACTAGACAGCAAATCATCTCAGCTTATAGCATTTCATCATGTCATTTCGGGCATTACTTTTTATCTCAGGTCTCATCCTTTGAGGCCCTATTTATTTTACAGACTGTGAATATATCTATAATGCTTTGAAAGCTTAGTTCTTTTCAGCATCACCAAACACCAAAAATATGTGGGGAAAACTGTATCTTTGGAGGCAGGAGTAAGACTATCATTTTGGGTTATAGGTTGCTTTTTTTTGTTTGTTTGTTTTAAAAAGGGACACGAGAGAAATTGTAGAAAGCAAGGATGTCACCAAAGGATTCTGTACTGAAAAATAAATTTCCCAGCCCCCTTCAACAGTTCAGCTTCTGAGGGATGAAGGATCCTTCAAAACCAGGACTAGCCATGCCCATGATTCTTTTCTTTTTGCATGAAACAAACATGGGAAAGACACAAGTGAGGCATATTACAAGATAAACAGGAGTGTACTTACAGAGCATCAAGCTGGAATATTTTTAATCTTAACCTTATAGGACCAAATCCCACCAAAGAGAGGAATTAGATTGATTGATTTCCAGCCTAAGAACAGATATTCAGCTTCATGGTATGCAACTTTTAAGTTGTTCATTCAAGAAATTTGCGGGTTCAAACTGCCAGAACCGATTCATTGTGTTAAGGTATTCTTAATACGTTCTCTTCCTACACTGCCAGACTGAATGTCACCATAGAATTGGTTTATAACGTACTATGATTCTCAGAGACTGAACCTGCTATATGACCAAGATGACATTTTCATCCTCAAAGGAGCCACATGTACCTTTCTGACAAAGCTGTGTAAAGTATTAGAATCTGATGCTGTAGAAAGATCCTAGTTGCCTTTGTGTATATTTACTGCCTGCTTGAGTGTTTCTCTGTGTGGGTTTTCTCTGTATCTTGTAGAAATGTTTGGGGTGTTTTATCCTGCCATATTGCTCGTGGCCCGCGAGCTGACAACTTTAGCTGTATATGACCTTCATTTTTGATGAGGTGGTTTCTATTTTGTTTCATTTTGTGTAGTGAATCCCACGGTAGAGGTTTTCCAATTGTTGTTAAAATAACATACATATTACACCGATATTCAATAAAAATGTTTTATTTCCTGTTGATGTTTCAGTGTTTCTCTTGATTTCATTTACATTTTAAAAGACAACTGCCTCTAAACAGGTTTGCACAATCACAGGCTGACTTCACCATGAGAGAAACAGACAAGTAACTGAAAGGTGAACTATGAACATGCTCAGCCATTGTAAATATGCTGCCCTTACAGTCCAGTAATTGCAGACATGCTACAGAAAACTGTTCTCACTGATCAAGGACTAGTTCTTTATTTTTCCCAAGAAATCAAAGTTCTTGGCATTTGTGAATGACCAGATTATCATTTAAAATTCTCATCCTTCTCCAGCAAAAGATGCATTAATTTCTAATACAGTGACAAGCAAGCCCAGCAGCTACCTGCTCAGCCCTTAATCATTTACTTTGTGTTAAGAAAGGTTCATCCATAAATCCCAGTGCATTCAGCACCCTGCAGATGTACTAAGCAGCTTTGTTCTAGCCCAAAACAATGGGGAGAGACACCCAGACAAGCCTGTTTTATCATAAATATAAAACATTGACATATGCATCCACAAAAGAGAACCATAAAGCCAGGCTTTGCAGATGTACATGCAATGAAATAACTGATCTAGGTGTTATCCACTCCTTTAAATCACCTAATTACAGCTTCTTAGTATTACCATCTGACCAGAGCTATGCTTAGTGTCTTTTTAGATTCTGGAGCGAACTTCCAAGAAGTCACTCTTTAGTTGGATAACCTGAAGTTGCTTCTGCTGCTGCTCTCAGTCACTGTCCCCACCACCCTCACCCTCTGAGCACCCAACTCCAAACAAGTCAATGCAGTCATATCTCTTAGTGTCTCCACCATAAAACAAGCCCTTCACAATCAATGACACA
>NW_017729022.1:36020352-36028261 GCF_001723915.1 Gavialis gangeticus
CACCTGTCCCCACCACCCTCACCCTCTGAGCACCCAACTCCAAACAAGTCAATGCAGTCATATCTCTTAGTGTCTCCACCATAAAACAAGCCCTTCACAATCAATGACACACAGAATCTGCACCCGTGTATTACCAGAGAGACTGCGAAGCTCTCTTCCCTTCTAGTTGTGCAGTAATCAACCTAATCATCCTGCCTGGAAGTATCCAAAACTTCCCCAAACAGGTAGTAGTTACTAGGGCTTTGTGAAGCTTTGGTAGCTGATTTGATTCAAAGGAGATTCGGCCTGATACGGCGGCCAAATCTCTGAATCTGAATCGAATTGGGAGGCCAATTAAAAGGTCTGAATCAAATTGAAAGCCTCCGAATCAATTCGGAAAGGATTTGGTGCCGCTTTGGAGATTTGGCCATAGACTAAACAGGCAGTAGCCCTCACCACACTGGACACAGCTTCCTCCAGTTGGTAAGTCTGTTGTGGTGGGCAGCGTGAGGAGGGAAGGGGCGTTGGGGGACAGTAAGGGATCGATTGGGACTGAGGTGGGGACAAGCTGCCCAGCTGCGGCAGGGGGCGCGGGACTCAGGGAGGGGGCCAGGGCGGCACAGGATGCAGGCGCGGCAGCACTGGGAGTGGGGGATATGCCATGCTGCTGCTTACCCAGTTAGGGAGCAGGGGCATGGGATGTGGGTATGGCAGCACTATGCCCTGCTGCTGCTTGCCCCCTTCCGCCGGACTGAGTTGCACCTGCATCGTACCCCCCCACCCCAGCTGGGCAAGTGGCAGCAGGGCATAGGCCCCACTCCCAGTGCTGCCTCACCTGCATCCTGTGCCCACTTCTCCATCCCTCAAGTCCTGTGTCTCCCTGCCCCAGCTGGGCAGTTTGTCCCAGTCCAAATCCATCCCTCACAGTGGGGGCATTGACCTGCCCCACCCAACCCTTCCCTCCCTCTGCCCACCACAACAGACTTGCCAGCTGCAGACAGCTGTGTCCAGCATGGTGAGGACTGCTGCCTGTTTAGTCTATTGCCAAATCTCCGAAGCAGCTCTGAATCTTTGGATCAGATTCAGCCGAATCAAATCGGGACAGTGATTTGAATCTCTGAATTGAATCACTGTCCCTCCAAATCAGTTGAATCCAAAGTGAATACTTGCCACTTTGCAAAGGCCTAGTAGTTACCAACTTCTGAGAAAGGTGTGCTTCCTCTTCCTCTAATATAAGATACTACAAGGGCAGGATAAATGACCCAAGATGTGTATTTCTACATAAGTAACAGGTCACTTGAATACAGTTTTTTGCTTCATCCCAGCACAGAGGAAAAAAACATGCTTCAATTATGTGTCCAGTTCCCTTTGCTTATCAGCTATTTTTGCCAATCACGAGAATGTCAAAGGCTCTCTTTAATGTCAATCAAAATCAGTTTTCGAAAACAGATAATCAGTTAAATTTCATCTTTACAACTGACATAAGGAAAAATGCTTCATGTAATAATACTAAATAAGAAAAGTAACAAAAATTACCCATTTTATTCAGTTCATTTAACCCCTAAGCAACTGTCAAGGAACACATTCTTCCCAACTGACAGCCTCAGTTAGCAAGCTAAAGGATCAACAGCTTTCAATCGCTTTTCACATCACGAGTCACTGAAAGAATGCTAATTGCCTATTATGTATGCAAAATAAGAATAAGGACATTATATTTTCTGATTACTGTGGTAGACAGTGCCCTTATTTACTTAATGTTTTAGCATTATTTGAAGTTGCTAGATTAGCTTCTTAACCTTAAAACTAAATTCTCAATATAGGCATTCAACAAATTACTGAGTTTCCCTTAGTTTTGATGTCATCATAGGCACAATTTTGTTACCCACATATTCCAAAGGTAGCAATTTCGTTTAAAAAACAAAAAGTTCAGTATGCCAAAATATTTTTTTCTGACCTATATGAGCATTAGCTAGATTGCTTTAGGTCACAGGACAAACTAATGATTTGGTCATTGTTTTGGCCTTTGAATAATATAGTGTTAACCCTTTACGATTTACTAACTTAAGATATAATATTACAGTTACTTTATCTGCAGCATTTGCTTGTACTTAGTATATGGGAGACTTTGAGTATTGCACTGGGAAGTCCACTACAGCAATGACAAGTTATGGTATTTTGTACTAACTACAGCAATGTTTTCAAAGGTAGGAAGAATCACCAAGTAATCTACTTGAAAGCTTTGACTATATCTGATTAAAAAAAACAAATTTAATAGCCAAACACACACTGGAAGACAAGCACTTCACTTACATTTTAAGACCTTTGCCTTTTCCCTCTCATGTTTTCCTACATAGTCTATCACAATGCAAAACAAAGTAAGTTTCATAGTTGGTAGGGTCAGAAGGGACCTGAGCAGATCATCAAGTCCAACCCCCTGCCATGGCAGGAAAGGATGCTGGGGTCAAATGACCTTGGCTAGGTGATTATCTAGCCTCCTTTTGAAGACCCCCAGGGTAGGAGTGAGCACCACTTCCCTTGGAAGTTGGTTCCAGATCCTAGCCGCCCTGACTGTGAAGTAGTGCCTCCTGATGTCTAGCCTGAATCTATTTTCAGTCAACTTACAGCGTTTATTCCTTGTTACTCCCGGTAGTGCTCGGGGGAACAGGGACTCTCCCATAGCCTGCTGGTCCCCCTTGGCAAGTTTATAGATGGGTCCTGACTTTACAACAAAAAATCCTTTCTGAAAAAAAGAAAAGGGTTTAAGCTTTGCTCAAAATTGGGCCCAGCACCCAATATCTCAGTTGAACTAACTGCAGCAAATATATGCAACTCAAAATCAATACCACAAAAACAGTGCTTAAGCTACCAAACTAATGGAGCTATTTGGCAAAGAAAAGGAATGCACAATCAGGACAAGCAGCGGCTTCCATTCATATCTACTTGCTGAGTCTATCCCACCTTCCTGCTCAAATTCCTCAACCTCTTACCTCTTCCTCTTTTCAGTCTCCTTACCTAGGATTTCAGATATGCCTGCACTGTGTTTTTTATCACGTGTACCCTTGGCTAGGCATGTTTACTCTCTCTCTCAATATGTAATTCATCTCACCACCAAGAACTTATTTCTAGGGCACTGAAAATGGCTCTGTTATGAGGGAATTCGAAGTAAGGGCATAGGGCATATTTGTTTCATTTCATAGATCATTTACCACAGGGGTGTAGTATACGGTTGTAAATCCTGATTGAAAGCCTGACAGTTTGGAACAAGGAATATAACATTGCACGGGACTGCTTCATCCCTCGTTAAAAATGTTATCCACCTTCACTCATTTTGGTGGAAGACAGTCTGGAGTGCAGCTGCTCATATCTTGTTTGTGACACCCTCTTCTAGAAAGAGAACAACCACATCATTCAGGCAATTGCTTGAAGAGCTTTCCGGCAACCTTCACAGGATAAACTGGGCTTTCATATATTGTTTCCCAAGTTTCTTTTTTGCAGAAAGGATGTTTTTGTTGTTGAGTCAGGTCATTAAGCTTTTCAGAGCCAATTCAGTGGAATTATTAGTGTGCAGCTAAATTTCCTGATCAGATTTCACAATCTGTTCCTTACTTTGGTAGCCTCCATCATGTACCTTGTAGTTTTCGCTTGCTTGTCACTGACTGACACTGCCCCTGACAGAAGGTTATTAAAGAAATTCAGTAATCACAGGCTGAGAGGTAGAGTTCTCTTCATGGAGTGGCAAGCAGCTAAGAGAGAAACTGAAGATTAAGTGGTGAATTTTCAACTTTGCATGAGATAAACAGCAAGGTGGCAAGAAGTTCAGTGGTGTGGTTTAATATTTATTAATGATCTAGAAAAAAGAAGAGATGAATAATGAGGTGGCAACATTTGCCAATGCTGCATTACTGTTTGAGATGGAATCATCATCTCATCTCTAATTTCAGCTACAGAAATAAGTATCTTTGGAGGTGGTTTAGCCTATGCACACTGATCCTACTTCTACATCAGTTAGTTTGAAGTAGTGTCTTTAAAAATCATCATAAAGAAGGGGTACAAAGAAAGACACCTGGCCAAGCCCGAGTGAAAACAAAAAGAAAAAAAACCCTTTCCACTTACACATAGCCATTGCTGCAAAACCCCAGAAGTACCTTCTCGTTAACTGGTCTAGCCTTACTAGATGGCTGGTACAAGTGCACAGTGATTTTTAAGTATACAAGTTGGAATGCAGACTACTAGCCGCACATAAGTATATTATTCATAACATCTTGTAATACACGCATTTCAGTTTCACTTCATCCATTATACTTTACAGTGAAGTACCACACAACAAAGCCATGCTAGCACAGCACTCCATGTCAGCGAACTTGCCTCTGGATACCCCTCCACAGTAGGGCCGTGTGAAACAGCACTGTTTTGTTTTGACTTCCGTTTCGCCGTTTTGAAGGGACAGTGTTTCGTTTCATTGTTTTGTTTTCTTTTGAAGCACTGTTCTGTTTCATTTCATCACAACTGTTTTGCTGTTTTGACACATTTCAACACCCATATGCTATAATGGGGAATCATGAAAATGCCTAAACCTTTGTCATTTCTTGTCTGATTTTGATGAAAATTGCAAGGATGGTAGCCCCTTCTGAGAGCATGAAGCCTGCCAAGGTTCAAGGAAATAGGTGCAGAGATTTATAGGAAACTGCACCTTAAACTGTTCAAAGCAAAACTCCTGACACTTGCCAGCAGTGGCAGCCTCCTGTCATCCAGCATGCAGATCCAGGGGTCTGCACCCCCAGGAGGGCTGCAGGGCTGTGTCAGACTCCTCCTGGGCACAAAAATATGCCCAAACTCAATAGGTGGCAACTGCAAGAAGTTTACATCAACTGTTATTTAAAGTAACAATGAAAGAAATTTGAGAAGCTGGATAAGTGTAGAGTCTTTACAGTCTATACCAAGGGTGAGCAAAATGTGGCCCGGGGGCCGGATGCAACCCACCAGCCCATTCTGTGGCCTGCGGGGCCCCTAAAAATTTAGAAAATTAATATTTATCTGCTCTGGGCTGCCTGTCATGCAGCCCTCAATGGCTTGCCAAAACTCAGTAAGCAGCCCTCTGCCCAATATAATTGCCTGCTCCTGGTCTATACACTGTACCAGAAGCAGGGTGGATATGCCCTATTCATGCAAAATATTACAGATAGAAAATTTGAGACCTGACAAAGGTAAGGAAGAAGAGATTTTTGGTTATGGTTCTAGCTGTGCTATGGACCACTCTGCTTTAGTCATCAGATAATAGTATCTTTACTGCCTCGTTTCTTAGATTTAACAGAAAATACAGCTGATCCTACACAAGCTTCCAAGATCCTGACCATAATTAGACATGTAGTAGCCAGCATCTCAGTAACATAAACATACAGACACCAGGGACCTACCAGCCTGAATCTAACTGTTTACTTCAATTATCCATCTCTAAACATGGAAAGACTCCAACCCCCCCCCCCCCCTTAATTGAAAGCCATCTTGAATTTCAAAAGTCCCCAGAGCTTTCTGTGCACTTCCATCATCCAAAAATTAAGCAATGTTCTAGTGCCATTTCTTGGGTGTCCCATTATTAAATATTACTTCTATTTTGTATAACAGACGGTCTCTAACATGTTCTTATATTGCTTAGCCAGCTTTTAAGTCCATGCAAATTGTAAACAACTAAGCTGCAGAAGGTTTATTAGAACATAACAAAATATTTGTTTCTATCTATTGATAATGGAGAGACTAATGCAAAATAATTGATTCCTAACAAGAACTACCTAAAGTAACTGAGCTAGCTTGAGCTACAGGGATTTTTCTTTCTTTCTGACTTTTTAAACTTTTATTATAAAAATATTAAAAACAAAAGGTGACAGTACAAAAGTGTGTGGGCACCTTCAGTGACCCAGCATGACAGAAACTAGTCCACACTGTGTTGCAAGGTGACAAGTCCAAACTCAAATGTGACACGCAGTTAAACTAAGAAGTAAAGAAATCGGAGGGTGGCATTGAAGCCATCCTCTGTTCTCCAGCCCCGGCCCTGGCCCCACACTGTCACCGCCCCATGATCTTGGCCCTGCCTGCTCCTAGATGCTGCTCCCTGCACCCCACCAAGCACACCCTGCTTGCAGGTCCCCCAGCCAGTCTCCTTGAAGACCCCACCCATCTGCTCTATCTGGAGACCCTAGACCACTTTGGGAGTTTTTGTGAAGTGTTGCAGACTTGGGTTGGGAGGGGAGGGGGACATTGACCCAGCCCATAACAGCTCACCAAACTTCCCCAAGTGGCCCTCCAACCCAAATAAGTGCCCGCCCCTGGTTCAGGGTGTGCCAGGCAAGGTGGGTTTTCTGTGATGTTGCTATCACTAAGTGCCACCTCCAGGTCATGTCAGGGCAGAAGGTGAGGTCAAAGGCACTTTGACTGTCCATGTATACAGTGCCTTTCCAGACAGGATTTTGATGCAGATCCCACCCCTGTTCTTGTCAGGCACAGGAAGGGACAGCAGGATACTGGGCCCACCACTCTCATCACTGTGCACAGTTGGAAAAACAGGCACCGGTAAAGAGGGGGTGGGTCTGTCTGGAGAACTGCTGTCAGGGAGGGATTGTCATGTGAAGATGTGGTCCTCCAGATGGTCCTCCAGAGTCACAAGTGCACCTGTAGGGAAGGCAGCTTTCACTTCAGCCAACAGGCATGAGGCAAAGTGGATCAAATGCAGGCCCAGCAGGTTGGTCAGGGCTTTTGTCAAGAACCAGGCAAGCCAGGCTGACTTGAGGAGGGGAATCAAATCGATGGTGTGGACCCAGACCAGGAAAGCGATGAGGCTTCCTAAGGTGAAGCTCAGTGCCCCCTGCTGCAAGGCCAGGTTATGGACCAAAGACTCCTGCAGCAGCTCAAAAATCAACTGAAACCCAAGCTACCAGGATTGTATTGGTTAACAGGTACCTACGGCCCAGTATAAGGCTACCTATTCATGTTATAATATTTATCAGTCAGATGTTCCTTATCTGATCACTACAGCATGCCAAGCAATGGTTTAGTCTTTGTGCCAGTCCCGTTTGCTTCCTTCTCCTGATTTAGAGCAAAGAAAACTTAAACACCCTTATTAGTTTCCAAGGAAAGTCTTTCAAGTGCTTGCAAACTGTCCCATAAATATTGTTTTTATATTATATACAGCTTGCAAGGGATGTAGTTGAGCATATTAAAGACAGGAAGGGGAAAAAGCCAGTGAAGCATATGTACTTCCCTGATAAGAGCAGTACTGAGATCTCCATTGTCCACTGGACTGGGGGAGAAAAAGACTTAAAGCCACATTTCTTCCCATTGCCTACCTGCCACTCCTCATTTGTGCCAAGGTATGACCTAACAAAGCTGAAGAGATGAGTCTTTAACCTTCAAGTATATTGACGCTAATTTTACACAAACAACATACCTTTATCGATATTGCAAATGCCTTTCTCAATATCTGCAGCCTGGGTGTACATGGGTTTGTACTTCCCTCTCCACTTGAGGGAATTATTGGCAGGGCAGTGTGCTGCAGAGGGACACAACAGCCCAGCGGCCACCTCTGTCCCCTATAGAGTCAAGCCCAGTCAATCAGTTATTTAACTATATACAAATTTATTATTACAACAAAACTATTAAAGGGTAAGGACATAAATTTTTTTATATATATATAAAAAAAAAAACACACACAACCAATTATTGTTTAAGAATACAGATGAACAATAGAACAACCCAGAACAGAGGACATCATCAGGCAACCTTATAACTCCTAATATACAAACTATTACTTCAACTTATTCACATAAACTATAAGGCCCAGTCTATAAATATAACCACCAATCTTTAGACTATCTGGGTGCCCTCCAGGGCAGGGGCCCCACTTGCAAGGTACAACTACAGGAAAGGAGGTGGGAGGGAA
>NW_017729022.1:36033261-36037644 GCF_001723915.1 Gavialis gangeticus
ATATATGTATACACACACACACGTATGTATACATACACATATGTATGCATACACACACACAAATTTATAAAACAATAAACCCTATACACACACATACATACAAATATACATATACACATGTACGTATATACATACACACACACACACACACACACAATTATTATTCAAAAATACAGATGAACAATAGAACAACCCAGAACAAAGGATATTGATCAAGCAACCTTATAACTCTATTAGTATACAAACTATTACTTCAACTTCTTCACATAAACTATAAGGCACAGTCTACAAATATAACCAGCAATCCTTAGACTACCTGGCTGCCCTCCAGGGCAGGGGCCCCACTCCCAAGGTACCACTTCAGGAAAGGAGGTGGGGGTAAAGAAAAGGAGAGGGAGACCCCAAAGACTCCTAAGCCCACCCACCTCTTCACAACCCTGGGGGTCCCTCCCCTGTGGGGACCCTCTCTCCAGGGTAACATACTACCCCACAGTCCCAGAGGGGTGCCTCCCATTCTCCAGGTTGAGCTCTGTTCCCTGCTGGGCTTTCCTGCTGCCCGACTGTGCTGCTACTGGCCCAGCTTAGGGCCACAGGCACTGCTGTGTGTAGTGGACGCTTCGCCTTGTGCTAGGGGTTGGAGACCCGGACAGCCATGTGCAGCACCGGGGCTCGCTCTGCTCCTGGACCCGCTGTGCAGCATTGTCTGCACTGAGCTGCTGCCCCGTCCCAACAGTTGTAGACCTAAGCCACCTCAAGCAGCTCCCATGTCTCTCACCCTCCATGCAGCGCCTCCTACACTGAGCTCCCAGCCTCGTGTGCAGGTTGGGGACCTGAGCCACCCAAATGGCTCCAAAGATCCTGCTTCATGCACCGGCCTGTGCTCCATGTCTCTAGCTGCACGCCAAAGGTTGCAGACCCGAGCCACCTCACGCAGCTCCCAGGGTCCAGGCACCATGTGCCGTGCTGCACACTGAGAGCCTAACTGTTGGAGCCACCCGCAGCTCCCCGCAGATAGAAGTCTTCAGGGGCACTTCCTGGGCTACTGCTTTGCCCTGCTGAGCAGCTCTTCTCAGCTCTTCTCTGTCCCGACACATCTCCCTCATGCTGGGCCCGCGGCTCCTTTTATACTCTCCAGGGCTCCACCCCTGAAGTCTTCCGGACCTGAGAGTGCTACAGTCTTCAGTCAGGTCCATGGTGGGCGGGAACCCCTCAGGCAAGGGGCATGATTTCATTTCTCTTGCTGCCCCCTGATTGGTGGTTGGGCTCCACCAATTGAAACAGCAGAATCTCAAGCCTGGGACTCAACCCAAGCTCTGAAAGCTAAGCCTGCTACATATCCTTCATTAAAGGTTTCATATTTCTGTAAATAGGATGAAGATGAAGCGGTGTCATGAAGTTTCCCAAACTATAACACTAAGATCGTTTCACCGTTTGCAGCACTTATGCCTTTCCACAAAAAGTGAAAACTGCATTTTTAGCTCAACTCTGCCCTGCTGACGAAAGCCCTAGTTTGGGCCTGAGGAGACCAGAGTGCTGTTCCTCCCTCTGACAGGTAGTGACCTTGGGCTAGAATTTGCTTCTCTGCTGTCTCAGTTTCCAAATCTGAAATGTGGGGGAAATATTTGCCTTCCTTTTTAAAGAGCTTTGTGATTGTTCACCAAAAATAATATTAACATCGGATTCTGTTTTTAAATCAGTTGGACACATTTGAACTAGTTTATCCACACTTCTCTGAAGCTGGTGAGCATTGTCATCTGCTTGCTTGTTTTACAGGTGACAAACCTGAGGAACAAAAGCTCCACGTTTTACCCACAGCCACACAGCAACTCAGTAGCCCAGTTGCAATTGGCCCTAGCTCAGGATTGAAGTCCATAAGGGCTCTCTGACACAGAGAGGTAACCATGACAAAGCGATGTTATTACTATTATATCATACTGTGGTATCAATATACATTTATGCTTTACAAAGACAGTAGGACATGAGTCTAAGGAAACACTGGCATCCACACATAGTTATTGCTAGATTTCTGATACAGCTGTGAAGCTAAGCTGCGGCACACACCTGCTTTAGAGATGAAAATCTTATCTGGTGGACACTAGTCACTACTCCTAAATTAAAGTACTCAGTGGCCTGTTTTGAAAAACAAACAGCTCACTCCTTTGAGAGAAGTATCCTAGACTGCTGCAAGATAAGATGTGTATCCCACAGTAAAGAAATGGCATGCCATAAGCAAGCACTATATGTACTTTGTTGCTCTCTCATGATGGATTAAGATCTGAAGCCCGATTCCTGGACCTAGAACACCACAACACTAAACTGATGAATTATCTTTCCTTCACATTCAATCGACAAACCGCAACTTTAGGTCAATTCAGACCATCAGTTCCCAAGTACAAATTCAGCTTCAATTTAGTGCACCTGTAGCTCCACACTGTGGAAGACAGGGGAGATTTATTTGTGATACCTGAAGGGTTATGCAGAAAATTTCTGAGCCTTGAGGATGTGTAAAGAGGTGTGCATTTAGACTCTGTCATATAAAATGCATCTCAGCCACTAAGAATTAGTCAAAACTGGTACTGACTCTGGTTGTACACTCATATTTTCATAGTTTCTAGGGTCGGAAGAGACCTGAGCAGATCATCAAGTCTGACCCCCTGCCATGGCAGGAAAGAGTACTGGGGTCAAACGACCCCAGCAAGGTGTTCATCTAACCTCCTCTTAAAGACCCCCAGGGTAGGAGCCAGCACCCACTTCTCTTGGAAGTTGGTTCCAGATCCTAGCCACCCTGACCATGAAGTAGCTCCTCCTGATATCTAGCCTAAACCTACCCTCTGCCAGCTTGTGACCGTTATTCCTGGTCACTCCTGGTAGTGCACGGGGGAACAGGGACTTCCCCAGTGCCTGCTGGTCCCCTCTGACTAGTAATTCACAATTCTGTCTCTAGGATCACAGCAATGACTGAAGAAAAACTTGATGACTATACATCGCCTCATTCATTTTCAGTGAAAGGTTTGCATGTGCTTGCAAATGTTCCCATATAGATTGTTATTCTATTATATAAACCAGTGGGTTTCAACCCTTTTTCATTTGCAGGCCCCTTCATTTAAAATGGAGGTGCAGACCCCTTTGAAAATTTTGAACGGAAGTGTGGACCTCTTTGAACTGTAAGTGTGAGCATTCAAATACTTTTGATTGATCATAGTCATCTTTCACAGGCCTTAGACACAGTGGGTACCTATACACATGCTCTGGCACATTCCAATTAGATTAATTTTATTAACTGATTGACTTAATTAACTAATTAATTGGCAATTAATTGAGTCTGCTCCATGTTCTAATGAGAGCACTAGCATTGCCACAGCATCATGAATATAAGCCCCTACACATTTAAAAAAGGCTGCTGGGGCACTTTAACCAAAGCTTATGTGATGAGGTTTAGTTAAAAAATCTGACAGCTGTTTTTAAATACATGGAGGCTTAATACACGTGATGCTGCAGCATTTCAATTATTGCAGCTCTCCGGGAAATGCTGTAATTAAAATGCGTCCCCCCCTCAACCCTCCACACATATATAGGCAGCCCAGGGGTCCACAAACTACAAGTTGAAAACCGCTGATATAAACACAACAAATACTGGCAAAATACTACCATTAAGAGGTTTAAGGAAAAAAATCTTTTATATATGGTATCTAGATACACATCATGGAAACTGTCATTTCAGAGTTACCATCTCTGTAAAGGAAGAAGATAGTTTTTGGTCTGTGTAGTACCTTGATCAGCATTCTTGTCTCAGAAAATTTTCAACTTATAGTGTTCATGGTGAAGCAGGGGATAGATACCTTTAAAATATGGAAATTAATAATATAAGCCTATTAATAAGTGATTCCAAAAGGCTGATCTCCATCTTTCATAGACTGGGGTGGATTCTAGGGCTTCTTACTAATGCTTTCTCTTGATAGTGTCGAATTCAAATGCTTTTCCAAGGAAAAGCAGCTTGGAAGAAACTTTCCAAAATGCATAGAGTTTCTGCATGCTGAAGATTTTTTTTTTCTTATTTGGAAATAAAATGTCCCCAAATTCCCCTCCAGCAAGGGAATCAAGGGATAGAATGGCAATAGGCCTGTGTGATGCGGCTGGTATTTGCTTTGGATTTGGATTCAGCCAATTCAGGGGAAAGTAATTCGATTCGCTGATTCGAACCACTGTCCCGAATCTATTCAGCCAAATCTGATTCAGAAATTCGGCTGCTGCTGAATCTCCAAATCATCCAGGCCCATCTCCTGCCCACTATCCCATCCCAGCAATGGCTGCCCTGCCTGCCCCAGCTCCTGGCTCTTGTTAAAAAAAAAAGCCCCAACTCAGCAGGTGTTGCAGGGTGAGGGG
>NW_017729022.1:36038331-36038615 GCF_001723915.1 Gavialis gangeticus
AGCCAACCCTCCCCCGCCCCTAGTACTTACCAGCTCAGGGTCAGCTGCAGCTCCCTGCTGTAGCCACTGGGAACTGCCCGAATCATCAAAGCTCTTTGAATCTTGGGGTGAGGTGGACACACTTGAAGGGAGAGAGAGGCTGCAAATAGACTAAGACTACAAAAGTGGGCAGACGAGAATAGGATGGGGTTCAATGTAGACAAATGCAGGGTTTAGGTTAGAGATCAGAAGGCAATATTTTACAGTTAGGGTGGCCAAAACCTGGAAACAACTTCCCAGGGAAG
>NW_017729022.1:36038689-36038904 GCF_001723915.1 Gavialis gangeticus
CCACAGCCCCCCAAAGCCCCAAGGCTGCTGCAGGAGTGATGAGTCTTGGGGCTTTTCTCCATTTTTTTTTCTTAAACGGCCAGAGCTGGCCCAGGTGGGGCAGCCGGATGGGGGGTCAGGGGCTCATGTAGCATGGGGCAGTAGGGGGCAGTAGGGATCACGCCCCACCTGGCAGCACCTGGTGAGCACTGGGGCTTTTTTTTTAAATGCCAGCA
>NW_017729022.1:36039454-36048423 GCF_001723915.1 Gavialis gangeticus
AGCCAACCCTCCCCCGCCCCTAGTACTTACCAGCTCAGGGTCAGCTGCAGCTCCCTGCTGTAGCCACTGGGAACTGCCCGAATCATCAAAGCTCTTTGAATCTTGGGGTGAGGTGGACACACTTGAAGGGAGAGAGAGGCTGCAAATAGACTAAGACTACAAAAGTGGGCAGACGAGAATAGGATGGGGTTCAATGTAGACAAATGCAGGGTTTAGGTTAGAGATCAGAAGGCAATATTTTACAGTTAGGGTGGCCAAAACCTGGAAACAACTTCCCAGGGAAGTGGTCCTCACCCCTACCTTGGGCAAATTCAAGAGGAAGTTGGAAGATCACCTGTCTGGGGTCTTGTGAACCCAGCATTCATTCCTGCCTGTAGCAGGGGGTCAGGCTAGATGAACTGTTCAGGTCCCTCCTGACCCTAGCTACTGTGAAACTATGAAAGATTCAGAGAGCTTTGAATCAATTTAGACCTTTTTATTGGTCCCCTGATTTGATTCGGATTCAGAGATTCAGCCACCAAATTGGGTCGAATCTCCTCTGAATCAAATCACCACCAAAGCTTTGCACAGCTCCAAATGGCAGTCTGGTCTTTTGCTCTGAAGCTTTTAGAAAACCCAGAGGTTGATGCCTCTTGAGTGAGGAGGGCTTAGAACCCGTTGCAGTCTCCTTTCTGCTGGTTGGGGTCTCAGCCCAAACAGGTGAGGCAGTATGATGCTGATACCACCAAAGTACCACTGACACTCCCTGACTGCACCTTTCCCATTAGCACAGCCTGTACCAAAAGTAACATCACTGAATGGATCTCTTTCAGCACAAAAATTCTTCACTTCACTAGAACGTGGCTGCTTCAAGTTGGACAGCCTGAGAGCCTCAGCACCTTAATAAGCACTTGTCACACCAATTCAGCTGATAAAGCATGCCACATCAAGTAGTGGGAACCAAGCTATGGAGGCTGTTTTTTGGATTTACACTGCAACAGATTTCAAACCTGGATCTCTGAAACTTGTGCTTTCTAGCAAAGCCAGACCTAGCAAAATAACTGGAGATCTGAAAGGGCTTTGGGATCTTCCCCACAGATCAGTAATTTGACATCTCACAGCTCAGTGGTGATCTGCATTGAGGGGAAAGCCACACAGCCTTTTGTGTGGAATACAATATAGGCTTCTTCTGAACAGCTTGCAAATATCACCTGAGCACTTCTCTGTGAAAGAAAGGAGGAAAACTAGAAAGGGGAAAATATAACAAAATAAATTGATGTATATCAAGAGTGTTGAAAACTACTGTTTCAGCTGGAGCTCTGAAGCTAAATATCAAGGGATGGCTTGAAGCAATGAAGCATAAAGCTCAGAGTGCTTCTACAACAAACCCAAGGAGAGCACCAAAGGATCAACAATGGTCCAAAGGGAACAGATGAAAATGTCTGATGCTGCTGAGTGCCTCGCTGATGTCCATATGAGACCTCCTAAAGAGGAGTGCAAATGGGCCCGAAGCCTCCATGCTCACTGAGTACACAGCCAAACAACACTGGCTTCAAGGGGAGAGTGAAGAGTGGGCCTGAAGCCCTACTTGAATGGACAATGACAGGAAATTGTTATCTGAAGGAGACTCACCAAAAGACTTTTATTTATTTTTTAAAATACATTAAAAAACTAGTACTGCTGACACTAGAAATAGGTTACAATGCTTTAAAGATTGGTGGGAGGTTAGGGTTATGTCTTTTGAGACACACAAAATGAACCATCTCAGGCCCCAAGAAGACACTCTACAAAGCACAATAAGGAAAGAACTAACTGGCAGCAGACTGTACCACACTAGAATTGCTAAAAGACATGAAGTGTTATTGCCAACTGCTTAGGGCTTTAAATTCCTGCCATAGAGACGCATTGATTCTGGAGTGGGATTTCCCCAAAACAGATCATTTTAGAAAAATCGAAATGTCTCCTTTTTAGGATTCAGCATAACTCCAGGGCAGCAGACCATGTAAACACTGCGTCTCTGAATGACTGGAATGTGGAGTGGAGCGAAGTTGTGGGAATAGAGAGCAATTAACATCAACAAAACCAGCAGCTCCTTTAAAATTGAAAGCATACCTATCAACCCACATCTTCATATACATGTATGACTGGTTTAGTCAGTTCTGGAAAGAATGAAATCTAGTAGCGTGGCATGCTGGAAAAAGCTGTTGAGGCTTTACTTGAGGAAATAAATGTTATGAAACTCTAAAGCCTGTATCATGGTGAGGTTGTCTGTCAGCAGAGAGAGGTCCTGCAGATGAGTTAATTCAAAAGCAATCTAAAGCCTCTGTTAACACAAGTCTACTTTATTTATCGTGCATCTTACAAATCCTTTCCCTCTTACTGCGGAAGTATGACTTCAAAAATAAATATTATGAACCAAGCACCTTAAAAACCTTTAAAAAAAAAAAAAAAAAGCTCAAAAATATACCCAAATACAGAGTTTGAATGTTTATGTAAGAAATGCACCTTAAATGGCTGCGAAACATTAGTGCAACTATTTTACAAAGCATGGGTTTTACTAATAACCAGGGATCAGGTTTTCTGCTTCCCACGGAAAAACTCCGATTTTTTCCCCTTTAAAGGAGAAAAAAGCAGATTTTCTCCCTTGAAGCAGGAAACCATGGGTTTCCCTATGCAGGCTAATGGAGTTCCAGCCTGCAAGGAGCTGCTTGGGGCTGGGAGGAGTGGGGGGGAGGGCAATTGAAGGCAGCAGATGCCAGGTGCGTGTGCAGGTGGCCAGCAATGAAGCCAAGCAGCGTGGTGGGAGTGGCCTCAGCACCTAGATAAAGGTAAGTCTATGGCTGGGGACAGACATTACACATAAACTAATTTAAATGATCCGAAACTGGTTTAAACCTGTAACAGAACAGATGTTCGGTGCACATAAACCAGTTTTAAAATGGCTGAAACCGCTTTGAGATAAACCTGGTTGAATGTAGTATCAGACTTAACTGATTTGGCTCAAACCTGTTTATTCAATGTCTGTCCCAGACCCCTTGCTGGTTTAAGGTAAACCAGACTCCACCAGCATCCCGGCATGCTCCCCAGGCTGGACAGGGCTCTCTGTTCCACAGAAGAGCTGCCCCCCCCCATTCCCTGGCTTCAGCTCTGGCAGAAACTTGCAGGCTGCTTCTCCCCTGCCCCTCACCACTTCCTGATAAGCAGGAATCCCCTTCCTCTCTGTCTTGCTGAGGAGGTGTCTGTGTATTACCTAGCAGATCACATGCTGGCTCCGGTCCCTGCTGTGACAAAGGCAGAATCAACAGCTAGCTGGTAATATCCCTCTGTTGTTTTCTTAATGGGATGATAAATACTGAGTTAGGGGTGATAAACACTGTTATCAATTCCCTGCTGGGCTAATCAGAGTGTCCTGCTGGGGCCTGGCCACACCCGCCTCAGCTCGGTACTGTGGAAGGGAAGGGAGGGCTGCTGTAGCACCCCCTGGCTTCTAGCCTGAGCCAGTGCAGGCATGTTCCTGCGTTTCTGGAACGAAAAGGAAATGTCTGTCCACCTCCAGATCAGTACAAGCTTAGCAAGTTAGACTAACCTGCAAAGATTGAATCAATTCAGGCTCAGGTTTTTTGAATGTCTGTCCCTAGCCTATGGGATGGGACAGGGGGGAATGCAGGGGATTGATAGGCCAGAGCTTGGGGACCATCTGGGCACACCCACTGATGACTGATTGAAGACTACATGGGGGGCACGTGCCCCCCAAGATTTTTGCACCCACAGCAGAGCACGGGACTGGCACCCATCAGGAGCTGCCTCCACAGCCCTGTGGGTAGGACCCAGCCCAGGAAGGCAGAGTGGGGTGGGGTGGGGGGGGTAGGGAGGCTCAGTGCTGCCACCATGGGAGCCCCATGCCAGCTGCACCATCATGGCTGCCAAGTTGAGGTGCCCCTTGCCCACCTGGCAGCAAAGGGGGCAGTGGCGTTATTGCAAAGCTGTGCCCCACCCACTGCTGCTGTGTGGGCTGGGAGCACCTCGCCTTGGCAGCCATGGCAGCATGGCTGTCCCGGGGCTCCTGGTGGCAGTGGCAGCAATGGCAGCACCAAACCTCCCCATTCTGCTCTGCCTCCCCATGTTGGGTCCTGCCTGCTGGGCTTTAGACATCCCTGGGGGGAGCACAGCATAGCAGGGAGACCCAAACCCCACAGCAGAAAGCTCTCATCCTTCCCCCACCCCACACAGGCTCCACTCAGCTCTGTTCTGGCCATGTTGCCCACAGGTGGAGAAGGGGTGGGCTCCATGATCCTCCCTCCACTCCAGATGTGGCAGCTGGGGCTCAGGTGCTGCTGGCTGGCTGTGGCTGGTGCCCATTGGGCAGGAAGCAGGGATCAGGCAGGATGCAACTGCCAGGCTCCATAGCCCTGGCAGCTGGGAGCCCGCTCTGGCAGGACTGGTGGGGGCAAGGGGCTGTGGGTTGGGAGTGAGGGTGTGACAGGAGTATCTCTACTGGAGTCTTTCTATTGGTGACTCCACCCTCCTGTTATGGGCCAACCGCCTGCTTACTCTCCTGCCATGCCTTGATCTTAATTGATTAATTAATTGATGTAACTAGCGGGAGGCTGCCCATTTTATATGCCCTGGTGCCAGGGGGCACTATCTGCAACTCCTTTTTCTCCCCTACATCGCAGCCCAAGCCTCACAGATGGTACTGACATGGTTTTGACCTGGACCTTGCTGTAATTTGGCCATCTTCGTGACTTCCCTGGGCTTCCGCCACCCTGTCTCATCCTGGACCTTCCTGGCGTTCTGCTGCCCCCCCTCTTGGTAAGGCTTCCTACCGCCCTCGCTCTCTGGGGCTCCTCACCACCCCCTCACCCTGGGGCTCCTCACCGCCCTCTCTCTCTCTGCCCCCTCACTCCGGGGCTTCCCATGCTGCCCCCTCACTCTGGGGCTGGGATCAGAGCCACGCCCTCTCCAGTGCTGGGGTCCCCATGTTACCGTGGAGCCCCTATGAGGCCTCCTCCAACCCCTAATAGCCTCACCTGGTCCTCCAGATAAACAGCAAACACAAAAACACAAAGCCCCTGGGCTATAACATAAAACCTAAGCCTGCGTGTCCTGTGACAGAGGGGTATCGGCAAAGCTGGGAGGGGAAAGGACTGTGGGCTGGGAGTAATGAGGAATGGCATGGGTAGGGGAAGGGTACTGGCACATCAGGGCTAGCACCACAAAGCAGCAGGGGGTACCACTGCAGATGGACCCACATCCTGGTGAGCGAAAGGGGCAGGGGGAGCTCTGATTTTCTCTGATAAAAAACTAAAATCAAGTGTCAAAATATATAGATATTTAGAATTTTATTATAATGATTGTGGCACTGATAATCTTTCAAATTGTAAATATATCAATAAAGCATTGTGTTCAACTGATACCTACATATATAATGGTGTTTCGTTTTAATTGCAGAAAAACATGGATTTGGGGGGCTTTAACCAGAGAATTGGGGATTTTTAAACAGAGAAAACTAGGACCCCTGTTAACATTACACCACTTTTAACACTCTTCAGGCCTGTAACATTCACTGTTAATTACAGAATCGTCCACAGCTGCACTGAGCAAAAGTCGTCACAAGGTGGCAGAAACAGACTGTGAATTCAAACTACTGACCACACTAAAACTGGAAAAAGATGGCTCAGCAACAAAAGCCTCCAAGAAACATTCAATTAGAAAACAGCTGACTGGCACAGATGCATTTTTGTTTGAAATGTATTCATATGTATAGATTTTTAACAATGAGAATTATTTTGAACTAAAATTCAGTTTTCTTACTGCAAAGCTATCTTATTTCCAATCAGCATAGTCTACAAATAGTTACATAGCTTTGAATCTAGTCCTCAAGGAACATTCATTATAAGGAGCATGAGGACAAACTTGAATATATTCTTCTTCTTCTATTTCTACAAAAAGGTCTTTTACTGCATTTAAATGAAGATGTGAATTCAGTTCGGCATATTGAAGAACTAAGTATTTAGGACATATAAGAACACAACGGATCATTTATCTTTGGTCTTTACATTCAGCAAGAAAATCCTGTCTTGGTAGCTTTTTGTAATTTATCTTCTGTTTTCAGGGGGAGTCCAAAGCAATGAAAAATCCCATCCATATTCTTTAGCACTTTGGAAGTGCTGTAACCCAAAGGAGCAATAATAAGACCTTGGTGGCTTCTACTTGTGGGCAGCTGGTGTTATCTATCAAAGGCAGGTTAGGAGCTAATCTCTTATCTATTTGAAGATATTCTGCACAAACATTACCTTCATATTTTCAGGAAATATCTTTCCAAGTCTTATGCTGTCCAGCCTGAATCACTAACTATCCCATAGACTTTGTGAGAATCATTACTGCTTTAGTAAGTTTAACTCCAACAGATTTGAGAAAATGTGATTTAACTGCCTTGGCTTTGACTCCTGCAGTCTGCAGATAGTTCCAACTGTCATAGATGCACAGATCTCAGAGACCAAAAAGTTTGGATTTCAGTTTAAGCACCAGAGTCCTTTTTCAAATTCTCTGGAGATAAGACCTTGGCTGTCCTTACTTTAAACAAATGGTGATGCCCAGGAGGTATGAGAAATATGTTTTGGGTTCAGGAACTCAGCTGCTTTCATAAACTCAAATCCAGAACTTTTTTGTTACTGTTTAACAAAAAAATTGGTCTAATAAAAGATATTGCCTCTACCCCAAGAGTTTTGTCTGCTTAACTAAAAAATATGTACAATCAAAGCCATGTTTATAAACACCTTACTGCAGTTTTAAATTCTTACTGGCTTAAATAGAAGTTACATTTATTGTGAAGCAATTAGTTTGAGTATGTTTGTAAATTATTTTGATGACTGCATTACCCTGGAAATATGATCCTTTCTAGGGTCTAGCATTTATAATTCTAACGCTGTGGCTGCACTAATCTTTCGGTTTCCTAAAATATATACTTTGGCACTATTGTCTATGCCCCACAGAAGCTGATTACCATCGTACTAAGATTTTTTTTCCATGTTATTTTGTTTGACATCAATTGAGCCAAATCAGGATTACCTAAACCCAATTTGATTCAACTTAAGCCACACACCCTTTCTTTTCCATGCCAAATCAGCCTTGAATTACTTGAAACCATGAGCATTACCAATCCAGTAACCTGCAGTACTAGAATTTGTAACAGAATTCATAGAATAATATGGCAGGTTAGGAGAAGAATATTGGAAGTCAAAGACAGTAAACAGATTGGCCCACAGATACGACTTTATCTAAACTATTTTTCTTGTGGAATTCAAATGGTAAGGGAGCAGAACTTTCTTTGTCTCAGGAAAGGGAGCAGAGAGAAAGAAGCAGGTTCATTCACATTCACAAAATAATCTTACAGCGCTTCAGTTACCAGAAGCTAAGCAAAACTGCTGGGCTTTGCTTTGTGAAATATGTGCAATAAAATTCTGTCATTAAATGGACACAGGTGAGAAAAGTTCAACATTGACATTTTTTCCCTTTTCAATCAAGTTAGCGTGTGAGCAGAATGATGGAAGCATTAACTTTTCCTTATCACCAAGCCTGGGAAGTCCCCTAGTTAACAAGGCATTCCTTGACCTTTTCATAAAGGCAGCACTTCAGCAAAAAAATGCAGTTGGATTTCTTTATTTTTAAAACACAGTCCTTGGAACTCATTTTGACTGGTGTTAAAACCATAATAGACTTTTTTATTTTTAATTTAAAAAAATCTGCTGTGACCTAATGTTCCTAAAAAGACCCTGAAAGAAGACATCACTGCAGCTATGTAGCTACCTCTCTGATATCTACTGCCACCACACCATTGGCCTAAATTGGTCTTCACTGGATCAAGGAGCATTTGGGTGCTTTGGTCCTCCAGGCATCACAAATCCTCCCTTTCCAGGCCCAGTGCAACCCACCGAATGGACTGGGTTCTTTGGCCCATAGTGGCTGCTTCTGTGCTGCTCATCCTGGCTGGGCTAATAAGTGCTTCACCCATGATATGCAATCCCTCTTTTCTGCCTGTTTCAGAGTTGACCATAATTGCACATTACATGGCAAACTACGACTTATTTTCTTGCTTCTGGGCACATCTTGCTGCACCTCATCAGTTCAGATGGTCTCCTGGCAATAGAGTTGCAAGGCTGGGACTAAACTGTAGGCATCAGTTTGCCCTACATGCAAGGTAGCCCCTTTCACTCTTCCCTATTTTAGGTAGGCTTTGCTCTGGATTCCTCACCGTGTCCTTTGCCACACACCACTGGCACCGTCCCCTGTACTCTCTTAGGCAGACTTCCCAATCTGACTCCTGACCTCTCACTTGCAAGTGGGCTTCCCCAGCAAGCAGCCACCCACACTCCAGAACACACTGCCTTCAGCCCTTCCAAGGTACAGCCCTGCCAGTGTCCACACCTCACTGACCACACAGACAATCTCCTGAGCATGCTGCTTTGCTCTGAGCAAGATGCATTCAACCACAAACAGCCCAACCCTGTATGGTCCTTCCCAGTCAAGCCTCCAAGAGCCCATCAGCCCATAACAGTCAATCCAGTACTAAAAAGGCCAGTCCTCCTTAACAAATACTTATTTGAAATGTCTTGTCTATGTTCTACCCATCTGGACTGTGCGGTTCAATAATCAGACTACTGAAAGCAATGCTACCACACAAAAGCTGATTCTGAACCATGAACGATGCGTGCCCCTGGAGGCTGGCGGGGCATGGCAACTGCCTGCAGGCAGTGTTGGCGGCGGTGGTAATGGGGGCATGGCAGCAGTGAGCGGGGAGTTCCCACAGACAGCTGTGGCAGGGTCAGCAGTGGGGGGTGGAGGCAAGCACTGACCATTGGTTGGCGACCACCTGCAGATGCCACCAGTAGTGTCAGCAGTGGCAAGCAGCGACTGGTGACTGCCCGCAGATGCTGCTGGCGGTGTCAGCAGTGAGCGGGGATGGCGAGCGACAACCATCCGCAGGCGCC
>NW_017729022.1:36053423-36060509 GCF_001723915.1 Gavialis gangeticus
CAGTGGGGGGGGGAGGCAAGCACTGACCATTGGTTGGCGACCACCTGCAGATGCCACCAGTAGTGTCAGCAGTGGCAAGCAGCGACTGGTGACTGCCCGCAGATGCTGCTGGCGGTGTCAGCAGTGAGCGGGGATGGCGAGCGACAACCATCCGCAGGCGCCGCTGGCAGCATTGATGGCACTTCTTTCAGGAGGTGCACCGCCAATCTCAGGGGGTGCATGTGCCCCCCCACGCGCACTTCCTACATATAGCCAATGTCCTGAACACAGAACAGCATGTTCATCCTACGAATAGCTGCCACATGTTGGTATCATTGTTTCTAGTCTGCAAGTCTTGAAACAGTTCATTACCTGACAAAAAACTTACTCTTGTTGGCAACATGTCATGCCTCAGGCAAGATTGCAGGAAAGAACTCATTATTAAATGTGTTGAGAGGTCAGTGTTGCTTTCTGGGGCTCAAGAGCCTGAGTGCAAGCAGCTTGTGCCCCAGTTTGCTTTCTGATTTTCCCTTGATGCTATGCCAAAGATAGGTCCTTCCTGAGACCTGACCTCCAATCCCATCCAGCCCTGCTACTTCCCCCCGTCATTCCACAGAACTGGCTTTCAAAAGCGCCACTTGCAGTTCCCCAGCTATGAGGTAGATACTGGTGGGCCTACAGAGAGCTAACTGGCCTTATGAATCTGACTCCCCCTTTTCCCTTCAGGAGGAAACAGAAAAAATAAAAGGAGAAATGCAATAAAGAGCACAATGATAGCATGATTGCTATTTGTTTAGTACAGAAAGAACATCTGATACAAAGACAGCTAAAATGCAGGGACTTCCTTATGTTACATTACCCTGTAACTATTTTCAGTAGTTGTCAGGAGGGTAATTATATGATCCTGCATTGAAGGATCATATGATACTGTATTCATTGTGTGATTCTCATTATAGAAAAGTTTTGGCTTATAGTGTTATTATTTTTGCTATTGTAATGTTTCCCACTTGGTTCTCAATAGTCTCTCAGTACTACATAGGACCAAGAGAATGAAACAAGGCCCACCTTTCTTTTGCATTGTAGCAGTTTTTAATTGCTTTTTTTTATTCATTTTCTTTGACATGCTAAAACCCTGCCAAACAAACAGCTTCTAAAATTGCCAGCTCAAGGTATGCCTTGGAAAACTCCAGAATGATAAACTGTTAAACACCTTAAAGGGGTTTAAACAATTGCCTGAATCAGTTGCCACTTTCTTCACCAGACATCATCCAAATGACGAATGCAGCGTTCTCATGCCAATAAATAATGATGCCCAGCCCTCTTCCTCTCTCTCTCCCCTATAGCCCTCAAAAAGGTGGAAGACAAGGCATTTTCAGTGTGCCCAGAAGGTTAGTTAGTCCATGCCTGCACATATTAAACAAGGGGACATAGGGAGACGTACATTCCAGAGTTGAGGACTCCTCACAAAAAACACCATGCCAACACCATGCTCTTTTATCAAGAAAACTCCTTCATTCAGCACAGTATCTTACAGTTTAAATTAACCTTGAGAGTTCAACCACAACATTTTTATTTCTTGCTTTCATCTGTCTGGGTGGTCTTTAGCAGATACCTTTAGTCGTTTCTCTTTAGGGTTTTTTTTTTATTACTGGAATCATTATTCAAAGAATTTTCCCACCATGTTCTGTATACTCAAATTGTAGTTCTTCAGCTCTCCTTAAAAAACCCTTCCCCTCACCCAAACATTCTCTCCCCCTCTTTTCTTTTTGCTTAGATGGTATCTGTCTTAATGGAAATCCAACTATGAAAAGCATCCCTTCAAGTTCCCTTCATGCTTTTAGAATCTTAGTCCATTATTTAAGAGGACTTCATACTTGCGTGTGTACCAGTATTTTTATTTCCTAATATTCAGCTTTTTCTTCTGCTTTTTTTCTCATCTAAATGTCTGTCTTGTTTCACACATTGCATGTACCTGACAGATTATTTGAATAATGCAAATTCTTTCTGTTTCCTGCCCAGTTTGGAAGCTCGGAGACCTGCACACAGTTTTATGTGCACTTGATTTAACACAAACGACTGCCATCAGGAGAAGCATTTCAAAGCCCTCTAAATCCAAAATTTTCCTCTGTACACCAATAGCACAAACTAGAGAAATATAGTTGACTGTCTTCTCTTGTTTTCATTTGTACTTAGTACTAAAAATATTTTGAAGAAACTAACATTTCTCCCTCTCTGGTGAGGCCACATCTGGAGCAGTGTGTCCACTTTTGCCCCCCCCCCCCCCAGAAAGGATATGGACAAATTGGAGAGAGGACAGCCATAAAAATGGTTAGGGGGGTGGGCCACTTTTTTTTATGAGGAAAGGGTGAAAAATCTGGGTTTATTTAAGTCTGGAGAAGAGAAGACTGAGGGGAGATTTAACAGCCTTCAAGTACCTGAAGGGTGGTTCCAAAAGAGGATGGAGCTAGACTATTTTCAGTGGTGGCAGATGACAAAACAAGGAGCAATGGTTTCAAGTTGTAGCAAGAGAAGTTTAGGTTAGATATGAGGAAAAAATGTTCTCACTAGGAGGGTAGTGAAGCACTGGAACAGGTTATCCAGAGAGGAGGTGGAAGCTCCATCTTTGGAGGTTCTTTAAGACCTGGGTAGACAAAGCCTCAGCTGGGATGATCTACTTGGGAATGGTCCTGCTTTGAGCAGGGGGTTGGCCAAATAACATCCTGAGGTCCCTTCCAATCCTAATTTTCTGATTCTTCTGTTCTCCTTCCATTTTTTCTTCATTGATTTCTCCAAGTCACTTGTTCTTTGTGTCTGGACTCAATGAAACATGACTATGTCCCTGCTGTGCAGACTACCGATTTACATGGGTGACTGGTGCCTCCCAAGTCTTGGGGGGGGTCACCAGATCACCAACCAGCACTTCCAATTTCATGGCTGGACGTTCCAGGGAGTGCACAGCCGATCTCAGGGGCTGCATGTGAACTTGCGTGCACCCCTTACACGTCGCCAATGCCAGTTTAGTCCCGTTAGGAACTAAGAAATCAAGTAAAGAGGGTGAAACTGAAGGACACCAGCAAATATGAACAATTTTACATATACTCACATTTTATATTGTTTGGGCATTTGTTTTTCAAATGAAAACTGAAGCAAAGAACTGCTCCGATCTGCCTGCCTGCATCACACACTTTCCACTTCTGGTTGAATTCTTTTCTTTCCGTCCAAAAATAAAGTCAGCTATCAGTTGGTACTAATGCAAACTCAGCCTTTCCCTTTATTCAGGGATACAAATACTAGACAGATTACATAGGCAATATAAAAAAGTCAGCATTCTCGAGTACAATGGTTCTCAACCTTTTTAGACTCCAAGCACCCCTAGTTAGACTCCTGGCAACCCTCAGAAAATGCCAGTTCTTAGTTTTCACTTCTTTTTTCCCTACAGAAAAATAATAGAGCAAGTCTTCTCTTGTAAAGAACTCAGAAAGAATAGAACATTTAGAATAACTATGAAATGTGTGTGGCAGATAGCAGGATTTTATTAGCAATCAATGTACACTGAGGCCTTTGGCAATTTTTCTTTACCTTGCTCATGTTATTTTTTTTGAGAAATGTCCTTCTCTGGTTAGGAATAGTTAAATTCTAGCAGCTTCAATCATTCTTCTATTACCTCTCTTGGAACTTCTGTTCATAACTTGCAGTGCTTGCTGAATCATGGACCTCTGTCTAACTCCACTCCACCCTTGCTATCAGCAGCCATGGGCTGCTTACGCATCCTGAACACATGAGCTTCAAACAAAGGACTAAAGCAACATACCTCCCCACTCTCTACAGAGTCCTTATTTTCAGTTACTGACTCTAAACCTAGAAGTTATTGTTGCTTCTGCCCTGTTGCTATCGCTCCCTGAGGAATACTAAGATGATTTTTCACTTCTTGTGTTTGCTTAGTATTGATATAGTTTTAAAAATTAGATGACCCCAAAATAGTTTAAAAAACAATACATGCAGAACAGTCACCAACATGTCTGAAGATGATGCTACATGTTTAATAGCAATGTCTAGACTTTCTATCACCTGACAAAACTCTAACCTCTAGAAAGAATTAAATGCCTTGAAAAGGAGAACCTTTGGCCCTTACCTTTTACAGTCTATAGTCTGGATGCCTTTCTGGGTGACTGGTTAACTGCTGTTATTTTTGCTGAATTCTGGGACAGGCTGCTGGCAAGTAGACTCCAGTCATCTTCCCCTTATCTGACTTGCTGCACCCATTTTATTTTTGCTGTTGTGCAACATCTTTCCCAGATCAATTTTAATTGCACTGTTTTGATCAATTATTTTTCTCAACATCACGAGAACATACGATGTCTGTAACACTTGCCTTCTAATTACCCTCAGTCCATATGGCACTACATAAACTGAAACCTCAATTAAGTGCATGTCATGTTTTAACTATAACTAAAAAATAATGTATTTTTGCAAGTTCCATCTAAGTATTTTCCATGGAGAAAGTACCTCACCCAAGGGCACAGTGTTTGCCCACCCCAAATGTGAGGCCCATGATTTCTACCCCATCTTCATGCAATTTCTCAAGTAGATACTTTCTAAGTCAGCATGGAGTCCTCTACCTGCTGTATTGTCTGACCTGAATTCAAGTTTGTCTCCTGTTGACACTCCCTGGAATTCTTTAAGTAATGAAAAAGGACTTTTCACATCAGAACTGCACTAAGGTTGAGCAGACTGAAAAGCAGTGGTAGATAAATGATAAAAGGCTGCATAATCCACCAGGCATTTTCCCTGACACTGTGACACTTAATTTGATTCCAGAGGCTTGCTTTCACTGGTCTTGCAGCTTACCATTTTAAGCCTGTTACCTTATAGCTGTGCTATTAAGAAAATCCAGTTACTTGTTTAATCTGCACACCTATTTGTTGCTATCTTGGACCACCAGCATGGGATAATATAATCAACAGCTAAAGCCTTCTTTTTTTTTCAACTACATCCAACTCTTAACAGAGACAAACCCTCCACAACATTCTTGTACTTGAATGTTTGTTCTATGACTGGCAAATTACAAGTTAGCATGTGTATTTTCAAAAACTTGCATTAAATACTAACATGTGGCATTTGATTTTCCATTTTGCTATGGAAAAGAGTTAAATTATAAGGTTCTCTTGTAGGTTTGCAGGAATTTTGTTTTACAAAATACTGGAACACTTATTTTTCGGAACTCTATTATCTTTCTTTGTCTGCTAAGTGCCAAGAACATTTAACAAACCAAGGAATGGAACATTATTAAAGGGACAAAGGAAGATTAGCTATTCTGTTCACCATTTAAAATTAAAATGCTTTATGCACAGACAAATGCGGGGGGGGTGATTAAACTCTAAAATGTTATTTTTTCTAGGCCTCAGTATGTTTGGGGGAGGCAGGGAGAGGGTTAATTCTTTCATAATTGATGAGGAAAAGTATGTTTTGTTCCAATCATTTTGGAGAGCTATGTGTGGCTTTGTGCCATGTTGCTGGGGGGGGGGAAAACCTCTATTGTGCCAACACCTAGTAAACTGCATCCTGTGTCACAATGCTGTACAGCACTGAGCAAATCAGCAGACAAATCAATAGCCAAACTTGCTTTGAAGCCTTCCTGTTCTTGGTATCAGAACATAGTGTAATTTGTAAGAATGCAGAGCTAGAAAAACAGGCCAAAAATGTAAGGGAGGGAAGAGGGAGAACATGACATTTTGCCAATCTGCATAAACTGAAGCTGATTTATCCTGTCTGTTGGGTTACAGTATCAGCACTTGGTTAATGACAGTGCTCTGTAATATGTTGGGTCAGCAGTCTAGCCACAACAGCTTAATAAAACAGCTCAGTATAATTTAGTGTAAAGCCTATAAGAAAAAAGAAAAGTACTTACCTGTGACTGTTGTCCTTAAATATACCTCAGTTGATTATTTTTCCATAGGCTGTACACTTTCAAATGTTTTTCTTCCTTATATACTGCTTTGTGCATGTCCTTTCAAACGATCTGATGAAGTGACCCCACTAAAGCTTTGGTTAGTTTATAAGGTGCAAATCTACCCTGCTTTCTACTTGGCTTTAGATTAACATGGCTAACTAGGTCTCTCTTCCAAAATGTGACCAGGAAGAACCTCCAGCACAATCAAACTATTGAGTATTTGAAGGCATCTCACTTATTCTTCAGTCAGTGCCTTTGGCTACCCATGTGATATTAAAAATTTAGTAAAATATACAGAGCTCTCCAGCTTCAGATGAAAGTGGGAAAGTAGCATTCCATGGGGACAGCCTTTGGCAGATTAAAAAAACCATATACATAAATCAATCCGCCCCAAAGGAATTCGAATCAAATGCTAAACAATCTCCACTGAGGAATGTTTGTATAATGTAGTAGAATAGAAAAAATTGTGACTGAAGAAAGTTGCCAGCTACTCTTCTGTGACACGGGCTAGGTACAGACAGTCAACAAGCCTGAGGCTGAATCGATTCAGTCTTTGCAGGTTAGTCTAAACTGCACAGATTAAATTGAAACAGAACTGAACAGACATTTACCTTTGATACAGAAAATACAGTCACATGCCTGCAGTGGCTCAGGCGCTAGAGCAGGCTTGCTGGCTGTGTTCACTTCCTCTTCCTGCTGTGTCCAAGGTCTCTGGGATTTGCAGTCCAGACTTACAGCAGCAGGACTCTGCAGGGTTGCTCATCACTTCCTCTTCCCAATTCCCCCCATAGACTTCCCTGCAATACCCCCCTCCCCACATAGACTGGGCTGCATCCCCAGCCAGGCTTGCCCTCCACACCTCCTTATCAGCCAGCCCTCACTGCTCCAGCTAGGGAGCAGAGGAATGGGGCCTGCTGGGGAACTCTAATTTAACTTGAACTAGGAAGGGGTCTGGGACAGAAGTTTCATACATCGGTTGCACCCAAATCAGTTAAGTCTGATACTACATTCAATCAGGTTTATCTTAAACCAGTTTCAGTCATTCTTAAACTGGTTTATATGCACTGAGCTTCTGTTCTGTTATAGGTTTAAACTAGTTTCTGATCACTTAAACTGGTTTATGTGTAACTTCTGTCCCTAGCCATGGAGTCCTCGGG
>NW_017729022.1:36065509-36073583 GCF_001723915.1 Gavialis gangeticus
AAAACATAATCATGTTAATGAACTACATCCTGAAGAGAAAATATCAACTTGACACATCTGGATTGTTAGACTTACTTATTTACTGAGTAAGCGGAGCAAGACATCAGTGTCCCCAGTGTACCCCAACAGTGTTCAGAAGGGGATGCCTTCTCATATTAATAGACTCATTTAGTCTCCATTAATTTTTTGCTTCCAATCTGAAATTAATACCGAGTATATTAATTCTTAAACTTGCTGCTATTGGTGACTTTTATTAATTAGGAACAGAAACAGAGCTACCCCTTCTGTTTGCATAGACCTTTGTGTCATTAATTCACTGCTACTTTTGAGCCAGTAAAAATTTCGTAGGTGCTGCGTATAAAAATGCTGCAGACAATAATTGCAACACAGTCATAAAAATATGAGCAGCAAACACACAGGATAATCAGAATGTAGTAAAAATGTTAGGTCATGACACCAGCCTGCCTAGTAGCTAATCCTTGTTAGTATTTCCTGTATTATTATTCCCATGATTATTTCACAAAAACAAATTCAGCGACATAATTTAAACTAATGTAGAGGAATGATTTAAGAATTCACCTTCTGGAAATAGTTATGCAAAACTTTGTAAATATGTATATACAAGATTTCTATTATGCATCTGGTGAATAAAACTTCTTTGTGTCTTTTAAATTACCATAGACAAAACTATATGCAAGAATAGGTGCTTTGATTCAAATCAAAATAAAATGAAATGACTGAATAGCATTATAGTAGGGCTGTCAGTTAATTACAATTAACTTACAGGATTAACGCAAAAACAAATAAACGCCTTAATTTTTTTAATCACTTTAAATTCACACGTCATTTTGATCAGTGGAGTGGACCAGCTCTGGATCAGCTGAAACCCGCGCACACAGCCCCAACCCTCGCCCACCCTGTGCCTGCTCCAGACTCACCCGCCCATGCTGAGAAGCTGCTACTCAACATGAGGGGAAAAGGGGCACCTCTCCCTCACCCCTGCCAGGCCCTTCTTGCTGCAGCTGCCCAGAGCCAACACCTCAGATGCCCTGTGACTCCTCTCCGTTACTGTCACTGCCACCTCCAGGCTGCCCAGTGGAGCATCAGTGGCAGTGTAGAGGAGCTGATGGCAGCCCAGGCATGGGCTCTAGGCAACTGCAGAAAGGGCCCGGCAGCAGTGATGGGGAGGGGCCACTTTTCTTCTGAGCTGAATAGCAGCTTCTGCCTCACTGCTACTGCTGCTCAGCATGGGCAGGTCAGTTTGGAACAAGCATGGGGCAGGCCGGGGGCAGGGCTGTTCGCATGGGTTAAATTGATCCATTCTGGCTGGGGCAAATCCAGAACAGATGCAGGGTGGGCCAGGGTCAGGGTTGGGGCTATGCGCTGTTGGTGATGGTGGGGAGGAGCCAGAGGGCACACAGGCTTTGGGCTGTTGAGTGTTGGGGGGAGGGGGTGCTGACTATTGTTTAACTGCAGGATTCAAGTTGCAATTAATTGTGACTATTTTTTTTTAATCTCACAATGAAAAGGTGGTCTTCTCATCAATCCTCCCAGTCAGCGGTAGCAGCAGACATCACATTACCTGTGTCAGAGAGGTCACTCCGCAAATGGAGCTGGCACCATTGTACAGGCTTTGTCTTCCTGGACTATGATCTGCACCTCCACACAAGGGACTTCCTGGAACACAATGGTTTCCATCTCTCTGCAAAAGGTAAGAATCTCTTCTCTTACAGGCTGGCTGATCTCCTACGTTTGGCTTTAAACTAGGTTTGACGGGGGATGGGGATGCAGGAGATGAAGAAAATATAAGATCTACAATCTACAAGACATGCAACTGAATATCCAAGGTAAGTACTTAGGGACTTATTGGGTATCAGAATAGGGTGACACCCAAGGCACCATTCAGAGGGCTCAAGTGTCTCTATATAAATGCTAGGCATATGGGGAACAAGCAGGAAGAACTTGCACGCCTGCTTGCAAATAATAAATTTGATTTAGTGGGGCTAATGGAAACCTGGTGGGACCCTACCCATGATTGGGCAGTACACATGGAGTGCTATAGGTTGTACAGATGGGACAGAGTAGGGAAGAAGGTGGGGCAGAGGCGGGTTGCTCTCTATGTTAATGAGCATTATACTTCTACCCTAATCAAAATGGGATCAGAGGAGGAGAAAGTTGAGGTATTATGGGTTAGGATATATGGAGGTCAGGGGGAAAGGGACTTGGTGGTGGGGCTTTGCTACAAACCACCACACCAAGAGGAGGAGCTAGACATGGAATACTTGAGGCAACTTTTAGAAGCCATACGGTCTAGGGCCATAATTGTCATGGGGGACCTAAACTACCTTGACATCTGCTGGGAGGAGCAGTCAGCCAAATCCAACCATTCACGTAGGTTCTTAACCTGTGTACAGGACCTTCACTTAACGTAGGAGGTATACGGTCCTACTAGGGGGAATTCCTTACTGGACTTGGTGTTGGCTACAGGGGATGACCTCATAGGGGAGCTGCAGATCCGTGGTCACATTGGGGACAGTGACCATCAATTATTAGAGTTCACCATATGGCATAGGGTGGGTAAGATAACTAGTAGGATGAAAGTGCTTGACTTTAGGAAAACTAACTTCAGGGTGCTCAAGAGTTTAGTCAATGATGCATTGAAGAATAGCAGTATTGGCGAGACGGGAGTCCAGGAAGGGTGGTTGTTCCTAAAGGAAGCGATCCTTCGGGCGCAGTGGGAGACTATCCCATTGTGAGGGAAAGAGGGCAAAGGGACCAAAAACCCTCCTTGGCTAAACAGAGAAATCCAGGGAAGCCTAAGGGCAAAAAAGAGGCATATAGGCGGTGGAAGTAAGTGGAAGCTACCAAGGTGAAGTATACCTACTTGGCCTGCACTTGCAGGGAGGCAGTTAGAAGGGCCAAAGCAACCATGGAGCTGAGGCTGGCAACAGAAATTAAAGACAATAAAAAGTCATTTTTTAGGTATGTAGGGAGTAAAAGAAAGGTGCAGGGCAGCATACGACCCATAATGAACAAGCAGCAGCAGTTAGTGACAGACAGAGGAGACAAAGATGAACTCTTCAATGAGTCTTTGCGTCAGTATTCGAGAACAGGGGTCAAGACAAGTCTCCGAATGGGTTCTTAGATGGGGATCAGAGGGACACCAGCCCACCAAATGCTGATGCTGACTTGATGCAGAATCACTTGGATGGATTGGATGCGTTTAAGTCAGCAGGCCCGGATGACCTGCATCCGAGGGTACTGGCCAGTGTCATAGCAGAACCACTGGCTCAGTGGTTTGAGCACTCGTGGTGCTTGGGTCAGGTCCCAGAGGACTGGAAAAGGGCCAATGTGGTCTCTATTTTCAAGAAAGGGAGGAAGGAAGATCTGTGTAATTATAGGCCAGTTAGTCTCACCTCTATCCTTGGAAAAGCCTTTGAAAAAATTATCAAGGATCATATTTGTAAGAGTCCAGCAGGGAAAATAATACAGCAGGGCAACCAGCATGGGTTTGTAGCAGGTAAATCATGCCTGACTAATCTGGTTTATTTTTATGACCAGGTCACAAAATGCTTAGACACAGGGGTAGAAGTAGATATCATTTACTTGGATTTTAGGAAAGTCTTTGATAAGGTATCTCACCCCATTCTCATAAATCAATTAAGAGACTGTGACTTGGATGTTTACACAGTCCAGTGGGTGGCAAATTGGGTTGGGGGTCACACCCAGAGAGTGGTGGTGGATGGGTCAGTACTGATCTCGAAGGATGTGAGCAATGGGGTCCCTCAGGGCTTGGTCCTTAGACCTGTATTCTTCAATATCTTCATCAGTGACTTGGGTGTGGGAGTGAGGTGTACTCTATCCAAGTTTGTGGATGATACTAAATTCTGGGGTGAAGCAAACACACCAGAGGGTAGGGAACGACTACAGGCAGACCTGGGCAGGTTGGAAGAGTGGGCTGAACACAACAGGATGCAGTTCAACAAGGACAAATGCAGAGTGCTGCGCCTAGGGCGTAAAAATATTCAGCACACCTGCTGGCTAGGGAATGACCCTCTGAGCAGCACAGAAGTGGAAAGGGATCTCAGAGTCACAGTGGACTCCAAGATGATCATGAGTCATCAGTGTGACAAAATCATCAGCAAAGATAACTGCACTTTATCATTCATCAGCAGATGCATGACAAATATAACCAAGGAGGTGATACTTCCCCTTTATGCGGCATTGGTCAGACAGCAGTTGGAGTACTGAATCCAGTTTTGGGCGCCGTACTTCAAGAAGGATGTTGATAGACTCGAGAGGGTCCAGAGGAGGGCCACTTGTATGGTTAGGGGTTTACAGGACAAACCCTATGAGGAGAGACTGAGGAACCTGGACCTCTTCAGCCTCCACAAGAGAAGGCTGAGAGGTGATCTTGTGACCATCTACAAAGTCATTAGGAGGACCCAGCAAGGGATCGGAGATGCTTTGTTCATCAGGGCACCTCTTGGGGATACAAGGAACAATGGTCACAAACTGACAGAGAGCAGATTTTGGCTAGACATCAGGAAAGACTTCTTCATGTAAGGGTGGCCAAAATTTGGAATGGGCTTCCAAGGGAGATGGTGCTCTCCCCTACCTTGGGGGTCTTTAAGAGAAAGCTGGGTAGGCATCTGCTGGGGTCATCTGACCCAGCACTTTTTCCTGCCCAGGGCAGGGGGTTGCACTTGATGTGATGAGGTCACTTCCCACCCTAGCATCTATGAATCTATTAATCTAAGTAATTGCAATTTTTTTAATAGTTTGTCAGCCCTACATTATAGTCATGTTTTAAAAGATAGGAAGGTTATTTTTTTTAATACTTGACAAAATGCAATATTGTGAAAGCAAAATAATTTTTTTCTTCAGAAGCCTTAGAAGCTTTGGAATAATTAGCCTTGGGTACTTTTGCCAGAGAGAGAGAGAGAGAGAGAGAGAGAGAGGCACCATCACACAAAGAATCTGAAACTCTGTTTCATTTTTTGGCCATACTAACAAAGGAGTTCCATCATAATTGAAAACCATCTCATCCATATCTTTACTGCCAATGGGTATGATTTACTAAATGCCCAGAGCTACAGTAAATGCAGGTTACATAGTCTTGGTACTAAATAGCCTGGTTGTAGCTCCTATTGTTTGACATAACAGTGACGTGTAGCGTGACTGTCCAGCAAATTTGACAGAATCAATAAGGGCATGATTAGAAATATGAAAGTCATTTTCTTTAATATTAGTTAGGATTCCTTGAAGAAGTTTCTGGGAGTCATACTTCCCTAGTTCTAAGCATTATAGCTCAAAATGTTGTGCAGGAAGGAAAATTAAAAGCTGGAGCCTATACTATTTTCTGAGTGGATCTTGCATTGAATAGACAGCAGGAGAAACCTCAAGGAACTTCATTTCCCTGCCTTTCCTTGTATGTCTGGTAACACTGCCAAAGTAGCTTTCTTGTAGAAAAGTCAATTGACCTTTATACCTCAATACCTCCTCCCTGCTTCCATGAGAAACCCTTTGGTTTTCGTGCTTTTGAGCACTTATCTTCTCTTTGTTTTTACATTTGTCAGTTTCTGCTATTCCCCGAGGCTAGAGAACTGGATAACATTAAAATGCACCAAAAGCAGCGTTCAGTCTCTCTCCAAATGCCAAGTATATGAAGCCTCTGTATGATGTAGCAAGAATAACAAAAGTTACACCACTTTAAAAGTGATATTTTATTACAGAATACAGTAAGCAAAAACAGTTACTTAAAAAGGGGGGGAAGGGGCAGCTATTCAGACAGATATAATTAACATATTTCATTTAATTGTTTCAGGGATGAGAAATATGAGATGGATTCAAGAGAATTTATTCAAGAGAGTTGGAACTTGTGAAGCTTCAGCTGTTTGTACTCTTCCCACCCACTAAGCGTATTTGGTAGCTCACTGAAACCTCACTTACACTGTTGCAATCAAATTTTAAACTCTCTAAAATGCATCATTGTTACCATGAACCTTCAGGCAAAATCAGAGATTAACATTCTTAATACACAGAAACAAAGATTTCATTCCACAGGCTCTCGGTCTAGAGAATCTGAGTTCCAGAGATAATAAATACTAACGGGGAGATGTCAAGCTGCCAACAACCAAGTTAGGGTTTTTTCAGATATAATCTTACGCAACACACAGAAAAGCTTGTTTTTCTAAAAACTTATCATTATGTTTCTTATACAATGTCCAGTGTTATAAAGAAAGGGCAAGAATTAATGCTGCTTTATTACATCAGGATAAACATTTAGCACAATGGTTTTGCTTGTTTGCGTGTCTACAATTGCCAAATATCTTCAAGTAATTCGATCAATGGAAGCTCTGGTAAAAACTGGTCAAGTACCATCCATTCATGACTAAGCAAAGGACAAATGATATATGTACTTTTAAGTGATTGTTGGGGGCAAACTTCATATGTTCTCTCCTAATTTTAAAAAGCATGGGTCTTCTCTCCAGTAAGTACTCCAGAAGCGAATGCACGGTTAGCAAATTATAATAACCATTTTAGAGAGTTTGTTGTAGTTTAATAGTGTTTGTTCCCTTGCCTCTCTTTAATAGTGTTTATCACTTCAAACACTACACAGAAAGAATTAGCACCAATGTTTGTGCTGGTTGTTGACTTACCACTAGTGTTTCATCATGAGCACTTCTTGTACCTAGAACATTTTATAACTTTTTCCTAAAAAAAAAAAATAGTACTTTACTAAAAATGAATGCACATGTTGCTAACCTCTGTAGTAAATAACTCCACTTACACCTTTATAACAAAGATCCCAAGAGAAAAAGGTACTCAAAGATCTGTATGATGGCAGCTTTCTACCCATACATTCTCATACCTAATGAGACTGACATTTGATTGTCTGGAGATTTTTGACATTAAAAGTAGTACAAACATTTTCCTGAAGAAAGCTTAATATAAATTGGACAGATAAATCTTTTTGTAATGTAAAGATTTGTAGAATCAGGCACTCAAATTGGTCACTTAATGATTTCTGAGAAGCAATTAGTACATCTACCCAACATTTGGATTGTAAAGAGTAACAAAACTGTGGGGTGTGAAAAAAGCAAAAAAAAATCTTTCAAAATCCTGAAAAATAATTCTTCAGAAAGTCTTTCTGCATTTCAGCATCAGTGGTGGAACACCTATAATTCACGGTTTCTGACTCATAAGGGAAGTGGCAATGGGTCAGAGTATGAATTGGGCCCCCAAAAAGTTATCATGTCCCACAACCTGAATATAAATCCCACCCTCCAAACATACCAATCAAGTCCTTCATCTGAGAAGGAAGGCAAGCCCCAACAAACAAAACCTAATTAAACATCACAAAGCCATATATTATCAGCAAAGTGCACAAGTAAAAAAAAGCCTGAAACCGCGTGAATGAGAATTCAGAAAAGGAATGCCTTTAATTTTGCTTTTCTATGAGCAAATAGTTTTCCTGCTATTAAAGATAGCACTTACATAGTATTCGCAATGTAAGTTTGAGGGATGCACAAAAAGAAAACAAAACTGTAAGAAGAAACAATGCCAGCAATCTGAACAAAAGTGTTTTATTAGATACACCTCAAAAATAAGGCATGAGGCACCAGCCCCAACAATAACACTACAGCGTGAAGAAAACCTTATGTTAAAAGTCTGGTTACAACTAGGGTTACCATATTTCCAATTTCAAAAAAAGAGGATGCCAGTCAGGGTGGGGTGTGGTAATGTAATTATGGGCAGCAGTGATATACCTGTGCTATGCTCCTATCCTTCACTCCCAAGCTACAGCCCCCCACCCCCTGCTGCCCTTCACTCCCAACCCAAAGCCTCGCTCCCAATGCATGCTGGTGCCTCTCACTCCCAACCCACAGCCCTCCGTCCCCACTGATGCACCTCACTCCTGATCTGCGGCCCCCTGGCACTGCCTGTTCCCTGGGCTCCTGACCTACAGTCGTCCCCCCCCAAGTTCCCCTCATTCCCAGACCACAGTCCCCCCCAGCCCTGCCAGTGCCCCTCACTCCCAACCCGCAGCCCCCTGCCCCCCATGCTCTGC
>NW_017729022.1:36073785-36077875 GCF_001723915.1 Gavialis gangeticus
CCTGCCAGTGCCCCTCACTCCCAACCCGCAGCCCCCTGCCCCCCCAGCTCTGCCAGTGCCCCTCACTCCCAACCTACAGCCCCCCTGTTGTCTCCCACCAGCCCTGCCAGTACCCAATCCTGACCCACAGTCCCCTGCCACTTCCCCTCACTCCCAACTTGCAGCCCTCTGCTCCCCCCAGCCCTGCAAGCGTCTCCCGGCTTCCCTGCCCCTGTGAGCGCAAGCACCAGGGTGGCCCAGCCAGGCAGATCCCTGCTGCCCCTCCTCGCTCCCTTCCCCCGCGGGAGGAGCAGGCACCTCCCCGGCCCTGCTGCAGCCCAGTGCTGGGGAAAACTTGATTACTGAGCAGAGGAAAATCCGAAATCCCAGACATTAATTGATATTTAAAAAAACCTTCTGGATGGAGCTGGGAGGACCCAAAAAGAGGACATATCTGAGAAAACCTGAACGTATGGTAACCTTAGTTACAACTCAGTGTAAAACAAAACACCACTTACTGTTGTTTGAAGCAGGCTTTGAAGCAGGAAGTCTGAAACAGGATTACAACCTCCTAGAGGTTGAATACAAGCAATAATGAAAGCGTGAGGAGAGGTGGGTTTGCAGATAATGAAAACATCTCCAATGCAAACACTCACCTCTCTCTTGAACAGGGGAGCTTCATGTGCTTTTAGTTTCAGGATAACCAAACCATAACAATGGCCCTCTTTGTAACAGCATGGTCCAGCAAATTTAAATTTAAATAAAACACTTGCAACTTGGACAGTGTCCACCACTTGTTAGAGTCATATCAGGTAGAGCTCTTCTAATTCTAGCACCCTTTGATTGTAATCAGTGGCAGCAAATTAGAGAAAGCAAAGGAAAATGCCTGTGCAGATGCCATGATTACACATGCTCAGCAGCCACCAGCCATTGCATAGCAACCTAGTTGTGGTAGACTTTATTTTAATAGAAGGCAGGAAAAGAGCGTTTATGCCAAGTGCAATTTCAGATTTTGATGCTAATAAGCAGCTGATTCTATTAAGTGACATTTTGATAAACAGTGGGAAGCGCCTGCAATACAATGCTTTGGGCATTTGATTTTCAATGCTAATATGCAGCTGATTAAGCAAGGTTCATTAAGGGCTGGGTTTTGAATTTACTGAAGAGGGGTACGGCACACTGCCTCTCAGACCATGTGGGGATGAGGGTGAGCAGCGGCTGAAGCCCCTGGGCTAGTAGGTGTCACTGGGGAGATAGGAGGAGTTCAGGTGCTTGAAGGAGGAGACCTGGTTGCCAACGCTGCTGCTGTCCCCAGCTGATCCAGACATTGAAGGAGCCCCAGTCAACCCTGTCCCTGCTCCAGCAGTTGCACAGAGTCAGGCTCAGCTGGGGACAATGGCAACAGTGTGCAGATTCCTCCTTCCAGCACCTGCTCTTTGCCCATGGGGAACAACAGGGAGGAGACAGGCAGGGGGGAGCCCTAGATTTGGTGATGCACAGGTTTTTCCTTCCAGCCTCTGCTCCCTGCCCAGCCTCCTTCTTCCCCCAGTGACCCTTGCTGGCTGGGAGCAGGTGCTGGCAGGAGGAACTTACACACCATGGCTGCTTCTATCCCTGGCTAAGTCCAGTTCCCCTTGCAGCTGGCTCCCTGGTGCCTGCAGCTGAAGCAGAGCAGGTGGGGTTCTCAGGCTTCTCCCATGCCCGTGTCAACCAGGGATAGTGGGTAGCAGTGGGGAGAAGTTTCCTCCTTCCAATGCCTGCTTCCAGGCAGTGGGGATCACAGCAGGGGAGTGGCAGGTGCAAAAACAGGAAACTTCACCACTGCCACCAGTCTCCATGGCACTTTTTGCAACTGTTATTTATGACTGGAGCAGGGTAGGAGCAACTATGTGGCTCCCCCTGCTCCTGGGTCAGCTGGAGACAGCGGCAGTGGCAGCAGAAGGGCGCCCCCACCCCCACCTGCTCCTGGATTCTATTAAAACAATGAACGCAGCACCGGCAAGAACAAGCAACCAGGTATCTTTTTAGAATACGCAGTGAGTACTTTGTCATTTGGAAGACAAGACACAAAAATTGTGCAACAGGTCTATTACAAATACAAAATATTGTCAGCACCTTGCAAATATTGTTAGGTACACAAAATTGTTGCCAAACTTGAAGACCTAAGAGGGCTAACCCCCATAACCATATTGAACTTTTTGGGGGCCAGAAAGTCTGTATCCAAGGATGAGCATTCTTGTCCTTAGCAAGGAGGCCATTGTGAACTAAAGGTATAACACCCTTTCCCATCTTTCAGCTGGTGGCATTGTGAACAGTACCTGCAGGACTCTGTTTTCCTGCAGTTTCTGTTGATATTCAGATTCTTGAAAACATTTTGAGGGACTCAGAGTAACCTTGTGTTTCTTTCTCTTCTTTGGTCATGAACATTACATGAATGACACAGAGGTGACCGGGCTCACGGTCTATCCAAGAAAAACATTCTCAAAGTCAGCAAACACATCCCAATATAGAAGATGCTCCTGAGCAACTTTTGATTTCAAATCTTAGGCCCGGAAGGACTGGGGAACCTAGACCTTTTTAGTATTGTAGAGCCCTGTGCAGGGGGGGGACAATGAGTTGCATCATGGCTTCTGAAACTGAAAGCCTGCTTTACAAAGAACAGCCTTTCACTTCCTTTCATAGAATCAAAGAAAATTAGGGTTGGAAGAGACCTCAGGAGATCATCTAGTCCAACCCCCTGCTCAAAGCAGGAAAATCCCCAACTAGATCATTTTACCCAGGGCTTTGATCAAGCCTGGCCTTAAAAACCTCCAAGGATGGATTCCACCATCTCTCTAAGTAACCTGTTCCAGTGCTTCACCACCCTCCTAGTGAGAAAGTTTTTTTTCTAATATCCAACCTAAACCTCCCTTGCTGCAACTTGAAGGCAACTCCATAAAAGAGACTTCCCTCCTGCCTCCACCTCTCAAATAAAGCAAATACTTAAGATTTCTCTGGTAAAGTCGAGACGTCTTCAATCAGGTCTATGGGTTTAAATCCTTGAAGCAGGGGAAAAGGTGATGAGTGCTACCTCTGAGAAATGTCTGTATAAGAAATGCTAACTTGAGCATAAGCATAGGTCTCAGTGGAAAAAAAAAATGCTTCAACTGTGTAATGTCAACACAGACCAAAAGGCATGCAATGAAGGTGGTATTTTCTGTTCTTGGCTTCCTCAAAAGAGAGCGGTATGATCAAGCCATATCACTAATAACAAGATTTGCTAGCACTCTTGATTTTGAGCACATTACATACAGGAGGGAAAATCTGGAGACGTTGGTATGGAGCTGCCAGTGATATGTCAGGAAGTGTGCTTACTCTTGACATGTTCTGGGTGGCTGCCTGCCAGAAGTCAGCCCTGCTGGAATTTAAGTACTAAGGCCCTGAATGCAGTAGATGTTTGCCATTAGCTTTACTAGGAACAACACAAAATTTTCAAGAGGTGAAGCCTCCACACTGGGCTTACCTGTGGGAGTGTTGCTGGCACTGAGTTCTGAGAGCAATCTCTCTGATTTAGGCTTTAGCGTTGTGAATTTACCTTTCAAAGCATTCTAGCTAGACTTCCAAGAAATTCCCAGGGATGCCTCCTGGAATATGTGCTAAATGCCCAGGATAGATAACTGTTGAGCTAAAAAGCAAAACTTTGGCAACTGAAGAAGCAGAGTAGGCACATATGCCCTTAAACTTAAAGGCTTTCTAATAAGAACTGACATGCCAAAGAAAACAAAACACTGAAAAACACAGCAAAATGACAGAAGTGTTCAGATGTGGTCATAGCAAAGTCCTCAGAAATTTGAAACTCTGAACTGTATATGATATAAGGAACAGAAGGAACTGAGAAAAGATAAACTCCAGAATGCAACAAACATAAAGTTGGTTGGTCAGACCAACCTGATGGCCTTTTAAAATCAGATCACCGGATCATTAGATGCAGGGGTAGCAGTGGACATAGTCTTCCTGGACTTCCGGAAGGCTTTCGACACTGTCTCTCACCCTGTTCTCATTAAGAAACTGGGGGGCTGTGGTGTAGACACCCACACAGTCAAATGGGTCGCCAACTGGCTGGAGGGCTGCA
>NW_017729022.1:36078094-36098111 GCF_001723915.1 Gavialis gangeticus
AAAGAGAAGGCTGAGGGGGGATCTTGTGGCCTGTTATAAACTGGTCAGGGGGGATCAGCAGGCATTGGGGGAGTCACTGTTCCCCCGAGCACAGCCAGGAGTGACCAGGAATAACGGTCACAAGCTGGCAGAAGGTACGTTTAGGTTAGATATCGGGAGGCGCTACTTCAGGGTCGGGGTGGCTAGGATCTGGAACCAACTTCCAAGAGAAGTGGTGCAGGATCCTACCCTGGGGGTTTTTAAGAGGAGGCTAGACGAACACCTTGCTGGGGTCGTTTGACCCCAGTACTCTTTCCTGCCATGGTAGGAGGTCGGACTAGATGATCTTCTCAGGTCCCTTCTGACCCTAGAAACTATGAAACTATAAAGGCTCCAAAAAAGAGAAACAATAAAACGAACGAAAACAAACAATCAGGCAAAGAGTTTTCATCATTTTTATGCAAGAACTAACATGTTGGAGTGATAATGTTATAGAGATGGTACTATTTTAGAGAAAGAATTCAAAACATTAAATACAAATACATGCAACATCTTAGCCAACCTGTCTTAAGGGACTTCAGTTTAACATGTATAAAAAATCTGCATTACTAGCTTTGAAGCAGTTTATTAAGATTTGGTCTATTTTTCTGAGACTCAGGACCTTGTCTCACAGTAACTTTAGGTGGCTTCTGGAGTTCTTAACCCGTGGACTGGCTGCACGTGAACACCTTTTAAGTGGCTTAAAGGACTCTGGGCACCGATACACGTGCAATGAGGCTGCTCCGACATACTGTGTGTTGGAGCAGACTCAATCAAGTCTGCTGGAGTGTGGTAATTACTGTGCTCCAGCAGACTCCAGCATCACACGCATCCGAGTCCCTGTGCTGAAAAATGGTGCCGGGGGCACTTTACTTAAAGCTTGTGTGACAAGCTTTGAAGTGCTCCCAGTGCCAGTTTTCAGAGCAGGGCTGCTGATTACATGTGACGGTCCAGGCTCTTTAGAGCACCTCTTGGAGCCACTTTCCCCCCACTCCTCCTGGAGCATGTATACTGTATAAATGCCCTTTTTGTTCGATTTAATGTAACCCGACTTTCAGGATAGGATTATTTCCAATCTGCCTATTTTTGCTACTGTTTTATTTATTGATTGATTTAGCATATGTGGTTTCGGCATACTGTTTCAGCCATCTTAAGGTGAAGTCATCGCCAGTTTTATTAATTTGTGGCCATTCTCTGCAGCTTTTCCTCTGAGGTTGAAGTCTTCCAGCATCCCAGGTGGTAGTGGGCCTGCTGTGCCTTCCACCACTGCTTCCTCTGACCACCTCTGCTTTTGGCAGGAGAGGAACCAGCTGGGTCCAAACAGGGGAGAGAACCGTGTCACTGCCACTGCTTGGACCCAGCTCCACTCTCCAGTGGGAGCAGACTCAGTTGGGTCTGAGCGTGGAAGGGAACCATGTCACTTGGACATGGCTGAGCAAAGCAGACAGAGCAGAGCAGAGCTGGGTTCAAGTGACAGTTTCCACCCTCACCCCTACAAAGCTGGCTCTGCTCCCAATGGGAAACAGAGCCCAGTCTGCGCAATGTGGTTCCCTCTCCCACTAGGACCTGGCTGGCTCTGCTTCAGTCAGGATGATGGCAGGAGGCACTATGGCTTCCAAGAGCTGGGGCTGCAGCACTTGCTCTGCCCTGAGCGAGCAGGGAGCCTGTCCATCCCCTACGCATCAAGCCACTAGTTGTGCAGGTGAGGGGCAATCAGAGGAGGCTTTTTGCCTAAATGTGCGAATTCTCCGCTAAGCTGACCAGCACTAAACTGATTAACACATGTTTGGCTTACAACATAAGGCCTGACACGGCTCTCCGTATCAATGCACATTTTTCCTCCATTTAGTTTGTTTCAGTGTATACACTGGGACAGTTTCCCTTTTTGCAGAGGGAATATGTGCATCCCAAAGGAATGAATGCACCATGAAGTCTGTACAGTCTGTTCATTCAGGGGTAAGGGTGCATTTCATGGGGGAGTTTACACATGGAACAGCTTCCAGCTCTTTCTGTTAAAGGGAAATCATGACTTGGGTCTTGGAAGGTAGAGTGAACGTAGGGAAAGAGTTGATCAGGAGGCTGTAACTGAAGTTTGGAGGGATCAGAACTGTATCACGCAACCAGAGAAGAGTCTTCTTGCGCCTGAATTGATATTTCTAGTTTTCAGTCACTGGGTCTTAACTGGCCATCCAGTATAAAATGATAGAAACTATAATAGCATGTTGTGAACTCCCCAGCTTTGACAAACAAAGCCCACAATTCTTGTATGTGGGTGAATTACTTTTATGCACTTGCTATCAAATCTCCTTTGAAAACAAATAATCCCAAACCTGAATTAAAAATCATTTTGTTTTTATTTTGATAAAAAGGCGCACAGTCTGTATTGTTAGATTAATAGGCATGTTTTTTACCTGCAAAAGTAAGTCTCTCAACATAACTTTAGAAACAGATGTTACCATAAGATAGGAAACAACAGCTGTATCCAATGTTCAAAAATAAAATGGATATTTAGTTCTTAAAATTAGGTGATGTTTCAACTTTTAAAATGCATAAAACTTATATTTTAAAAATGACTGTATATAAAGACTCTGGCTTATGACTATGAAAACATTTTAAATGAAAAACCCAACTATAACAATTTTGCCAGAAAAAAAAATCCCACTTAACCACAGCCCTTGAACAGTATACCAGAAATCCAAAAATAATAGCAACAAAGCTACATCAAAAGAATAATGTACATCTACAGTGGTATGAGAAATGATACACAAATAATGTGATTTACAGTAAGTCAACACATTTTAAAATCACGACTTGATCCAATTATTGCATCTTTAAGTCACGTGTGTCCTGCGTACATATAAGTGGTTTTACATAAATGCTTAAACAAAGAAGTGATCCCTAGGAAGCATTGACACCAAAATTGATTGGGAATTGATTGATCTGTAGTGAAAGTGAAGCTTGCTGTTAATTTACTTGTCCTAGTAGCTAACTTGTACAAATTTCTACTTTGTTTTTGAAAACTTATAATAAAAATATTTTAGCTTTAAAATATTTCCTTCTTGGTGGCTGGTACTGTGAACTGAATCAGTTAAAAAAAAAAATCACTGTTTGCCTGTCAGTTTCTCTTAATGGGAATGGCCATCTTTCTTGTCTGTGACACCAGCAGTTTCGGTTATTAATACTGACGAAAATGTACTGACACAACTGACATCTTCATAAAGATGAGTCCTTGAATTCAAGAAATACTGAGAGGCTGATAGGAAATGCCTACATTTATAAAAAAATCTTATTTGCTTAATTTATGTTCCCAATAATCAGCTACTTGACTGTTACTACTGAGTTATTTGATTACAGAACTTGCTCCAAAATAATAGCTGAAATCTACACTTTGCACCGTGACAGTCAATTTTACAAAGGAATTTGATCTTCAAGAAATCTCTGCACTGCAGTAACACTAGGCAAGCCAAATGCATCTTGATGTAGATTAAAATTGGTTGGCTTTCACTATATGCAAAGTTCTTTATACTGAATGATGTTTATGACAATCAATCACACTACATCTATTTCTCTATATAGCTGAATGAAAAACTATTAGTCTGTTTCATACATTAAGGCTATCTATTCATTTCTTGTTACCAAGAAATCCATTTTAAGGTCACTTAATATCAAATATACTACTCCCCATTTCAAACCACATCTAAAGAAAAATATATACATCTGAACATATAATACAAATCCTCATCATAGAAAGGGGGAAAGTTTGCTTTAAAGATAGAAAAATGCCAATCTGAAAATATAGGCTGTATTTCTGGGGTAATAAAGTACCTCTAGTAGCTGAGGGGTGACTAGCTAATTTTTTTAATGAAAACTAAGTTGCCTGAGTTCTTTTAAAAGGCAATAAATGCATGTGCTGTTCAGTTTCTATCTGGGGAAAAATCCAAATCAGAAATGCATATCATTCATGGAAACAAACCTCAACATGCTGTGTTAAGCTTCAGATCTTTGGATGTAAGCAACAGTACTTGAGAATCACAGAGCTATTGGAGAAATCGCACTGCATTATCAGGACAATATGCAGTTAAAGCCTAGGAACTCATCCACTGTAAAACATGTCATGTGCCATTCATTATGTAAAAATACAGAGAAATGTATATGCTAAGTCTGCAGTTTGGTCCGATTTTTAAGAGATGAATGTTCAGAAATCCCCATGGAATTCATCTGCAAAATCTGTATTAGAATATTAGTGATCCTCCAAACCTCTTGCATGTTATCTTCAATGTAAAAATAGCCAGATCTTAGGAAACATACAACAGTGCATATGAGGTAGGTTTTCACTCTAGGGCTTAACATATTGCTCAGTTTGGATATCCCTGATGTTTAAGTCTTCATAATTTATATTTATTCTTAACAGTCCTGTAGTAAACAGTTGCATTTGAGGAAAAGTCAACCATTCAGGATCCAAAAGAGCATTTTTGCTTGGGCAGTTAATACAATCCCCATAACATTTCTTAGAATAAAAGCTTGCTTTATATTTCAGTTGATTTTAACTATACCCTTGTTAAGTTAAAAGGTAATGGCTAGACAACTGTTAGCAATCTACACAATGTATCATTTTATAGAAAAGGATTAAAAAACTTCTCACAAGAGCCAAACAATACTGCAAGTTACCATAAAGTACTTCAGTGATTGAAATACCTCCTTCCAGAAATCTTACAAGATCTTTGGGGTTATCAGCTAAGGAATATTGGGTCTTCATGGTGCAATTTATGGGAATTTCTAAGATCAGGTTGGGCATTGTAAATGCATATGTACACAGAGGTACATTAATGCTGTCTCATTAGAATATAAAAACCGATGAGAACTACTTAATACACAGAGCAAAAAGAAAACATCCATCATACGAGTAGCAAGTCCTGAATTTAAAATTCAAGAATTGCTTAATACTATTAAACATAAAAAAGTTTCTAATTCAAAAAGAAAGCTGTGGGCAAATGTCAGTACATGGCGAGCCTAACTTATTCATATGTTGACATTTTAAGATACTAAAAGGGAGGGGAAGGTGAGTTGCACCAAAGGCATGCTTTCCAGCTAGAGGCTGAGTGGAGGCTGCTTCCTCACTTCCCCAGGCCCCAGGGCAGCTTGCCAGTAACCCCAATCACTGAGAGCCTGCCCTCTCCTCTGCCAGGACCAGGGGACTAGGCAGGCTGTCAGTCTCCCATGGCAGGCAATGAACTGCTATGTCAATGATAGAGGCGCACTACCTGACAGCTTGCCACCCTCCTAGGGAGACTGATGATGAGAAAAATCATTGCTACCCCTATGACAGACAACACCAGATGCTGACAGCCCCCACCCTGGAGAGCTGTTGCAAGCCCACTGCCCTGGTAGTCTTTTCTGCTACTGGAGTGACAGTTGTCCCCAATGCCTCAGCATCAGCAGCTGCTGTAGCAGGGTCTCCAAACAGCTGCTGCTGTGACAGCTCACTGTGGTGAGCGGAGGTGCAGCTCCAGATTTTGGTGGTCTATAGGAGAATCAGATGCTCTCCATTCCCCCATCCCCGCCCCAGAGCAGAAAGGGGAAGGGAGAATGTGATGTGAGGGGACCAAGAGTCTGCCCCTTTCTCCCCACCCCCCTATAGCACTACATGCACCTGATCACATTACATGTAGAACTATAAAACACAGAGCTGCAGAGAAGTTTCTGTTTCAAACCAGATCATTTCTGGGAAGCTGGTACCATTTTTGTAGTGTCAATCTCTGCTGTGCTGCAGGGGATATGCACGTGTGTCCATTTGACTTTTGCTGCGCCACAAATGTAATGTCTGTCCAAGGCACAACAGAAGTCAATGCTTTATATTCAATGAAAATGCCATCTTGCACCATGAAGTAGTAGTTTTGTTGTAAGTGGCTTAATTTAAGTGAATACGCAAGCTTTTACTCAACCAGGGCTGAATTTTTCTGTATTTCATACATTAAATGTTCTGGAAGGGCCTGAATAATTTATGAAAGTTCCCTTTTAGTGTTAAATACATGAGCAAGTTTTATCACAGCTTTCAAAAGCATTACTCACAGTTATTATGAGCGCTAACAATTTAAAATAGGTAGATTTAAATTATAATTGTTGTAATACTTCTGCAAAAAAGAAAGCTCCAGGCTTTGTTTATGTTCTAAACACACAAAACAAACTTACTATAGGATAGTAAGCTTGCATTTCGCTGTTAAAGCAAAAGCATTGTGATATATTATAGTGCACAACTTAAGTACGGTACTAAAAAACCCTTAACATTAATAATGGTAGGTATTTTATTGAAACAGTTTTTAGAAAACAACTTATCTCCCCTCCCCTAGTATAGAAGAAAAATGCTATACTACCATTGTCAGTCTTTCCAACATAGTAAAAATCTCAACATACAAGATTTTTTGGACAAAACAATCTGCAAAATGTTACACATCAGTAATAAGGCATCTGCACTTTACAGCTGTTTAAACAAAAAGCAAATAGGTCCCAAATATATATATTTTGGATCTATGTAAACAAAGCTTATTTCTATTTTTTCTTTTCATTCAAGAAAAAATATATACCCACATAGACCACAAGTGATCTTGGTGCTCTGATTTTAAAATATTGTGACTTGACAATATATAATCTGAGGATACAAAAACCGAATATAACCATCGTGGATTTAGTATTTTGAAAGACATCAACATTGTTAATTATTCTTGATGTGACAGGTAAGGTTAAAAATCTACACAAATTGATGCCATTTCCTTGAGCAAAATAGAGACCATTATGAAAATAAACATCCATCCGGTTTTCTAGTAATAAATATAAAGACAGTTATTTTAACATACTGCAACATAAGAAGTATTATTATAATATTGACCATAACATACAATCAGTAGTTTTTAAATCTCTCTCCTCACTGAGGCTTGAATCTTCTACCTTGTCAGCTGTCCAACAACTTTTAAGAGTGTCTTATTTTCCTGCTTTAATTGTTCATTTTCATCTTCAATATCATCTAGATCCTTTTGAAAAATAAAGAAGAAAAACACACACTCAGCATTCTTAGGATGTAAAAATGGATCCTTGAATTAATAATCTAAAAGTCTGGGAATTTAAGACACATTTTTTAAAACCAAGAGGTTACAGACAAGGAGGAAGAATTCCTGGTTTACATAATCTACATTTCCAAAGGACTAATAAAAGAAAAACAGTTGACATTCATGTTTTCTAATACTACTAGCATTACAACACATTGGGCGCAACTACACGTGCCCCTGACTGCGCAATTGGTACTGCTCAGTCCCAGCAGCACACGGGTCGTTTTCAACCCTACTGTGCAGTAGCAACCAGCTACTGGGCAGTAGCGGCAGCATCACAGTAAGTGGCCGAGGCACTATGTCGCTGAAGTGATGAGCTATGTCACTGTAGCTTGTTGCTAAGGGGACACAGTGTCTCACGTAGACGTGCCCATTAATACTGAATTCCCAGGTGCAAACTTCCTCAGAATAGAAATAGACCATAAACATTGAAAATATAACAGAAACAAATACATCAAAAAGCCAGAAGAGAATAGATATGATTAACTTACCAGGTCACTACTTGGATGCATTAATGAGATATTGGTATTTTCATTCCCCAAACTATGTCTGTATGTTTACACATATTAAATATAGATTATGTAGCTTATTGTTTCAATAATTTATAATTTAAGTTCAGCATCAGCAGTTCTCATGAAAAATCTGACTTGTGTCGCTATTAGAAACAAATTAAAAAAAAACCATCTCAGGCTCTGTTCAAAGTGTTGATTAAAGTTAGATTGATAAGTTCCTGAATTATAAATATGGTTAGGTTTCTTCTAATGCGAGAAAAAAATTAAGGTTATTACAGGCCACAAACTAATGCTCTAAGAACAGCAACCATCCATAAATGTGGCATTTAAAATGTGCCACATTTCATTTTTACTTCTCCCCCTGTGCTATCCTTCTGTTTGTCCTGCCATGAAATTAAATGAAAAACAGTGCAGCTGCATCTCACCTGTTGTGGTTAATAATTACCTTAGCTGCCTTTCAGTTCATTTTTGCTATAACTGTGGGGGGAGAAAGAAAAAGAAGAAGAGAGAAAAGAAATGACAAAGGGATGATAGTGTAAAATGTTAGGAGAAAAGATATTGGAAATACTGTGTTGGAAGTGGGAAAAGCCTGGTGAAGGAGACAGGGCAGATATGAGATAAGAGGTTCTGGCTGCTTTGGAGTGAAAGCCTGCAAATCAGAAGGAGGGAAATCACCCTTTCTCCAACTCCCTTAGATTTTAAACAATTAATTAACATAATGATAACACACATTTGCTTGCTTTTTTCTGGTGTGTTCATTCCAGAAGCTGGGAGTTGGAGCTTAGCTGTGACATCAATAGAAGTCCTACCCTGCCAATCAAAAACATGGCTTTAGCTGCAGGTGCCCAAAGCCACACTGCAGTCCCTTTGCAATTCTTCCTTAGTTTATTTTTTTTCCTATTTTTTGTTGTAAATGTAGCAGATAATACAGAACGTTTTACTTACTACTAGACTGTGTTACTTGTCTAACAATAGAGGTCAAAATATAGTTGCCTTCCCAGCAAAAGAGATTTAATTAAGGTTTAATATAAACCTGACATTTCATCATGTATATTATGATATATAAACATGGTCACTTGAATTTACTGGTTACAATAGTATATGATTCTATTATTTTAAGCAATGCAGACTGCTTTCACTATTAGGAAGCCCGTGCCAGCAAAAGATATATTGGGTAAATTGTAAAGAAGTACCTTTCCAATAAAATGACTTAAATTTAGCTCTTGTTTTTCATTGTTTTATGCTTAAACTTGCTTTAACTAAATGGATAGATAACTGAATTTTGGCCTGTTAGAACCATCTGTTTTAAGGCCTTTGGACAAAAATATTTTAAATTTACCTAAAAATAAAATAGGATGATATTGTGGAATGTGGATGCTGCAAAAATAACATTCCAAAGATTGCTAGAAGTATGAGGTACTTGAATACAATCCAGTAATAACAACCGGCTGCAGTTTAAATATCTAAAGAAATAATGGATTCACATATGTAGGTGATTTTTACCACTTCAGAATGTAAAAGTTTCTTATCAAGAACTGCATTCTGGGTTTAAATTAATGCTTATTACTGAAAGAGTAAGTGGCAGAGAAGTTTAGGTTTCACATACCAATAAGGAAAAATGACTACATAACTGACACTAATAGGATTGCAAATCCTCACTGGATATGCTCTCTCCAAACACACAACTTTAATTACAGTAATAACTCAGTGAGGTCAGTGGTGACCAACTCCCAACTATTTCAAAACTGAACTAAGATAACAAACATTTTGATGTCTCCAAATGACTTTCCTTTCAGATATCTGTATACCTTATGAACCATTTTATCCCTTACTTTTAAAAAAGGTAGCAGACGTGCATCAAATATCTTATTCATTTGGAATGAAACAATGCTATTTACAAGTGGTCTTTTCCAGTGGCTGTCAGCATAAGAGCACCTTATGTCTGGAAACTTTATTGTGACCTGCTTCCTTTCAGTCAAAACTTTGGATTAAAATATTAAAATGTACTTAATTTATCAAAATATATTAAGCATTGTTTTTTTAAAAAAAAATATTTACTTAGCAATGACTAGAACATAGAAAAGAGCCTTTTATACTCATAAAGGTTCACCAATGATGTCGATAGACCAGGGGCGGGCATAGTCCAGCCTATTGGCTGGATTCGGCCCATGGCAGACTCCATTTCCCAGCAGCATGTGCCCATGTCATTATAGCCAGTTTTCACGGAGACCCCAAAAAGGGTTGGGCTGTGATAGCACGGCACCAGAGTTTCCGCGGAGACTCACCAAAGCAACACTGGCAGGGTGCGGGGCTGGGCAGGGAGCTGCTCTGGGGCAGGGATTTTGCAGCACTGACAGCATGGGCCGGACCTGGGGCAGAGCTGTGATCCCTGCCTGAGGTGTGAGGACAACGGGGCAGAACCATGAGCTGCTCCCTCACGCCCTTGCCTGGAGCACGCAGGCAGTAGATCGCAGTTCTGCCCAGCTCCAGACCATGCTGTCAGTGCTGCAAAATCCCAGCCCCAGCTCCAGAGCAGCTCACCACCCAGCCATGTGCCCTGCCAGCGCAGCTTGGGCAGGTCTCCATGTAAACTCTGGCCCCATGCTGTCATGGCCATGTCCCTCCTGTTGTCTTCATGCAAACCGGGCACAGCGATGTTGGCACAGGCTGCTGAGAAACGGAGTCCGCCCCCCGGACGGATCCACCATTTTGCCCACCCCTCAGCTAGACTGATGAAAACTTCTCAAAGTGGCACCTGTCTGAATGCAAGCCGACAGCCCATCGTTACAGCTCGGACTGTTTGGAGAGGCGACCAATAACACATTAGGCATTATAACAATAAGGTTCTTTTCACCACTTCGCTAGGGCCTGATTAACAACAGGGCTTTGTGGAAGAGAACAAAGTAGGGAAATAGCGCAAATATATAGAGCTCAGAAGAACTCCAGATGCTGGTAAGGAACATTCACTACTCTGAGTTGGCTGCTGCACATCCATGTTTGGTTAAGATGAAAAAACAGCTATCATGCTATTATTTAAGAGAAAGCCAGTGAATCAGTTTGTTTTTAAGAGAGTCTACAAGAAATGGAGGCAGCCTTAAGGACATGAAGGTCAGTAATTTTCCTAACTGATATGAATCTGATAAAGAGAACCTTGATACAGAGATGGAAAGGGGAAACATTGTCCCTTAGGTTTAAAGGAAGCAAATGATGAAATTGAGATCTAATGCTTCTGTAGCACATAGTCAATCACCTATCCTTTTACTAAGCATGGACAGTAGGGCTGTGCAAAAAAACATCATTTCACTTTGACATCCGTTTCACTGTTTCAAAGGGACGGTGTTTCATTTAATCATTTTGTTTCATTTTGAAGCACTGTCCTGTTCCGTTTTGTCAAAACTGTTTCACTGTTTTGACAAGTTTCAACATTTTGCCCACAGGTTATAATGGGGAATCCTAAAAATGCCTAAAACTTCATCATTTCTTGCCTGATTTGGATGAAAATTGTAAGGATGGTAGAGCCTTCTCAGGGCATGAAGCCTGCCAAGTTTCAAGGAGATAGGTGCAGAGGTTTCTGGGTAACTGAACCTCAAACTGTTCAAAGCAAAAGTCCAGAAACTTGCCGGCAGTGGCAGCCTCCTCTCATCTGGCGTGCAGATCTGGAAGTCTGCACCTTCAGGAGGGCGGCAGGGCTGTGCTGGACTCCTCCCGGGGGTGTGAGCTCCCAGATCTGAACACTGGATAAGAGAAGCACTGAAGAAGATTGCTGCTGCCACCTGGGACTCCTCTCATCCAGCGCGCAGATCCGGGAGTTTGCACCCCCGAGAGGAGTGTGGCACAGCCCAGCAGCTCTCCGCTTCAGGCGAGGAGGGTCAGGCTGCCTCTCCCACATGGGACTGGCACTGGGCACGAGCTGCGCCCAGTACTGGACAAGATTGCTGCTGCCGTCTGTCCCAGGCGGCTGCAGCAGCATGAGTCTCCTCTCATCCGGCACGCAGATCCAGGGGCTCACAACCCTGGGAGGAGTCCAGCACAGCCCAGCAGCCCACTCTTGCCACAGCACTTCCTGGTCAGACCCTGCACAATGTCTCCTGGAAACAGGCATGTGGTAAAGATGGAAATGTCTCACACCCTACTGGCTTTTCAAATAACCCTAACAGGAGCAGAAGCATGCGCACACGTGCCACAACCCTTTCCAGTTGTTCTGTGAACAAGGCATGTGAGGCACTTTTACTTGCAGTGCTGTGGCTGCAACATCATTCATAGCACTCTGGGATGCCACATCCCAGTTGAGAAATACTGGTTTAAGCTGCTCTTAAACTGTTTAAGCTGTTCATAAAACACGGACCAAATTGAACCTTTGTAAGGTAGATTCAGCATGCGGGCCATAGGCTGCCGACCCCTGCCCTATATTAACAAGGTTTCTGAAAAAACTAAATAAATACTGTTTTATGTTACACTTTATATTCAGCAGGAATTGCTGTCAGCCCTAGTTTAATGCAGAAGTAGTACAGTTCCAAGGACTTACAGTACAAACAAGGGTCCTAAGACATCTCTATTCAGCTTCATGAATTTCTCATGCCAACAGGAATAATCTTTTCCACTTATGGTCACAGCAGGAAAGGGCTGACTGTTTCTTAGAGGTCAACAAACCACTTGAACTCGTGAAATAGCAGTGGTCAGATCTCCAATGCCCAGGCTGAATCTGACTCCTCCGTTGAGGTAAGTGGCATGACTTGTACAGTTTGGCAATTTTCCCATGAGTACTAACTTCCCTGGACAGAACTGAACTAGGACTCTGTCTCTGTATTCCCCCAGTTTGGGGACAAATAGAAGAAGGTACAGAGAGAAAAAAATCCTCTTTAAATGTAGCTGTCTTCAAGATGGACAGAGAATCTATTGTTGTCCTTGAAGAAAAGAGAATCTACTGCTGCCCTGGAAGAGAACTCACAGTGGTTTGTGTTTTGTCTTGTTGCAAACCTCCTCCCCTTCCCAAACCTCAACCCCACGATTCCTCACTATCTATTCATGTTCGTCATATTGATTCCTGCCTAGTTTGCCCAATGTTGCCCTTTCCCACCAGGTGGACAACCATGGCATAATAGCAGAGGGCTATGCAAGACTCCCTTAGAGCAGGGGTTGGCAGCCTATGGCCTCTAGAGATCCAGCCTGGACCGCTTCAGTGGTGGCAGCCAGATCCTAGTGACAGCCCTGTGAGAAGGATTCTGAGACACAGTTGTGAGAGGATAGGTAGCCAAACAATTCCCAGAATTGAGAGCTCTCTGGGGAATGCAACTGCATGCTTTAAAAAACAGGTACTAAGCAGGAGAGAAATTACAGTTAAAACTGGTTTGGCTCCATCAAATACAGAACCTTCAAACAGCCCACAGGTTGAATAATTTTATTTTTGCTTAGATCAATAAGGCTTCCTCTTCTCTTGTGCTGCTACTGGAGCTGAGTTAGTACTACAGTTCCTGCTGTAGAGAAAAGGGAGAGAAAGGTAAAAAGCACTGGTTTTGGTAATATAAAGAAGGCTTGACTCAAGTTAGAGGTCTGAAAGAAGTTAGGGGCTCTGCCACTAGACTTTCTGTGGTGCTGTATTAGTGACAATGGAGGGCTCGCTGGCATGCCTTAATGTGAAAAAAAATAACTGCACCTACAGCATATGCATTGCCATGATCCCCCAAGTACTATGTGCCTTGTCTATTCCCATAGGGACAATCCTCTGTTTCTGTGCAAGTCCTTCATGATTCTGTGCAAGTCCTACTGCTAATTGTAATGATGCTGTTTCTTCATTCAGTCCCAAACACAACACTGTTCTTTAATTTCTCCAGCAGTTATTCATTCCCTGAGCAGAGCCTTTGCTCAACTGTGAGGTCCTCCGTGTAAGGCCAAGTCTCAAAAAGAAGACCTAATTATTTCTACCAAGAGTGAGACCTTACAACAACTGTTACTAGACTCCCCAGATGCCACAGGCAAACTGAAAGATGTTCCAAAAGAATGCCTGGCTACAGATGGATCTTTGGCAATAAATGCTTTGCCTAATTGTGCATCGAACTCCTGGAAGACTGTTTCAGGCTTAACACTAGGAAAAACTTCTTCACAGTCAGGGTGTCCAGACTGTGGAATAAACTCCCTCCAGAGGTGGTGCAGTCACCTACCCCGGAAATCTTCAAGAGACTGGATGGTCACCTTGCTGGGGTCACCTAACCCCATTTGATTTTCCTGCCTAGTTCAGGGGAGCTGGACCCGATGATCTTGGGAGGTCCTTTCCAGCCCCTTACATTCTATGAATTGTACTCACAATCTTACTTCCAGCCCCTTATAATCTATGAACCTAATCTTCAAGAAAGCCACGAAGTCTGTGTTGCTCTTGGGGAGGACACTAGAAACAATGAAGTCTAATTGTACCTTAACTTAAGACTGGACACATAAAGCACCTATGCACAAGTGTGGAGCCTGCCCTGACACACTGGAATTCCAGCTCAGTTAATCAAGTCTGCTGAAGTGTGGCAATTGCTACGCTCCAGCAACCTCCTAAGTCTTGTTTAAATTTTCAGCAAGGGGGCACAAAACACACAAAACAGAAATACCCAATTTCTTGCCTATTTCCCCAAAAGAATAAATGACGTTGGGAACAATAAGAAGAGGTGGGAAATTTGGAGGCTCTTCTCATCTTGGGGTAACACATAACAAAATATGCTTACTCTGTTTAATAAATCGATTTCTTCCTTCAGCTTCCCAATCAGTTCCTCCTTGTCTTGTGTCATCTTCACTAATCTCACATTTTCTTGTTTCTCCTTTGCTAGTTCCTGTAAATTATATTAACAGTATTAAAATTAGTTTTTAAGAAACAGTTTTTAGTTTGCTCTAAAAGGAAAAGTTTGCTTTTATCCTGAAATGTCTTTTCTTCAGATATTCAAGTCTGCAGATCCTGAGTCTTCAGGCCACTGCACCCCAAAGACCAGACAGGTCTGTTAAGTCTAGAACAAAACTCTGATAAGCCACTAGTGTGATAAACTTCCAGACCTGACATTAACAAGTATGTCACTTAAGCGCTAAACCCACAAGGTGACCTGAAAAGTATGTAAGTGAAAATATTAGCTACTAATGTTACTACACTGATGTGCACCAGAGAAGGCAGAATTTTATCCAAGAATTATGAGCCACAGAACTGTTTTACTAAATTGAACTACAAAGGATTGAAGACTCATTGAAGGATCTGTGGGCTTAGATAGGAGAGAGAAATAAAAGTCTGTCATATGAACAGTAAACTGACACACAAACATTACGAATCCAGTAAATCAGGCTTCAGGGGCCACGTTCTATTCCATTTTGCTCAAATCCTAAAATTCCATTAATGTTTCTACTTTTATAATACACTGTCATTTGACCCTTAAGACCGAATCACAAAAATTATAGAAGAGGAGAACCCACCCACCTTTTGTACTAACAGTTTTTTTTAGGGACTCAAGTAAAGTGGAATAGACTTATGTGTAAGCTCTAGAGGTGCACCGATACATTGGTCCCATATCAGATCAGCACAGATATAAGACAAATTGGCAGCATCAGAAATTAGCTTTTTTTTAAGCTGATATGGCCGATAATGTGGCTGATAAATACCTCATGCATGTATGAAGCCACCGCACAATACACATTGTGGAAAACAGACGGGTCCAGCTGGTAAGTATGTTGTAAGGGAAGGGGCATGAGTGGTGCAGATTGAGGTCCCATCAGTGAGGGAGGGAGTGAAGCTGGGGCTGGAGTAGGGTGCGGGATGGAGCAGTGAGTGGCTCATTCAGGGGGCATGGGGAGGGGGTAACGGCTCCTGCTGCTGCACACACCCCGAGAGGGCACAGGGGGGCATGTGCCCCTGGATTTGTATGTGGGGCGAGGGCGGGCTGCCACTGCGGGCTGGGGCCAGGGTGGTGCTGAGATCTTCTTGGTGGGGGGCTGAGCCAGGGCTGTGCTCAGAGCAGGTGGTGGCAGCACTGGGAGCGGGGCTACAGTGAATTTTGGGGTCGCTGCAGCCCCTGGTGTAGTCCTGCTCCCAGTGCTGCCACCACCCACCCCAAGCGCAGCCTGGCCCAGCCCCCCACCAGGAAAAGCATGGCGCTGCCCCAGCCCCAGACTATAGCTGCAGCCCACGCCTTGCCCCATGAGCTGATCCAGAGGCACACGCCCCTCCATGCCCTCCCAGGGTACGTACAGTGGTGGGAGCCACCCCATGCCCCGCAAACGAGCTGCCTGTGGCTCCAGCCCATGCTAAGCCCTGGCTGTGCAGCCTCCTCCCCCGTCCAGCCCCACTCCCTCCTTAACCTCAGGGACCTCCATCCACCCTTTCCCACTCCCCTTTCCTCCCCCCTCGCCCCTTCCCCCACAACAGACTTACCAGCCAGACCAGCCATATCAGCAATCGGATCAGTATCAGCTGATATGGCTTGTTAAAAATTGACCATTGGTATTGGCCCCAAAAATCTCAGACCCGGATCTATTTATGAGCCTAATAGGTTAAATAAAAAAACCTATTTAAACTCTCTCCTTCCTCTTCCCTTTGTTTTGGCTGTAGGTTATTCTGGAAAAAGGCAGATTTGGAAAGGAAGTATACAGGGCAAGTTCAGTTATATCAGGCTTCCCTATTAAATCAAAAAGGAAAAAAAGAAAGAAAAAGAAAAAAGAAAGTATAAGTGCTTTTCAGTAATTTATTTCCAAACTTTCCAAAACCAGGTCTTCCTTGAGCAGGAAGGAACATTTACTTACCAACCCTCATCCACCAAGAGGCAAAAGTATTTGGCAGGCTATATACATGAATAATTTCAGAGGGAGCAAGGAAGGCCAGGAATAAAGCTGGATAACATTTTTTCAGCAGAAACTGTTTTTTGATAAAAAATGTAGATTCAAAAACAGAACCGTTACACAATTACACACTGGTTTCTAGAAAATAGCTTAAAATATGGCGAAAATCCTTGTAAATTACTTCAAAATGCTCGAAATATTAATTGAATGTTTTATTCTGAGGCACCGAATTCAAACTGTGAATTCTAAGTGATAAATTCAAACCAAAATTAATTTAATTAATACACAAAGATGGAAAAAATCCTTTAAAAAGTCTTCCATTTGGGTCATTCTGCAACAACTGTTTCTGTGAACTGTCAGTAAACTGAAAAAAATGAGTTATTCAGAACTTAGACTATGTTTCATAGTCTAAGAAGTGAACAGATCTGATAGGATCACCTTTAGTATCACTCCCTTATATATTAAAATGAGAATTTAACATCTGCGATAATAAAAATGTCAATGTGATTCTGCATACTTTTTTTATTCATAAAGAGCTGACAGTACTTTAAATATGATCACTTGATACTTATCATCTTTCCAGTGAATTTAAAAAGATATTTCACTTTGCAACTAAAACATCATAGGTTTGTATTTACCCTTTCAAGTTCTTCAATTCTCTTTTCCAAAACAGTGTTTGGTACAGAGCTCCCAGAAGAATTTGCATCCCTGCTGCATCTGCTATATCCTGTCCTGTCGGTTCGGGAATATCGATTTGGGACGTCATCTTCAGGTGCATTAGTTGTGCTGTATAGGTAAGATTTAGCTTATTAACATGCCTTAGTCTAAGATATTAAACATATTTTTAACAAATATTACCTGTATTGTTAATGTTTCTAACTGTGTTTATATTCTTTTTCAGATGTCATCATATTCATTTCAAATTGAATATTTTTCAAATTAAGTATCAGTATCTTAAAGGCAACCTCAATAAAACTTACCTTTCATTTTGTCTTTAGTTAAAGAGGTGTTCAAATTGATACCAAAACAAAAACCCCAACAAAAAACAAAAAGCCAACCAGCTAAACCCTGTAAGTTCTACCACGGAGATCTATCTGCCTTGGTCAGAGGCTAAGGCGAATGGAATTCATCAGTTAAACAAAGGCTTTGATATCTTAGACAGCATATGATCTGAAGCCTCTGAATCAGAGTACTACAAAAAAGGCAATTTGTTCTTTTGGAAAAGTGCATGTGCCTTGTGCAATGAGAGTCCCAAAGACGGGGATCCCCTGTCTCACTGTTTAGAGTGAGACTGAGGGAAGCTATCTGAGGGTGACCCTTAACTAAGGATGTCCGTATGATTTTGATGTGTGAGGAAAAGGCCAAGAACGTGTAAGGATTTGAAGGTATCTACCTGTGATAAGGAGAAAACACTGCACAAAGAAGTTAATGTATAAGCTAAAGCTAACACCTGAGTCCCTAAAGGTAATGTAGCAAATATTTCTGTAGATAACAAAACTGAGACATGAACAAAGATGTTTTAAAGGGTATTATAAAGAAGTAATATAGCGTACTCATATACTTTAGCCCTGCATTCCCCAGTACTATTTGCATGTGTACGTATTTATGGTGGTTTATCCCACCAGAGATGCAATGTTCTATCAATTTTGGAACCTCAGTATGATCTACTACTGTTATCAGCAGAAATAAGTCTCAACTTTGCTCCATCATTAGCAACTCTGTTTCTCAACTCACTCACCTATTCAGTATCTCATGGAAAAAATTATAAAAAAAACCTGTGTTTACAAATTGGTTGAAAATGTATAATTTATAAAAATATATATCAAAGAATTTCCTACTACCTGTGAAACTAGAATTCATGACTGATACCAAAACAAAATACTAATCTAGAAATTAAGTTCCAGTTTTTAGCTTTACTGTATTAGCATTTGTATCTTTTATTGGGTCCCCAAAATACCAACTTGTATAGTATGAGTATGGCATACTACAGGGGCTGCAATAAATTTCAACTTATTAAAACTACTTGGATTGTTTATCATTACATATCAGTTCAACTTTTTATATTTTCTCAGTTACCAAAAAAATTACCCCCTAGAAACAAATCTGAAAAACCTGAGTGCAAGGTCTTTAAGCTTGAGATAAGGGATTTTATATATTTAATAAGAGACAGGTTTCATATAAGTAATACCTATAATTAAAAACACAATGTATTCAAGACAAAACAAACAAAATAAGAGATACATTGACTTGAATTCAAAAAAGAAGGTTCAGCATTAAGAATCGGTGTCATAAACTAGTTTCATAAATGGGTTAAAATATGAAGGACACACAAATAAGTATTCTCTGTGTCAGAACTCTTCACAAACTAAACTCAGGGTATAGACAGATGTAACAACAGTATCAGCACCAAAAGTACTCTGTACAGCTTGTTATGATGTAACTGTTATTTGTAGTTTGTTTCATTTAGGGTTAAAATTAGTTTTGTAGCTTGTATGTAGTGCTACAGCAACATGCAGATGAATAGTAACAGCATAACAGTGGATGTGCATTCCTGTGCTTTAATTCCTCCTCCCCTTTTAAAGCTGTTAAATGTAATATCTGTCCATAACCTCAGTCTCCTGACAAACAAAGACACCATAAGGGAATCTAAGAGAATGGGTATTATCAGAACAGATACCCAATGCAGCTACATGTTTAGTTATGATTAAGAGACAATATTATAATCAGCTCTTCAGTAGCCTGTAGTTGCTGCTTCATAACGAGAATGGGTGGTCATTCACAATGCACAGTCTCAAGTAAAAAAATTAATGGAAGTGGTAAATTAGAAAGCTTTATGTCCTGGCAGGAATATTAGGAATCCTTCAGCTTCCTAATCCCACCGCAGAAGGTTCCTTGCCTAACCCTCACCTGCCAGGGAGGGAAAGGAAGAAGAAGAGGGGAAGGGAAGGGAAGGCTAGAACCTTTCCAACAACCTTCCAACTGCAAATCAGAAATCATGCAGCTGAAGTATGCATGTGTTGGGTTTCTAGGGTACTTTGAAAAGGATTTCAACATATCACCACTACACTATGCCATATTTCCTTTGAAAACATATCTATGGATGTGATTAGCATGCTCCTTGAACAGCCATTCACTTTATAATTCTAGAAAATCCTGCTTGACAATGTGAAAATCTAAATGGATATAGTGCAAAACAAAAGCAAGCATAATTTGGTGCAAAAAACAGCTTTTCAAGGATATAAGCACTGGTTTGCTTCAGTATGTGTGAGGTTCCAAGACATACTGACACAATTGTAAGGAATTTTGTAGCTTAATGGTATTACCATATTTAGCACTGTTTACTCTTCATTTGAAGGGCCTTTTTTTATATATCTTTCCTAACACCGGATATGCATGTTGCAACACAACAGAACAGAAATATTTTAGTTTAACTCCATAACTCCTAAAAGCTTTAAAAAGAGGTATTTTTCCCTGTTTTATATACTGAAATCCAGGGGGCCCTATGGAGTACTACAAATCCAGTATGCTCAATCTTCTCATTCAATTGTGATTTTTCTTTCTTTCTTTCTTTCTTTTTTTTTTTTTTTTTTTTTT
>NW_017729022.1:36098208-36106039 GCF_001723915.1 Gavialis gangeticus
AAATTTTAGTTTTTTTTTTTTTTTTTTTTTTTTTTTTTTTTTTTTTTTTTTTTGGTATTGGAACAGCATTATCTTTGTTTAGTCAAGCATCTCAATTGTGCTCTTATAAGAAACCTAGAAGGAAGAACTGGAGAGGAGTTCATCATTAGAGATGCAGCAACACCTACTTTTTAATTAGAAATATTCTCTTCATACTCTTTCTTAAAAAAAAGGACAAAGCCAAATGTCCTCTTTGTATTTGACTGGGGGAACTCAAGACCCCTCTCACAATTTCCCCCAGTGAACAGAGTTGATGCCTAGGTATTTAGTATCAGCAGAGGATGAGCCAGACATTTTCACAAATAGGCAGAAAGAACTGACAGATGCCCCGGCATAGAAAATGGGAAATTCCAAGGTGGCAAAAGAATGATGGGAGATCTCAGGGAGGGATGACATTCCCAATACATAAGATACAAAAATATGGTTTCATTATGCCCTTAACATCCTGCTCTATGATCTACTAGGGAAGTACTGAACTTCTGTCCCACAGGCTGGATGGGTGGGATCCGGTCCATCCACAGGTCAGATCTGGCAAGTGAGCTGAATCCAGCCATGTGCAATGGCACAGAGGGACAGCCTGGCTCTGATCCAGCCATGCAGGGTAAAGAGGGCATGGCCTGGCCTTGATCCAGCAGTGCAAGTGTGATCTGACCCTAACCTGGCCATGCAGGAAAGAACAGGGCATTGTGTTGTCTGCACAGGTGAGGGAGAGCATGGCCTGGCTCCAACCCGGCCACACAGGGAGAAAAGAGCTTGGCCCAGCCCCGTTCTGGCCAGATGGGGCGTGGGAATTTGGCAGTGGGGAGGAGTGGCAGTATTAATTGCCACTGCTCTACCACCACCAAGTTTCCTAAATTGTGGGGTGCCCTGCAGGCCAAATACATGACACCACAGGCTGGATTTGGCTCATGGACCAGAGGTTCAATCTACTACATTGACAGCTATGGCCTATCACTGGCCAAAAATATGGTGCCCAGAAAAACTGTAATAGTACCATGTACTTTTTTATATCAAAGATCTGGTAGACAGAGGCAGAACCTTTTAGAAGGAAAAGAACATCACATTTCTCCTGGGACTGGTTTAGGAAAACCTAAACATGGAGGAGAAAAGTAGTATGTTCAGCCACAGACAAAATTGATTTGCTATCAATCCTGTAAAGGGTACAAGGCAGTAACTGACATAATCTCTAAAACCATACCCTTATCAATGGACAAATAGCTGGCCACCCACTATCCAGGATATAAATGCAGATTAGGAGTATAATTACAAATTTGTAATTGACAACTCATCAGCCAGCTGGATAACTAATACAGCACAGCAGAGTTTATGTTATCTTATATCAACTCTATCTGACAACAATCCTGAAGATTACCATGGATTACCTACTCCTGAAATAAAGCACAATTTGCTTCCATTCCAATTTTAGAATTCCTATAAAATATCCCAAACTCTAGTTGGTCCTGGTACTGGTATTGCTGAAGCTACTTATTTTAACTGACCATTTTAACTTCTATTGCTCAGGATCAATTTGTGACTCAATCTGTTCTACTGGACATGCCCAAAGAGTTTAGTTTTGGGGCAGAATTAAAATACGTATTAAGAATATACTGCATCACAGCCATATCATCATCTATTTCAGGTTTCCATCAAGGATGCTTCTGGTCTTTGCTGAAGACCTGATACTATGGCCTGCCACAGATTTCATAGACATTCGGGCTGGAAGGGACCTCGGAAGATCATCGAGTCCAGACCCCTGCCCCAGGGGCAGGAAGTCAGCAGGGATCATAGGATCCCAGCAAGATAAAGATCCAGATGTCTTTTGAAGGCATTCAAAGTAGGTGCTTGAACCATCTCCAGCAGGAGTTTATTCCAAATCTTGGGGGCTTGGACAGTGAAGAAGTTCTTCCTTATGTCCAGCCTGAACCGGTCATAGTGGAGTTCAACCTTGTCATCCCTTGGGGCACTCTGGTGAACAGATGTTCCCCCAGATCCTGGTAAGCAACCCTGATGCACTTATAGGTGGCCACCAGATCACTCCTGAGCCTGCGCTTTTCCAGGCTGAAGAGCCCCATTGCTCTCAGCCTCTCATCATAAGGTCTGTTTTCCTGACCTCTGATCATGCATGGGGCTCTCCTCTGCACCTTCTCAAACTTCTCCACATCCTTCTTGAATTGTGGGGCCCAAAACTGGATGCAGTACTCCAGCTGCAGCCCCACCAAGGTCGAGTACAACGGGAGAATGACATCCTGGGATTTGCTTAAACAGCATCTATGGATGGAAGCCAGTATTTTGCTCGCTTTACTAGCAGCAGCATCACACTGAAGGCTCATGTTCATCTTGTGGTCAATCATGACCCCCAAGTCCCTTTCCTCCATAGTGCTAGCCAGTGTAGCACTGCGGAGCCTATAAGCATGCCGCAGGTTTTTCTTCCCAAGGTGGAGAACCTTGTATTTTTGGTGTTAAACACCATCGGGTTCTCATCCACCCATTTCCTGAGCCTGTCAAGGTCAGCCTGGATCGCCCTCCTGTCCTCAGGTGTGGACGTTTTACCCCAGAGTTTGGTGTTGTCAGTGAACTTGGCCAGTCCATTTCTGATACCAATGTCCACATAATTAATGAAGATGTTGAACAGCATAGGCCCAAGGACAGAGCCTTGAGGGATCCCACTGGTCACAGCGCACCATGGCAATTGACTTCTGTCAACCACCACCCTCTGGGTCCTACCACGGAGCCAATTTCCCAGCCAGTGGATTGTGGTGAGGCTGAGGCCCCGGTTAGCCAGTTTTGCTAAGAGGTGATCATGGGATACCGGTTTGAAGGCTTTTTTAAAGTCAAGATATACAAGATCAATCTCTTCTCCCTTGCCCAGGTGATAGGTCACCTGGTCGTAGAAGGAAATAAGATTGGTCAAGCAAGACCTACCTACAACAAACACGTGCTGACTATCCCTCAGGAGCTGCTCAGTATGACTAAAAACTGCCTGCATATGCACTAGGCTCTATTGGAGGCTTTGAAATAATCTCACCCTACCTATAGTGACACCTAATCCTCCCCCACAAAAATATACATCCATTGCAAGTCAGCTAAGCATACAGAAAATCACAAAATGCATTGAATCAATGATAGAAGACTCCTTGAAAGTGAAAGAAATGGCATCAGAGGATTTTTGGTACCTAGGTTTCCTTCTTGACTGTAGCACTTTTCAAAACCATTTGAGCAAAACAATTATGAATGTAGAGAGCCCAGTGTTCTCTCAGTGTGGATAACTGAAGATTTGGATTTGCTTTGCAAACTGTAGCTAAACATCAGAGAGATGAACCAATGTTGTCCATGGTAGATTAGAGTTAGATGGCCTCTTACATTTGAGACTTTTTAATTTTAAATTTCTACACTCCAGTAGACCCACTGTTCCTGGATGGGCAGGGGGCACCTCACCAGATAAACACTGTCCAAAAGTACCTGGAACCTCATTTCATTAAAACTACTCAACCAAACGCACATTTATGTGATTTCAACTATACGCATTTCCTTCTCATTCTCAAATCTTTCAAATTGAAGTTAGGCCCACCTGTGACATACCCGATTCCTTGGAAACTTTTTTTTTTAAACCTTAAAACATATCCAATTCATGCTAGTTCCTCTTTACAGTTTTTGATTTATTTTTATAAACATGTACATATAAATAGTTGTACTTGGTGGACAACTTAGTGAGAAGGCCTCATTATAATGTCACCTGGGGCTGTGAGAGGATTTGATAGCCGAGAGAGAAGAATAGATGTGCCAAATCTACTTTCCTGTCTTGGGTGCCATACAGGACTTCTTGGTCAAGTAAAGTACTAGATGTCCTGCTCCCAAAATAAATCCCCAAATATGAGACTGAATGCCTCTTGCAAGACTCAACAGCAAATACTTAAGCACAACATACCCAAGCTTACACAAAGGGAATTCTGGGCCCAGAATCCCAGTATTACGAAATAATTTTTATATTTTTTCTATTAGGAAGACCAAGGCCAATTTCATCTTACTAAAATTAGTATGGGTGGAGTCTTTTAGACATCTATGAAATAAAATTCAGCAAGTTCTGAAGGGCTTAAATTTTTCATCCATAGGACTTCCTTATAAGACCTGATTAACATGTGCTAAAATTTAAAAATGCATTTTAGAACATTATTTTGCTTGGACCTGTTGGGAGGAGGGGAAAAAATTTCCTGCTGGCTCCATATCAGTGGTCAATCCAAGCAACTAAACAAAATCATTCTATCTGTAAATTATTACCATGTTATATTCATTTTCAGCTATGAACACTAATTACAAAGGCAGTGTACCCCTCAAAAACCATTAAGAAATTCTAACTTGACTCTTATGATGAACTGATCCAAACTGAGTCTGTCTGACCCATGAACCAGGAAAAATCTTTTGAGTTATTTTAAACCCCGATTTGCAAGACATTTGATTGTAAAGTTTTTAATCCTTTTAAAACATTTGCTCTGAAAAGCTAGATATCTCTAGAACTATTAAAGATTTTAAAACTAGCTGTTTGACTGCTTCTAATATATATATATTTTTTATTTTCTTATTCATTTATGTTTCCATCTCATGCCTTGTAGTTGCACGAAAAAAGAAAAAATATTCAGTACAAAGAGATTTACCAAAAAAAAAAGGCTCTTCACCTGTTTATGTGCACTCTGGCTGCTTGCAGATGTGGGAAATGCCCCCCCAAACAAACAGTGCTTTACTTTAAACTTAGCATGCTCCTGCGCCAAGCCCAGTGCATGCCCAGAGGAGGCATCATGTTAGTTGGACTCAGTTTTCCCAGCACCTGTATAGATCAGGTGCTTTAGTGGAGCTTTTTTGGCACTTCTATCCAATGACTGATTGAATAAAAAAGTCCCGCTGAAGCACCTGATCTGTACAGACGCTGCAGAACAGGGTCAAATTAACATGTTGTAGCTTCTGGTAATTTTTTCCCCCTCCCATGTCTGTCAGTGCCCTCTGTGATCAAGCATTTAAATAAAGACCACATACTAGTATCACACTTGGTCTTAATCGCAAGATCAAGGATTACCTAATTTATATTTCTTAGGTGAAGTGATTTAATAACCGCCAAAAAATAATGGTTACTTCAAGGCTGCAAGTGCCTGCCTTTTTTGGGGGGGGAAAGCAGTCATAAAACAGCACAGGGACTGTCACAGGGTTCAACGGCTTGGAAGACACAAGATGAGGCAGCTCACTGGTTTGAGGAAAAAAATCAAATAAAGAGCAGCCAGGCTCTTGCTACAGGAATATATGTATATGGACTTGTTATTATAATTGAAATATTCAGGTGATTAAGGAGAAATGAAAACGTATGTTCACATAAGGATTCCCTATTTGGGCCTTTCAGTTCCACAATCTTTCAGTAGCTTTCTCCCTAGGATACAGAAGGCAGGGAACAGTTTTGTCTTGGCTGGAGCCTGAGATTACACGTGTAACTAAGTCTAGTCCAAAACAGTAGCTTCCAACCCTCTAAAATACTAATATTTTTTTAATAAGTAAAATATATAATCATCCTTTCTTTAAGCACTGAATTCAATGGGATGCAGATTTCATCTTAAGAAGGTAAAACAGTTAGCTTTCTGTAGCCCTGCTTGGTAAACTACACTGAGTTGAATTTCTCTTGGCAAGTCCAGTCCGTCTCTAAGATTATTTGTGGATTTCTGATGGAAAAAAGGAAGCTGTATATCTCTACAAGCTCTCCATGGCTGGAAGCTGTGCTTGTGCTGCAGCCAGGAGGAAAGAAGGGAGGGGAGAAACAACAGTGGCACAGGTGCACCTTCTAGGATTTCATTTGTATCATCAATATAATCTGTATATATATTAAAATTCAAACAATCTGGCTAGAGACATTGTCTTATAGCTGGGACTGCCTTCACCTATTTATAAAACAGGAAAATAAGAAATAAAGCATATCTATATTGTGCGGTCTACTTACACCTGCAATACTGTCTGGGACCCCATGTTTTCTTCTATACATTCTCAACCTAAAATTAACTTTATCTACTACAGCTCCCAATCCCCCACATCTGTCCCAGTTATTATTTACCCAGTACAATTTCCCTCCCATTTGGATCCCCAAAAGATCCTTATTTTTGTATCCGCTACCCCTTTCCTAAAATATGGAGATTCATCCTAACCTTCAACTGCAATGGAATATTTAATATTTTACCTGAATAATGAAATCCTCCCTGGAAGGTTTCTAGAGGAGTCATGGCACTTTATTATAGTTTGTCAGATACTTGTATTTTATATCCTCCTGTGGTAGGATATAAAGTATCACAGAAGTATTTTGGGGGTAAGCTCTGAGGTCAGAACTGGTTAACAGCACAAGAGTAGGAGTGACCGGACCGCACTGAGAAACATCCTTTGTCCGCAGCCTCCCAGAAACTGGAGCTGGGCAAGGGGAAGATGTGCAATCTCTCCCCCATCAAGTCAGGCATGGGGGATATCCCTGCTCCACGGAATGCAAAGGCTGGTTAGTCCCTCCCTCTCCCCACACTGGGCAGAGGGGGAGAGAAATCTCCAGCCCTTGCTTTGTTTAGAGGGATTTCTCCTGGATGCTTTGCTCTGCACAGGGGTAGGAATTCTGCACTTTGTGCCACAATGCAGTTTTCCCCTATGCCTGCCTCTTGAGTGGCCTCTTGGTTCCTCCCCAGACACTGCTCAGCACAAGGAAAGGGGATCCCGCAAAGTACACCTTCCTCCACGGGGGGAGGCCTGGCTCTGTGGGGAGAAATTTCCCCTGAGGGCCTAGCTGGGGTGGGGGGAAAAGGAAGGGGTGACCTAAGTGCCTGGCTTTGCAGAAGAAGGAGTGCCCCTGCTTACTTAGAATCACAGCAACATCTTTGTGGCCAGTTGGCCATTTTTATTGTACTATAATTACTTTGCATGTGTAACAAGTGTCAATTTATTGTGCAATTAACCAGTTAACTGCACCAAAAAGCAATGTACCAGATGCTTTAGTTTGTTTGACTCAAAGGGAGCATTGAGATCCCTATGTGCTCTGTCTACAAGGACTCTGCCTCTGTTTCCAGCCATAGAAATGAACAGAATGCCTGCTTTAAATATATTGTGCTGGATCTCCCTTCTCTGGGAGTCCACCTCCTCTTATGTTTTTTTTCTCTCATGATTTTCTATAATCTCAATTTACTCTGAAGCTCCTTTTCTTTTTTTCAGTCATCTTCATCTTATTTTGAAGATTTACTGCTGATTGCAGGTTTCCCTTCACCTTTATCTCCAATTCTTTCATCCTGCCCTCAATTTCTTTTAACCTCTGCTTTGATTTTATCAAACTGTGTCCCCACATAGGATTTGAAAACTCTGATTTCTGGGATTAACTCACCCCTGTTGGTAAAGAGCGATGTTTTGTCTTTCTTCTTCTCTGCTCCACCTGTTCTCCATCCCCCTGAAGAAGCCACTTTCTATTCTGCCAGCCCTGTGAGCTGTTCTGAATGAGGATCTTCCAGCAAGTGTCTGGGGTAGTAGCTTTTCAAATTGATCCCCTTATGAGGGGTACACATTCAATAAACAGGGGAAGTGCTTCTGGAGAATTAAGGGGATTATGAAATCAGCAGTGTTTGTCGATTGTGCCATCTCTAGCTTCAGGTGGCCATCTGCGCCGGTGACATCATGTGACACCTCTCAGAGCAGGCGTGGGCAAAATACAGCCCACAGGCTGAATCCAGCCTGTGAGGCCATTCTATCTGGCCCACAGGGCCCCTAAAAAATTTAGAAAATTAATATTTCTCTGTCTTTG
>NW_017729022.1:36106310-36108271 GCF_001723915.1 Gavialis gangeticus
CAGCTGCTCGCAACCTGCCTGGGGCTGCCTGTGCCTGCTCAGGACAGCCCTGGCCCTGAGACAGGTGCTGGCCCTGGCACATTGGTCCCAAGATGGTGACCAGGGGGTGGGACACGTGTCAAGGGATGGAGCTACCCATGCAGCCTTCAACAGCCTGCCAAAACCGGGTAAGCAGCCCTCCACCCAAAATAATTGCCCACTCCTGTCCCAGAGACTGCTTTTTAATGAAATACTTACTGCTGTTACTTCTGGGTTCTCCTCATTCACGCAAGACGCATCTACAGTCTGTAGAATGCCTCTACGTAAATAGGTATAAAATATTCTCCATTGTCTTGCAGAAAACCTGCCACTTCAAGAACTAAAATAGTTTTCCATGGGAGAAGGGAGAGAGAGAGTCTCTGCAGACTCTTCACAGACAATCAGACCCAATGAAGAATTTTTAGCAGAATGCCAGTGTGATCAAATTTTATGCAGTCAAATCAGGTGAAAATCTAGGGTGCTGCTGTGCTTCTCTGAAATGGAGATGGTGTTCTGGGTTTTTTCTAGGAAAATTCCCCCCTAGGTACTTCTGTAGGTAAATAATGAGATAATTATTTTCTTGCTTATATCAAATTCATCTTTGCTGCCAACTCCTTGAACGCTTCTCTTTTTGAAGATATGCTGAGCAAGAGTCATCCAGAAAAGTTTCAACATAGAACACTCACAGATCCAAGACCCTGAAGATCTTAGTAAAAATATATTTAAAAATATTAAAACATCAAAGAAAGTTTAACTTAGCACTGAAAATCTCTGTGGCAGCAGAATGATAATGAGAAAGATATCTCAACCTTAGTTTTCTGTTTATGTGTTTTGTTTCTTCTTTTATTAAGGGTCCTAAAATTATGAACTATATTTCCAAACTAAAATTTGCCTGTCCACTCCAACCCAAACTGAGTTTGTTCTCAACCAGTTACTGAGAACCAGGGTCATGCGATGGAGATACAGGCAACCCCCGCTTAACACGGTTTCGCTTAGCGTGGTTTCGTTATAGCGCTAATTCAAAATACCTACCTGGATTCACTTAGTGCTGAGCACGTTTCATTATAGTGCTCAGCGCAGGGGTGTGGAGAAGCAGTGGCGGTGGCAAGGGAAGTGGTGAATGGCAGCCAACGGGAGCTCAGGGTGAGGTGGCAGGAGCACAGGGTCCGCTGTGGCACCTGGGCCTGGAGTGGCCAGAAGGCGGGCAGGAGCAGTGGCAGCAGCAAGAAGGGGCAGGTGGGCGGCAGGAGCATGGGGCCCAAGGCCAGGGTCGGCAGGAGTGCAGGGCCTGGGCCAGTGCAAGCCGAGCCCACAGAGTTCCTGAGCCCCCACCCCCTGCAGCGATCTGGCGGTGGCGGCTCATCCCAGTGCCGGGTGCCCTGGAAGGAGTCCCTGCTGGGCAAAGTGGGGTGCGGGTGGGTAGGTAGCCCCGCTGCTTACCCCTCCCCAGCACTGGTGGCCAGTGGGTGCAGGCTGGCAGGGGCATCGCGGCAGGGGAACAATGAGGCTGGGAGGAGCTGATGACTTCTCTGGCAGAGCCCACGTGGTGTCTTGCTGGGAGCAGCCCAGCCAGGGCTGGCAGGAGCGCAGGGTCTGGGCTGGCAGGGCTCAGGGTGGGGCTGCAAGAAAGCGGGGTCTGGGCCAGCAGCTGTTGTGAAACCAATTATCTTTATTTACATTAAATCCAAAAAGGAAATGGGTTTCGCTTAACGCTGTTTCACCTAGTGCTCGGCTTTTCCGGAACCAATTAAGAGCGTTAAGCAGGGGTTGCCTGCATTAAGAGTCCAGAAAGTTGACCTGGATAATGTCCCTGTCAATACAATCTCAAAGAAAAGCTTTTCTACCATTGTAACCTAAGAGCTCAATTAGAAAAAAGGACAGTCGCTGCACCCATTGTAACCTAAGAGCTCATCCTTGACAAGTAATACAATCTGTGTTATTAC
>NW_017729022.1:36108282-36118392 GCF_001723915.1 Gavialis gangeticus
CATCCCAGTGCCGGGTGCCCTGGAAGGAGTCCCTGCTGGGCAAAGTGGGGTGCGGGTGGGTAGGTAGCCCCGCTGCTTACCCCTCCCCAGCACTGGTGGCCAGTGGGTGCAGGCTGGCAGGGGCATCGCGGCAGGGGAACAATGAGGCTGGGAGGAGCTGATGACTTCTCTGGCAGAGCCCACGTGGTGTCTTGCTGGGAGCAGCCCAGCCAGGGCTGGCAGGAGCGCAGGGTCTGGGCTGGCAGGGCTCAGGGTGGGGCTGCAAGAAAGCGGGGTCTGGGCCAGCAGCTGTTGTGAAACCAATTATCTTTATTTACATTAAATCCAAAAAGGAAATGGGTTTCGCTTAACGCTGTTTCACCTAGTGCTCGGCTTTTCCGGAACCAATTAAGAGCGTTAAGCAGGGGTTGCCTGCATTAAGAGTCCAGAAAGTTGACCTGGATAATGTCCCTGTCAATACAATCTCAAAGAAAAGCTTTTCTACCATTGTAACCTAAGAGCTCAATTAGAAAAAAGGACAGTCGCTGCACCCATTGTAACCTAAGAGCTCATCCTTGACAAGTAATACAATCTGTGTTATTACTAACTGAGCCTCTAGATCTCCTGGGAACCCCAAATCTACACAAACTGAGAATACAGGGAAACTATCATCTGCTCTCAATGTCCCTTCTGCTGGACATAGGAAGATTCAAAGTAGCTGCTTTTTTGAAGGCAGAGAGGACAAGATCTGGAAGGGGGACTGGAAGCTGAGAGACAGGAAAAGATGGCAGGTGGAGACAGAAGACAGAGACCAGAAGCCAGAACAGTGTATAAAGAAAAAAACCACTGGAAATCTTAGGATGGTAGGGAGGGAGAGAAACTCCCTTGCTCAACCTTAATTTAGCTTCTTTGGCATATGTACTCTGATGCAGTGTTTCATTAGATTATTGCTTTTTTACAGAATTCCTACCGTATTCAGGCACAGAATAATTTTGCCTGGGGAGAACCAGGATTATATGCTGAAAGAAACTCTTTGTCTATGGAGATTCAGCTTCATTTTAGAGGAAGTTTGATACTGTTTTGTGAATGAGGCAGCCAGGGGACTGCAGGAGAAGGAAGGACCATCTCCCTGGTTATGGCAGCTGAGAGCTACCCTGGATAACTGGATTTTATCCCTGCTTCTGGCACAGGGGCCAAATGTGGTATGGACCAATCTGTTAAAATTATTAATGTCCTTTTCACAGGTGGTTACTAACTGAACGGTTGACTTCAGTCAATGGGTCTGACTTATTGATATGCTGCACATTCATGACATCAACTGAAGTCAACAGGACTTGGGGTTTGAGCACCTGAAGTGCTTCATAATGTTAAGTAGCCTGAAAAATCAGGTTCTGGATGCCTTAAATTAGAGACCAAAATTACGACATTTAATTTATTTGTGCCTCAGTTCCTCTGGAATGTGTTACAGAAATTACCATGTGTAAAATAATTATAATTATTTTGGGCGGGGGGCTGGACTCGATGATCTTCCGAGGTCCCTTCCAGTCCTAATATCTATGAAATCTATGAAATAATATCTTCTCATCTAGTATTGTGAAAACAAATTCCTTAATATTTTTGAAGAAATCAGATAATATGCAATGAGCCTGATAAATAACCCAATACAAAAATGATTAATTTTGTCTTCAGAATAGGCGCATAAATAGTATCCATTAATCTTAGTACAGGACCACAAATTGGACAAAATTGCTGCTCAGTAAATGAGCACAATCTTCATTGTGCATTGAATGAGGCAAAGGACCCATGAAAAGAATATTTTGTGATCCTGCAATTCAAAACCACCAAAAAGCATAAACAAAGAGGGCTAAATTAAGTTACATTTCATAACTTTAGTCATATAACTTACATCAAAACATACATTAGTAATACCAAGATATATTGTATGATAACACTTGGTAAAGATCAGGGGTGTCCAACTGGATGTGGCCAGTGGAGCCCTGCCAGTCGGCCCCTAGTGCTGCCCCTGGGTCTCAGCAGACCCACATGGGGCATGGGCGGGCACATGCAATGCAGATCCTAGAGTGGCTGGAATTGACACCATGTGAAATGCAGTCCAATCAAGGGCATGTAGTGCACATCCAGAGTGGGCACTGTGCTATACATGGTGCCTATTCCAGCCAGACTGTGCCACACGGCTCCTGCTCTAAGATGTCTGCCACGCACAGTGCCCACACCAGCAGCTCCATGAATGAACCACACATAGTGGTTGCTCCAACCAGTCTGGGACCTGCGCTACACAAGTCTTTTCTCAAAAGGCTACTTTGCTCAAAAGCATGTGCTGTAATAAGCGATCAGTGACTCGAGAACAGAATTTGGAGTTCCATACTTTCTAGGGAAAGAAGACAATGCCAAAACAGCACACAGAAAATAGCCTCTAAACCTGAGATAGGATCAAAGCACATAGTAATGTATTGACACTAGCAGGGATAACAAGGAACTCATCTTCATGTGCTAAGCCTCCAAGTTTGGCAGTTCACATACATGCACGTTCCATGTGCTTGAGAAGGGGTAGCTCCTAATTTACTTAAGGCAAAAATCAGTATCAGGTTTGGTGGAAAATGCCAGAGAAAGAACAATTCTCCTAACAATCAGACAAATGTTACTTACAGTATCTTAGTTAGTTGCTTATGAGATGGCAAGAAAGAGAGGATTCAAGATTATTGCATCTACTGCTCAGATCCTAGAACACCAGAATATACTATCCACAGGCAAGGAAAATAGACTCACTGCCTTCAAATACTATATAAGCATAAATGAGTGTCATATGATTTTAGACAGATCTGTTTAAAAGTTTAAGGTCCTTTACCTTTTATATCGGCTTGAAACCATCCTAGAGGAGTCCTAAAAAAAAGAAAACAAAAACAAATTAGCTAACCTTTGTCTCTTTAATAAAATACTAATGCTCATATAACATATGACCGTGTTAATGATAAGCAAAATCACAATAAATTCACACTCCCAGATTTCTCAAAAAAACAAACCAAACCAGATCCTTGTCCCACTAAGCCATTTGAAAGGTTTTGGGCGATGGGGTCTACCACCAGGATACTTTGCCACTTCTTGTGAATCTTCCATATTAGCTTCTGTTTAATAAGTGTCTTATACCCTTTCAGCAGCAAATGTTTCCATCACTATATGGAAGAGCTCTGCATTTAACAAGGATAGTATCACAATGATCACTGATGTGCAGACTGGATTTAAATACATACATATTTTTTTGTAAGCCAACTGGTTGCTTTTTGACCTACTGCTGTGCACTAAACAGAGGTTCACTGAACTATCAACAATGCCACCTAGGTCATGTTTTCCTAACTTATATATACCATTTATTTATTCAATTTACATGTTACCCTTCCCAACAAAGGCTTAAGAAAACAGAGTAACTTAAAAAGCAATGAGATTAAAAAAAAAAAAAAAAAAACAACTTACAACAAAAGAATGAAAACAAAGAGAACTGGGGCATCAGGACAAAACAGAGACCCCCTAAACAACATCCATTCCTACTTCAGGAGTGGCACCAGGACAGGGGTGGGGGGCACTTATCTCTGGGGATATTTGCCTTGTTTGGCTCACTGCCTACCTACCTGTGCCTGCCTTGCTGCTTGTTTCTGCGATATACATTGCCAGCACAGAGCAATGTGTCATAGAGCACAAGACATTCTGGGAATCATGGTTTTGTAGAGCAATAGTGAAGTTTGGAGACCTAACACCCATATTTTGCCACTGAATTCAAATTTATTTATTTGTCTTGCTCTCTGGACATGGCAAGCAAAAAATGGTGTGAAAGACTCTCCCCCCCTCTCTCAAGCAACAGCAAAGTCCACCGTCAACCCCGAGAACTAGACTTCCCAGAATTTCCAGCGCCAGCCTTGCCCTCTGCCTGCCTCTCTGCTCTGGGACAGCTGCCCAGGGCACATTTTTCCCTCTGGTTATGTGCTGCTGGCAACCCATCCCCATCAGAAGGAGGTGTGGCTACCATGTTCTGTATCTGTCACAGTTTCTGTCTGGACAGTTTTCAAGGGCAGCCCTATGTAGAGCACATTACAGTAATCTAGCCTTCAAGTTATGAAGGCATAGATAATGATGGCCAGATCAGAGTCAGAAAGAAAGGGCTGCAGCTTTCTCACCAGATGGAGTTTGTGAATAAGGCACTCCCAGCTACTACTGCCACCTGAAGATCCAGGTGAAGCAGAGGATCGAGAAGCACCCCAAAGCTGCAGACCAGAGTGACAAGAGAAGACTAAACCCCAACGCTGAAATGTGCCCCAATCCTCTCTCAGGTCAAGTGGTCTGCCCATCACCAGCATCTCTGTCTTATTTGGAATCAATTTAAATTGGTTCACCTACGTCCAGTTCCCAACTGCAGCCAGCCACTGGGAAAGGACTGAGACTGTAGGGTCAAGGTCAGAAGAGAGGGAGCGGCAGAGCTGGATATCACCACCTAATCTCACTCTGCAGCCTCATATACGCATTGAACAGGAGGCATGGTGACAAGATGAGCCATATGGGACCCATCAGGAAATGTCCCATGGGAACGTCAAGCACTTGCCATCACCCTCAGGGATCTCCTTGCCAGGAAAGAGACTTCAGGATAGCAGCATTCTCTTCAAGCAGTCCCAGGATTCAAAATGTTACATTTATTTATCAGATCTTTCAATTAATCTAATTTTACGGATTTTTTTAAATCGCTGCAGCAATCAGGTTAGATGCTTATGTTTTAGTAGCTTAAGACTTGCAACAAGCACACTGATTATACTGATGAATGGATCAATTGGGGCAAACAGCTTATAAAAATAAGTATACAATCATTTTATGTTATAAACAAAAAAATCAGGTGACCTTTTAGGAGAAAAAATATTCAGAAATACAGCAAAAAAAATAACTCAGTCTTACCTGCCCCATAAAGAGATCTTTAAAAAAAATTGCAGGCTCATTCCTTGAGCACTGTATTAACTGACAGGAGAAAAAAAATGTATTTTTTTTATATCGTTTAACAACTGTGTGTGAATTTAGAAAACTTCATAGAAACCTGTATCCTTTGTGGCTCAGTGCTCTTTGGTCTCACTTCCTTTTATCTAAGAAGTTACATAAATCAAACTCATTCACCTTTTCCTAATTTTGAAAAATCACGTATTACTAATCTATTTTGCCACAGTGCAGAGGGATTTATAAAGAGAAAAAAAGAAAACAAAGCAGCAATAGGTGCAGATGTTGCATTTAATCTGTTACAGTACCTGTAATGAAAACTAATGCATTAAGTAAAATAAGAAATAATAAAAGGGAAACCTCCTATGAATGAAAGTACATCAGTATCTAGATGCCATGTTCAAAATACCAAGTTTAAAGAATATGTTGCACAGAAACATTAAAATGCCTTCAAACTTGTAAAAAAAATATTACCTAAGATAGTTAAGGTAATCCTACTAATATCTCATGGGAACTTCTGAAGAAAATGAAGATAAAATATTATTTTAATCAAAAGCAAAGCAGCTTTGAAGAGAAAAATAAGGTTAAAAAGGCAGGAAACAATGTATGAAAGAAACAGCTAAGCATCTGAAAAGGATGTCAAATGCAAATGAACTTCATTGCTAGATAACAGTGAAGTGTGAAAAATGACACCTATCCATTTTATCAATGATAATTTAAAGATAAGAGTTCATCCACAAAACAGCAATATTAGTTTCTCCCCTTTTAAGAAGCCAATGAAAGGCCTTCAAAACTGCACTATTAAGGGCATAAAGTCTTACTAAATGTATTAAGCCAAAGATTATATAAAAAGCATGATCTTGTTATAGTACGTTTATGTCCCATAGTAAGTGACAATTAAGTGCTAAAAGTGAGACTTCCATCTCAAATACTTGTAGTAGAGAACGCAAAGAAGAATTTTTGCAACTATTTGAGTTGGTCTAATAAAAGATATCAGATTTACCCAAAGAACCTTGTCTGCCTATAGTAGAAAGTGACCTTTTTACTTTAGAAAATTATTTCCATTTTAGCAGTATATGCTGAACAATCCCAATAGGAAGTAAAGTCTTCAAAGCTGTTGGAAGTTGTTGGAATTGCTGCATGCACCACAGTGGGAAAGTGGTGAGAAATGGCAGGAGAAAGCTACAGAGGCCAGGTCTCCTTGGACCTAAGCTGGGCTCTTTTAGCCCGTGGCTTCAAAAAGTTGCCAGCAGCTGTTGTGAAGTGTTTTGTCTGCTTCCTCTTTCTTTTCAGTATCCCTACATTTAACTGAAGTTTTGACAGACTTTTTGTATCAGCACCCAAGTACTGCAGAATCCATGCATCTCATCATAAAATTCAGGTCTATTTCTATACAAGGTAAGAGTATCTTGGCCAAGGCTATCCTTACCTAGCAAATACAGATTTCCCATGAACAATAAAAGCTACAAATGTAATGCTCAATATAAGTACTTTTGAAGGTTTCTCTAGTTCAGTTTTCAATGTGAAAGATTAATGTAAATTAGACCTCTGGCAGACATTACAAATAAAATGTGATTAACTTGTTAATTGTGCCATAAACAGTAACCCTGCCACATGTTCAATGGCATGACAAAACAGGAAACCAGTCACAAAAACATTCCACATACAATTGTTAGTTCCATCCTCGGGACCACACAGGAATCTGGACCAGCTGCAATGAGCTCCCAGGGCTGGGGCGGACAGTCCCGCCTGGGACCGTGGAACCAGCTTTGATGTACTTCTTGAGCTATGGCTGACATTCAGCTGATTTTCAGTTTAAGGACTGTGGGCATCTGAAGCTGGCTCTGATACATTTCTAGGGCTGGAACCAACAAGCAGCTGATTGCTGGTCCTGGCCCTGGGACTGCTTGGGGTTAGCTGGGTGATGGGCACCCAGCATACAAACGCTGGTCCAGGGGATGCAATTGTTGGGATCAGGGTTCGGATCCTATCTCATCTTTCAGTGAAAGTGTGCCAGGGGCCTTAGAACAATCGCACCAGATACCACAAGTTAGAATACACTATTAAAAGCAGGAAATACCCTGGATTCTTAGTAATTAAGATTTCTTGAACATTTTCCTTCCAAATACTCTGCTTCCAAGAGTAGCAAGCCTGAGCATGAACTTTTATTTGGGCATAGCAGTTTCAGGATTTGGAACTACTGTCAATCAGAATTTTCATCTCAGCTATTGTTTTTTTTACAAACCTCATTCTAGCGCTGGGCACAGGCTCTCTTCCAAGTCTAAAATGCCTGAGCTTGGTGGCATTTAGGGTGTTTTAATCTGACATAGAACTTAAACAAAACTGTTGTTTTTCCATGGGAACAGCTATGTAAACAGTGTAAAATTGTAGTGACAGATCTCAACTACATGGTCATGAGTGACTACATCAGTCTACTTGTGTTTTATCTCCTCTAGGACTCTTCTTTTAGAAAGCCAAATATGTTGTACACCCTCATTTTCCATTAAACCATAGTTAGAAAACTCCAAGAATTTACACAGAACTTACTGGACAATAGTATTCAAAGAAGCCAATGGTTTAAAATGGAAAAAGGTTTCATTTCGACTATTCCAACACTGGCAATAATCTGGTAATTTACATGATTCCCTACATGCCCTATTATGAGATGCTTGAAAAAGTTAACACCTATCTTCCTGCTTATTCATGCAGTCCCCCTTGTTTCTTGGTAATGTAAATTAATGGAGCCACAGTTTGAACTTGTAGGAACATGGACACTTCAGGTACTAGTATGTGTTAACAGCATGGTTTTACATAAGCAATCTGCTCTAACTGCAGTTAAAATTAACTATTTTTTAACTGCAGAAAAATGTTTAAAGAACGTGTTAATGAATAAGCACAAGAATCACTATACCAGTGATTCTCAGTCTTTTTAGACTCAAGGCATCCTTTGTCAGACTTGAGGCACTCCTCCTTAGCCTTCTGCGAACTGAGTGGAACTCCTTTAGAAACTAATTTATTTATTACAGTGCTTACCTCCTTGCAGGGTGTCACGGGAACACCTAGGCAGGAAGAACATGAGCCTACCCTCATATGCTTACATCCTTACACCTGAAGCCTGAGCCTGTCCTTATCTGCTTATCTCCTCACATTTCCTATGGCACCCTTCAAAAACACTCATTGCACCCCGGTATGCCCCATCACCCTGGTTGAGAATCACTGAAGCAGATTAAAGAAAGTCATCATACATAATTATGATGTTAGGTAATACATTTTAACTAACATGTTTTTGAAAACTAGTGTAGACTTAATTTACCATCTTTATTTACCAAGCTCTGGTAGCTAGACAACTCCCTTAGCTATAACAAATTACTCATTTTTTTGTAATCTATGCGTGGCTCAAGGGCAGAGGCTAGATGACCCAGTAACTGGGAAGAAAGTTAATCAAAGTTATTTAGAAAGAAAGAAAGCAAACAGCTTTAATTACTTAGGCTAACCATAACATTTATTCTTAAAAGATGTTGCAAGTTGCAACAAAATGAAGCTTGAGACAGAAGCAATTTCAAAAGCATCTCTTTCAAGTAAGGTATACATGTGAAAGTGTTTGATTTAAAACCTGGATTAAGAATGGAGGTTATAGTTATCCATAAAAGTAATACATTTTCCTGATATAAAATAAGCTACTGTTGCAGATGGCTTTTTTACATTTATCTCTTTCTCTGTTGCCAGCAATTGTACCTCCCCTTTTTGTTCAGTCAGTCTTTCCCAGGTACTTATACTCTTCCAGTCATCTTTTCTACAGAGATTTTTTAAGGCTCTTAGATGAGTTTATCTTTATTGTTTTTGAAATTGGCTGAACTACTTTATTGAGTTACTCAATGTCTTACAGATTAAAATGAACTAAAAAAATTAAAACTCACAGCCAGGCACCACACTAAAAGTATATAAACCAGCAGTTTAAAACACTATTTTTGTTCATGCTTAATAAAGGAATGGGGTAAAAACAATGGCAGTTTTATATAAGGTACTGATAGAAGTGGTGTTGTATGAAGGACTTGCAGCCTGAAAGTATTTTATAGTTTGCTGTAATTGTCTATATTTACTTCCCTTTCCTTTTTTAAATTTCTTCAGGAAAGAATAGAATGCTAACCTTAAAAACAAAAAATCAACAGTATAACACTAAAATGTTTTTTCTTGATACCCATTCTCTCTCTCTGGCTATAGGTATTATAAATGTTTTTAAAGAACTTTTACCAAATAGTTTGGGAAATATGTGGAGTCACTTCCTAACATCCATGAAATGCATCTTATAATAGAATTGCACGTATTTGTATCTCCCTGATGTTCTTTGGATTAATAAATCAAGTCAAAGATCCTCCTGAGCCTAACAGCCTTTGGGCTCATGCAGTTAAGATACACCAGTTTCTGTAGCTAACACCACAAAGAGTAATTTGGCTAGTGTCATATCCAGCTGCCTTTGACTCCACTGCCTGAATGACTAGGCACCCATTTACAGCTGGATCATCTGGGGGTGAACTCTGAGATGAGTCCAGGGCAGGATTTGAAGTCATGGTATCTGGCATCACAGTTCTGTTTAACTCAGGGGCCAGCAACTTTTTTGGGCAGACTGCCAAAAACACCTGCAACCTCAACCTGTAAGATGTTGGTGTGCCAGGGTGGGCAGTGTGGGAGCTGCAAAGGACCAAATCTTTATTGTGGCAGTGCAGCTTGGGCCCTTCCTTGCTGTCTGCCCCAAGGTACATGCACCCACCATGGAGCCCAGGCTGCTCGCAGCAAGGAGGCTGCAAGCAGCTGCACTGGGGTCTGTGGAGCCCCAGCCTGATTCATTGTTGGTGGCAGGAACATGTGCACTTTGAGGTGGATGGCAGGAAAGATGCTGGGGCTACACTGCCACAACAAGGACTGGGTCCCTTGTGGCTCCCCCGCCGTCTGCCCCCATGCACACATGCCGAGCAAAAACCCTTCACGTATCATGCTCTGGCAAAAGTGCCAGGGGTTGCCTACCCCTGTTTTAATTGCTATATGCACCATGACATAGCTTTACAAAGTCTGCAGGGCAATTTTAGAACACTCATCAGAATACTCATTTTAACAGTTTTTGGTTTTAGCTTTTTTGGGGGGGGGGGG
>NW_017729022.1:36118548-36121048 GCF_001723915.1 Gavialis gangeticus
GGGGAAGGGCTGTTTGTTTTGTATCAGCTGGTAATAGCTTTATAGTGGTAGTGTTTAGTTTTGTTTCATTAAAACACCACTGCAGGACACGACCGTAGTTACGCAGCAGGCTGATTAGTTAGTACTCTGGTTGGTTGCTTCTCCAGGTCTGAAAGACTTGAAATTTGCAGCAAAAATGTACTCTCTTAGCAGTGCCAAATTTTCAAAAACCCTTGTTTCTGTGCACATTATGAAAGGATGTAATTGCATTCCTGACAAACTGATCTGGACTCACTAAAGACAAAGCTGCTAGAAAACTTGGATGCTAGTTTCCATTACATGTTACTAGACGGTGACTATCAACTATATTAATTTTTAAACATTTTGAAAGTTTCTGTTCTTGGAGGATAGTCAAGTGTATATATTATGCTGCAATATTAAGATCATGTCTAAAACAACAGGACATCTACCACAACTGTTCCAGTGAATGGCCTGGTAATCTGGGTTTCTCTGCCTAGAAACCAAGTTTCTATGGTCCACTGTGACAAGCTTGCCACCTACTTTACAGACGATAACCTGGATCCAGAATGGCTTCGGGATCACCACTTTTGCTGCAGAGTCAGTTTGAAGCTAAGGAAGCTTGGTACTCATTGTATATGGATAGGTTTCAATTCCTGCCACCCAGCACTAAAGAGGTTTTGCTTCGGGGTGTACAGATAAGCAGCTGGCAGCTAGATCAGTGCCTGTCCTGGCTTGAGACTGGGACCATTGCTGGCAGGGGTAGTCACTGCCTCCCTCCAGGAGGACATGGTGCCAGAAAATTCTTCAATCTGTATTTGTTCTGCCCCTCTTCAAGAACCTGATGGTGACCCCCAGCCCTATATCACCCTGTTTTCAAACCCCCCTTTCTCTAAAAAGTCATTGAAAATGACAGCTCAAGGCACATCTGGGTACAATCAGATTCCTGAATCCTTGTCAGTCTGGCTTTTGCCATGGCTATATCATGGAGACTGTGCTCGTGGACTTGGTCAGCAGTCTTTGCTTGGAGATTGACAGAGGAAACTGCTTTTCTGATCTTTTCAGTGACTTTTGATACAGTCTGACATGTGGTACTGACAAAGTGTTTACATGACCTGGTGGGTACTTACAAGTTTGCTCTAAATTGGTTCTGCTTTTTCCTTAGAGTGGAAATGGGCAAGTCCTCACTTTCCCCTTGAGGTCTTTCCAGTGAGGTCACCTACAGCTTCATCTTACAGCCTTTCCTGTCCAATGTATACACAATCATAGAATCATAGAAAATTAGGGTTGGAAGAGATCTCAGGAGGTCATCTAGTCCAACCTCTTGCTCAAAATAAGATCATCCCCAACTAGATCATTCCACCAGGGCTTTGTTGAGCTGGGCCTTAAAAGCCTCCAAGGATGTAGATTCCACCACCTCTCTGGGAAACCTGTTCCAGTGCTTCACCACCCTCCTGGTGAGACAGTTCTTCCTAATATCGAACCTGAGTTAGATCATATAGGCTTTTGATGTGAGGTAGCAATACTGCTGATGACACCCATCTCTGACTTTGTCATCTGATCCTGCCCCTGCAATCTTGGTTCTTTCCCAGTGCCTGACTGTATTTGGGGATTAGATATTGGTGAGCCAACTAAAGCTGAATTCACACAACACAGAGGTGATAGCTGGCAAACTGCGTCACCTGGAGGGATTGGGACAACTCTCATTGATGGGATCAATCTCCCCTTGGTGTGCTCCTGGAGCCTCTGTTTCACATGTGGCCATGGTAGCCTTTCACTAGTTCCATTTGGTGAGAAGGTTGAGATCCTTTCCTTTAGGCTCAGATCTGGCTGTGGTCATCCATGCATTTGTAACCTTGAGGCTAACCTAGTACAATGAGCTGTATGTGGGGCTGCCTTTAACCATCTCAAAGTAGCAGCTGGTGCAGAATGGGGAGGCACACCTTCTGAAGGGGGTGTGTCGCTAGAAGCACATAGCTCTAGCACTCCAGGCCGCACTAGCTTCCAGTAGCGATTCAATGTGCTGGTTCTGACCTAAACAGTCCAAAACTATACCTAAGGGACTGTCTTCTCCTTCATGTCCCATCATGATCCCCAAGATGAACTGAGAGCAACCTCCAGCAATTACCACCAATGTGTCAAATTTGCTTGGCAAAAACACAGGGGAGGTAATTCTTGGCTACTGCTCCCGAGTTCTGGAATTCCCTCTCCCTTGAGGCCTGTCAGAGCCCAATCTGGACATTTTCTGGTAATGAATTCTTGTTTAGACAGGCATTTAACAAGCCAGGCCCAACTGGGATATTATTTGAGAGGTATTATAAATCTTATTTCAATATTCTATTCCCTTTTATATAAGTTATTTTGTTCCCTTATTGTAATCTACCCTGAGCCTTTGTTGAGAAGGGCAGTATATGAATTAATCCGTTCTCTCTTGGCCTCCTGCCTTAGTGGTGGATCAGGTACTAATTCCTAAATCAACACTAAATGGGGGGGGGGGGGGGGG
>NW_017729022.1:36121098-36134066 GCF_001723915.1 Gavialis gangeticus
GGGGAGAGGAGAGACAAGACGGGATGGGACACACACGACACTATCAGGCATGCCAGAATTTTGAGTTGAGTTTATCTTTCCATTTGAGACCTATATAATTACTTATTTCATGAAATAAAATGTTGGATGAGATATGTTCAAAAGCTTTTCTGGGACAGATGACACAGTGGTTGGCTGCAGTTAATCTTTTACTGCCTTGCTTCACCAGTACTAAATTTGAATAATGTATAAACAGTTACAGTACTTATAAAATGTCATAGTGATCTTGTGAAAGGCCTACACATCCTTCTTTCCTGTGCACAAGACACTTCTGGCAAGGGTAGCATTCAGTGCCACTGCTGGGATTTTCTCATTTTGTGGACACAGGGCCTTCAAAGTAATTATTTTTAAAGAAACTAGTGCAGAGCCATCCCTTCAGTCAACTGACCTGGGTTAAACTTTGATCGGTGGATTAGAGGTGAAAACTGCTAAATCCCTATTCATATCCCCAAGGCATTCACTCCCCCATAGACAAATGTTAAAATAAGCCAGAATCTAAATAACATTCAAGAGTGGTATCCTGTGAAACTGTCAAATTCAGTTTAACTCAGACTAATAAAAGTGATGTGTGCAGACCAAAGGAAGGAGAATGACAAAGTGTGATTATGAAGTTATATATGAATGTTGAGAGTTTGTGATGACTTCTGATCTTGAGTTTCTTTTTTAGATCACCTTTTTGGAGAAAAATGGTTTCTTTCTTTTTAAATATTAAACATAAATAACTACATTATTTGCATTGTACAATAATAAATGCAATACTTTAAGGTAAAATAAGTTAATGTTTTGGACACAAGATAATGCCTGCTACAGTGGTTTGCTGGGAGTGCTAAGATGAGATGTTGCGGTTAGGGGTCTTTTGTTCTATAGGTTATTTTAATACCCTATTGCCTTTTATCAGCTATTTTACTTCTCCTGTTTTGTTTTCTTGTTTGCCCATTTTATAAGCTACTTTTGCTCCTCTGTAAGCCATCCTGAGGTCTTTGTTGGGAAGAGCAGCATGTAAATCAAATAAATAGATTTCTTTTTAGTAGGACTGTGGGATGACTGTATTAATCATGAGTGGGGAAATCACGGAATCACAAACCATTGCTAATTCACTCTTCATATGATACTTTATTGTTATGTCATCTTATTGGAACAGCTCCTCGCATCATCCCATCTTACGGAAACAAATGTTCTCTCCATATAAGAGTTCACTGGCACAGGTGATAAGAGAAGGTGATGGTGTATGTTAAAAACATTTTCTAAAACTTTAAAAACAGTGTTTGCTAGAATTGTGTAAATTGCGGAAATTTTATAGGAAATATTGTCTGAGATGTCAGTGGTATTTTCAGGCCTGGATCAATGATTTAAACTGATTTTACCACTCCTGAAGACTAGAAATTGGGAATTTTCTGGTTCTAAAAGAGCTCAGAAATGGAACTTGACAATTCTAGCACAGGACATCCACCACTGCCAGTATGCCACTGAAGCTTTGCAGCTCCATGGGCTGTATGTTAATGACTGCTGATTAAGAAAACCCTAATGAAACAAGAACAGTGAGGAGGGAGCAGCAGAGATATAAAAGGAGGACTATAACACAGTTTTCCCAACACCTTTGACACCTCTACTTTCTTAGGGTGCTTACTTGAAGCCACACACATTTATACTGGGAGCTGTGCTGGGAATCCAGTATAAGTAACACAAGGTGGGGGGAAGGGCCTGTGTCCATGGAGAGCAGGTTTGGAGTAAGGATGTGCGAAATGGGCCCTATTCAATTTGGATTCGGCACAAATCGGGGACATTGATTTGATTTGTTGATTCAGATCACTATCCCCTATTCAATTCAGCCAAATCTGAATCTGAAGATTTTATGCTGATTCAGGAAAAAATGGCGATTCCGCCATGGACACAGCTTTAAATGTTTCTTCTACATACCTGGAGGTACCAGGCGAGGCTCACGAATGCTGCAATGCTGGGGCAGATGGAGCATCCCACAGGAGCATGGGGGGGCCCCTCCCACATGCTCGGCGGTAAACCCGGAAGTGAACCCCCCCCCCCACATACACACAGACTCCCTTGGCCCAGCGATTGGGACCCCAGGTGCCCCCCTAGACCCAGGAGGCACCAGTGCTGAGCTGGGGGTGGGGCCCTGCACGCTCCCTGGTGGATCCGGAAGTGGAGTAGAAGTGCTTCTGGTCCACTTCTAAGCCTGCTGCTGAGCATGCTGGGGAGCGCCCCCACACTCCTGTGGGATGCTCCATTTGCCCCAGCATCGCAGCATGCACGAGCTTCCTGGTACCTTGAGGTATGTAGAAAAAACATTTAAAGCTGTGTCTATGTCCAAATTGCTGAATCTTTCTAAATCGATTTGGAGGGTTCCAATTCAACTTGGAGACATTAAAAGGTCCTCTGATTCAATTCAGATTTGGAGATTTGACCACTGAATTGGGCCAAATCTCCACTGAATCGAATCACAGACCGAAGCTTCACACAGCCCTAGTTTGGAGGACGGGGGGTGGGGGGGAAACTAGCTGGTCTGAAGGGCGATGGTAGCTGTTGGTCCAGGAAGCTAAAAACAGCCCAGGGGGGGAGAGGGGGAGGTTATGAAGAGTGCAGCCCCAAGGCTGGGGTGAGCATCTGGGCTTTCCCAGCCCCAGGGCTGCACTCTGAACATGTGCAGACATTCTCTGGATCAGCCTAACCCATTCCTGATTTAAAATTAGTTCACATACTCAGGTGATCTTGCTTAGATTGGGCCCACCACTGTTTTGGCCTGATTTAAACTCTCCAAATGTCTGCAGAGATGGGCATTCAACTTAACCATAGGCAGGTCAATCTAAATGTAACTGCACTTACCCAAAGAAGTTATAGTCATAAGCAGTCATGGGAATTTCCTAGTTAATTTACTATTTAATTAACTAGTTTAAAAGTTAAAGAAATAGCTAACTTTTAACTTTAACTAGTTAAAAAAAAAAAGGTTTACTTTAACTTTTTTTAAAGTTTAAGTTAAAAGTTTTTAAAAAATTGAAATCTGGCTTTTCCAGAGTTTTTTCTGACACAGCCACTCTCTAAGACTTGCGTGGAACACTATTTCTTTATTGAAACTCTAGGACTTCTTGTCTGAGAGACAGAGAGTAGTGTGCCTTCCTATGAGTTATGGTCTCTTAGGAACTAAAAGTCCCAGAGTTCCTTAGCTCATGCTGGCATTTTCTGCGCATTTGCAGAAGTCAACAGGGCAGCCAGTTGGCTGTAGGAGAGGGAACAAGCACAACCAAGCAGAGACATTGATCCCAGTAGGAGCGGGAGCAAGTAGTGAGGGTGAAGCAGATGCTGACTTTTTTAATTTTAATGAAGATCAGAACCAGCAGCCCATGGCCCAAGAAGTTGAGCACTACTTCTCATCTGTGAGAAACTTATCTGAGATGTCACCTACTAAGAAAACACTATTCATCCATTATAACACAAGCATTCCCTCATTTGCCCATGTAGAGCAACTGTTCAGTAGTGGGGGCTTAGTTTTCCAAGACAGAAGAGGAAAATTGTCAGGTGTAAATTTTGAAATGCGGCTTTTGCTGAAGTTCGATAAGCATGTTTAAACTGTTTCTGCTATGCAACTGAACATTCTTTTTCTTATTTAAACTGATTTTCTCATTTCAGTCTAATTTTGATTTTCAGACACTTTCATTATTTCTAATTCAGAAGTATTTCATACCCTTTTGTTACCTTTTGAGCAATAAAAATTGTAACAACAGAGGTTTTCTGTGGAAACAGCTTTCATTTGTCACCTGACTATGAATATCTCCTTTTTGTTATTCTGGTATACCTAGATGCCTTGTGCATCTAGCAGTTAGTTGTAGTTCATTGCTGCTTTATGAACAGGCTCTAAAATAAACTGTCTTATATTTAATCAACTCAGCTAGAACAAAGTATATTACATCTGTTTCAATGACGACTGATGTTTTCATGTAATTTCACGTTGTTGTTACAAAGCTACAAAAAATTCAAAATCAGTGTAAGTAGGGAACAGTGTGAGGATTCCCTACTGAAAAAAAAAAAATCAGGTTCCCTGATTAAAATGAGAGTTCAAACAGCCATAAATTTTAATAAGCATCAGAGGTGCTGCTCTTAGGAAGATGGTCAAACCACCAGACAACTAGGACAGGGGCTTGGAGCACACACACAGATGCTGAACAGCAAGATGTTCTAGGAAGAACTTGCTGATGGTTGTTGGCCAACTGCTGCCCAGAGAACAGACAATCTTGGGTAGATATATGGAGCCAGTAAAGAAGCCAGATACCTGGCTTATCCTTTTCATAGGACATCCAGCGTACCCAGCAGCAAAGAGACTTTTTGGGACTCCTCTTAAAATCTTAAATTATTTGCTAATTTGTATAATAGTACGAGTAAGTTTGGAAGTGCTAGGTGGTCATCAAGCTGGCTCTCTTTTACATTTGCTTTCTTGGCCAGCACCATTCAAAAGCAGTTAGTCTTTCTGCCTCCCTTAGAGGCTGATAACACAAAAAATAAAAAATATGGGAGCTGTCTTAAGAGAATAGAGCTAATCATAGGACTGGGATGCCAGCTACTTGTGAAAAAGGAATGTCCAGGTGACAAAACCAATCAATCAGTGTGGTGGCACGTAAAGAAGGAATAGAAAAAGGCGACTGTCTGGCAACAGAGAAGCAGGGAAATGTGTAATTAGTTTTTTTCAAAAGTCACCATTTATGGCCTCAAATATATACATTTTTCATGAAAGTAATTGCCACTGCTGCCACTGTGATGTTATATTATGTCAACGGAAAGGGCAATCCTGATCACATTATGGACTGCGTAACAAATTTGACGGTAACATTGCAGGGATGCGTTCTCTTTCCTCAAGAGCATTAGACTGGTTAACTAACCTTAAACTGGACTTTTAATTGTTGCTCCAAGTCAACCATATGGAAGAAAGAGAGGGTGGGAAGGGCAATAATAAGATGTAACAGAATCAAAAAAGTTTGCTGCTTCTGTATATCTATTTCTGTCACAAGCCAATATAGTTTGTCAGTATTTTCTCCCAGACTGAATAAAAAATATTCCTTTTCTATTAGAAGTTCATGAAAACATTTGGCAGTCTACCAAGTGCCAGCCTGCTTGGGTCTAGCACTTTTGCCTATGTACTGCCATGGCCCTCATCTCTACTATAAGTTCTACTCAAGTTCATCTCATAAACTTGCATGAAAAGTTCTTCAAACGCTTCCAGACAGAATAAATAAGTTTTACCAAAATCTCTGTTAGACAGACCTGCTTTCTTGGATAATCAGACCCAGTGAAGAGTGATGGATATCATGAACGCCTCTCTGAGAGATTGTAAGTTCTCAGGAAAACGCAACATGATTTATGGTGGTTCAGGCCTTGTTCAAAAAACCCAGAGTAGAAAAACTATGATCTTTCTAGCCACTACATGCAACTAAGAAAGGCAGCCTAATGATGCTTGAACACACTGATTTTTAGGGATCCTTCCAAGCCAGGCTTCACATCTGGTTCTGGCACGAAAGCAGCATCAACTTTCATGCCCTCTCTAGTTTAGGGATGGACACATATGGAAAATATTCATCCTATTATCATTAAACCTACCAGCTGCCATTGATGTCACTTTTCCTAAAGGATATAGGGGGAGTAGCTTTGACCCTCTTTCAAAAATGCTGGGCAACAAGATCTCTTTTCCTTTGCAATGGACTTCAGTTATGTACACAGCATCACAACACTTTATCCAACCACAGCCCGTATTCAATGCATATAGGAAAACATGGGGGAAGATTCAATGAGGTATTAACCACAAAGAGCATCCTTTTCCAAAGACAGTATTTTGGTCACCTATTCCTTTCGGAGAAAAGGATGTAGTCTCAAACCTAAGGTTCAGTCTAGAAAAAGGCAAAGGCGGTCGGTAGGAGAAAACACACTGAACAACCGACAAATATCGTAAGCTCTTTTAAATGAGGGCCTCTGCCAACCAACCAGAAATTCAGTTATTATGCTTCCTCTTCTTTGCAGAACTACAAAAGCTTCACACGCCACAAAGGCTAAAGCAAAAAGCAAGACCAAAACACAGCTTCATGCAATTAATGGTGAAAGACACTAACAAGTCAGCCTACTAAGAGAGCGTTAATAAGTATGATATTGTAACACATGTACAATGCTGCAAGGTGTAGATACAGCTATCTTTGTTGCATGCCTATCTCAAGGGAAATACCTGCAAAACAAAGTGAAACCGAAAAAGTCTTCTTAATGGAAAGCTCTCAACTGCACTGAGGAGCACTCAAAGAAAAAAAATCCAGATACATTGTTACTCCTTGAACTTACGGGCACAATAGAGCATCCAGGATGAAGCAGTAAGCCTCTGTTCTGACTTGCCTAGTTGTTGTGGATTCAGGTTGGTCCAAACATTATTTTTTATGTACTTCTTGTAATGAATGCACTTCTTTGTGCATTCACAAAAACTAGTATTCCATTATAAAAGACTTAATGGATAAATTTAAATGTTTAGTTAGTGGCTCTGAAATGCATCTCTGGAACAAAACTCTTAAGTTTAAACCACTTATCCACTAAAGTACATTTTATTGAATACAGATGATGGAAAAAGTTAATCATTTAATATTTGTTTTTTAGAAAAGCAAAGTTTGTCTATCACTAGAACTGTAATCTATTTTATTCTGGTAAGTGTAAAAATACTAAGCACACTGACTTTTCAGCTGAGATTTTACTTCATTGCAGACACAAATTTACTAATTGCATATTAGTATGTTCCTGTAAAAAAAAGAAAGGCAACTGTATAGATTCTTGAACCATATATCACACCCAGATCTGAGGAACAGATTAATTCAGAAAAATATATTTTTTCATATAAAAAAAGAAGTTTCCCTAATTCTGCATAACAAGCACATTCTCAGTTTTAAGAATCCCGTATTATATTAGCCCAAGCCATTAACTTTCCATGAACTTAATAAGTATATTCAATTCAAACTTCAGGAGATAAAAAGTATTAAATTAATAAGTTACTAGCAAGTTATGTAGTGTCTTTTCAGCAACCTATAGAATATTACACACAAGCTGTTTCTATTCTTCTCTCCTCCTACGCATACTGTTGGTGTTCTGTTTGATACAGGACACTTGGAGCCCTTGTGTGCTACAGGGAACAGAGACGATGTTATAGACATATTTTGGCAAATGTTATTTATATGAATACCGAGGACTGCAAAGGACTGGACTCAGTGGCTCAAGGACACCTTTTAGTAAAATTGTGAAGTCAACACTCAGAGGTATTTCTATGCATCTACAATTCATGTTCCTTAAATAGCATGTATCATGATATATACAGCTTTTAATAACAGACTTGCATAGTATATTTCTCACAGGACCCCTTCAGCATACAGATGGAATTCAATGAGCAGTTATTTCTCAAGTTTCTTCCTTGCTGTTCAGTACACAGCCCCTATTCCTTATTTAGGGAATAAACCTTAGTGTGAAGACAAAATTATTAATTTTCTAATTTTTCTCTATAGCACTCTTCATAATAATGTGTGCTTCACCCAGGAATTAATTTATTTTCACTATATTTGAGAGAGACAAGCATGCTTTGTCATCTTTATTTTACAGATGGCAAATGAAAAAGCAGGAAAATAAAGATCCAGAGTACCCACTAATTTGGGGTGCCAAATTTGAGAGGCCTAACACTTGATTTTTCATAATGCCTAATTTATATAGAACTCAAGTATAATTAATTGATATCAGCTGAATTCTAAGCACTTCTAGACCTCACCATCAGAACATAGTGAACACAGATACGGGGAAAAAAATATTAAAAAATTGTCTTTGATGATGCAGCCGTCACCACTCAGGGACTCTTGACAGATGGAGGGATAGAATCCAGTTCCTCCATGGCAGCCTCAATAGGATCATAAGACTGAAAGAGACCTCTTAGCTGCCATACTGAAGGGGGCAGGCACATTAAGCAATCCCTTTTATAAACTTAACACTCAGTCTTAAAACCATTTTTTTTCCATCTCCCTCCCCTTTGGAAAGCTATTACAGAACTTCATGCCTCCACCAGTTAGAACCCTTCTTATTTCCAGCCTAAGTCTATTCAGTGGCCATTTTATACTCGTTTGCTCTTGTGTTAACAGTGAGCTTTAATTTAAAACAGTTCTTCCTTCCTGGTGTGTATGCCTCTATCAGTGTCATTGTAGACAAGCAATTATACCCCACTGCTGTCCATTTTGCTATGCTTAAAAAAACAAATTTTAAATCTTTTCTCTCTAAACTCTTCTGACCAACTGAGTAAACCTTTCAACAACTGTTCAACTTATACTCATCCTTGGGTGTAGACAAATGTACAGTTTACCTGTTTTAAAGGGAAGCAAGAGCTACTACTTGGGAACCCACAGTAGTTGTTACTATCTGAATGTTACAGCTGCGTGTGTCTGTGGCGACTTAAATTAACTAAAAAAGTGTCCCAAAACTGACCCTAAATGCTACTTTAAAGGAAGAGCAGTTAAAGTTGGAACAGTTCTACTACACTTGCCAGTCATGCAGACTTAACAGTTGCATCATAACTGGTATCCTTAGATAATGATATAATTGTTACATCGGTATAGACCCTTTCTTGGAACAAAGGTGACCAAAATTGTATCCAGCTGCCTTAACTATAAAACTGTTCTTGCTCTTCAAAGAATGCCTCGGCTAGAAACTTAAGATTTCTACAAAAAGGGTCCTACAAAAAGTGCTCTCTTTTACAATATGCCCCCAATTCATCTCCACCTCACTGAATTAAACAGGGTCCCAGAAGTTGAGAGGATGATTATGTAAACAAGCAACAAGTCATAATTCTTATGCACAAGGGAGCCAAATGATGGTGACATGGGCAGACTTCAAGCTAGCATTTCCTGACTTGATTTTCCAGATGTAATAATGTTCTTTTAATATACTTTAAAATGGCCATCCTGTGCCGTCACAGTGCACTATCAGCCAAGTCAAACTATTTCCACCAGAATACCGCCACCTAAACTAGTGGAGTCGCTGACAGTTGCTCCACTAGCTCAGTAAGAATAGCAGGTTGTCATTCTCCATTATGCTGTCTAGAAATAGACACCAAGGACTGGACACTTAGTGAACGATTTGGGGATCAAAGACAAATGACAACATTCCAGGATCTCCCAGGCTCTGGAGCGGGTGGTGTGTACACAGATTTCTACTTTGCCCTCTTGGGGAGACAGTGAAGCTCTGGCTTGGCAGCCTTTGTCTCTTTGGAACTTCAGGGTGCTTGGGGACCAGACAAGGCCAGGGGGTCCTGGGCAAGCATTTTCTGGAAGACCCTTACTGTGTTTGTTCCAGGTCATTCAGAAAAAAAACGACTCAAGCCACAAGTGTGGGTAAGAATGCTGCTTGGCTGGCAAGTACAGAATAAATTACACGAATAAGGGCCTTATTACCTTTCAAAAGACTAGTAGGACATACTCAACCATTCTATTCCTTCAAGGACAAAAGTGAACACTGAAATATAATAAATATATTTTTATAAAAGAATTAAGTGATGGCCTTGAAGAGTGCATACAGATCCCCTTCACTTTATGAAAGTCAAACACATTTAAGAGTGAAAGATAACCCATGAACAGGAATGGCTAAATCAGTGCCAGTGTCACTGCAATATACTTAAAAATAAAATTACTTGCAAAATATACTGCATTACCTATTATTTACTAGCATGTTGTTTTTCCAGCAGCATGATAAGTTATAACTTGCAAATAGGCTCACTTGGTGGGCTATTTTTGGCAACAGGATTCAAGTACAAAACTCTGGGGAACTTGGATCTGTTTGCCAAAGGGAACTAGTGCAGTATATCAACTCTCTGCATTCCTAGCAGTTTTTTCACACAATTAAAAAGTCACTAGAGATTTTTAGACACGAACTTAATTCTATTTACTGCTTTCCACATAGCTCGTAAGGCACCTCTATTAAACATTTATATAAGCTTTATCACATTAGAAATGCTTAGTTATCAGAAAGTTTCAACCTGCTGGATTACACTTGAAGTGAACAAATAATATTTGAACAATTTGAACTGAAACACAGAGAGAATCAGGCATGTGGGCACTGAGCATTCCTGTGCCTGAATGTTAGGGATCTGGCTCTTGAGTTTTAACATCAAGTTGGACACCCAAGTTCCTTATAACTTTAGATGTGAGAATTATAAACTCAGGGCAATTTACAACTCTCAGCAGAATGTCAATAGGAAATGCCAAAGTATTCCACCTCCCTCTTGGACTCAAAATATCTCCCTCCACACCTAAGTTAGGTACCTAGGTGAGACTGGGTCTTGCAAGCTGAAATCTCCATGTAGGTCACATAGGGTACCTGACTCACCCTTTCATTAAAAAAAAATGGGAGGGGAAGAACAAGAGAAGACAAGAGAAAGATGGATGGTCATTTTTTACATTAAGCCCTGGGAAAGTGCTCCGACCCTAGGAAGTAGATCTGGATTTTAGGCCGCTTCAGCCTGAGATGGTTCAAACCCACACCTGCTTCCCAGAAGAATGCCCTAACCACAAGGCTGGGTTGAGGGTGCTCCACTCCTCCTGCTTACATTGTATAATGAAGAAAAGTCAGAAGGCTGGAGAGCAAATCTGAGGGAATCTAACCCTGTAACTTAGCGAAGACAGAACTCTACCTGGTATGTGCGAGTCCTGGGTCCTGGTCTTTTGTTCAGGACTGCTTCAATCTCAAAGACTGTCTTCCCCCCCAGGCTGGAGCCAGACTTTTCTTATACTTCTGTGTTTCTTCCCTCTCTCTGACTATGTAATTCTTACATGACTTTCTTCACAATGGCGCAAGTCTAACACGTGGAATAAAAATGTCTTCACTTCAGCCTTGCAGTTAGGGGCATTCCCTGGGAAGTTAAGAGCTATAGTCTGAAACCAACTCCACCTCTTTCTAATTAATTTACCCAAATCCAAGACAAATTAGAATTTAAGATGACCCTCCCTGCTAATAATTTGATTTCATATATGGAAAATGTTATAATTTTCCATTTATAAAATCTAATTATCAAAGGATCATCTTAAATTCATCCTGCCCCACTGCTACAGTAGGGAAAGCAGGGACAGGGGAGCAGGTGGCTGGGGGTCCCTTTGCTCCTCCACTTGCTTTCCCCATCCCTGCAGGGGATCCCTTACCACCGCCACCTGCCCTCACACAGCACATGTGCCCCTGCCACCTGCACCCCCGCCACCTGCCCCTTGCAGCCTCTGTCCTCCCACAGCCATTGCTGCCTGTCTCCACACCTGCTCCCCACAGCTTCTGTCCCTTGCAGCCTCTGCCCCCAGCCTGCTCCCCACAGCCTCTGCTCCTCCCTACCTACCATCCACAGCTTCTGCCCCCTTAGCCTCTGTTCCCTCATCTAGTCCCTTCAGCCCCTGAATCCCACTCTCTCTCCACCTGCCACAATGTCAGGCGTGGCTCCACTCCATTGCCTCTAGCCCCTGCCTGGCCACATAGCAGTGGAGGTGACAGTCCTGGTCCTGGGATGCTGCTGCATGGCTGGGCAGGGGCTGGAGCTTCCACATGCTCCATGACTCAGGAAAGAATGGAGCCAGGGCCATGCCTGATGGTAAGTGTTGGGGTGGGGAATGGTCAGAGGCTGTGGAAGTATGTGGGGGAAGGGTTAAGGGGGACAGAAATCATCTGCCCCATGCTCCACATAACTTGTTCTTGAATCTGAGACAGGGGACCTTCCTTCCCTCTTCTCCCCCCCCACCATGTTGAAAGGGGATAAAAACCTCTCTTTGAGGTAGAAGGATATTGTGTTTTAAAAAAAAATAAACCCCCCAAACCCCCACCACTTTCCCGGGTCATGTTTTTTAATAGACGTCATCATAAGTGCTGTTCTTTATAACAAACTCTTATGTGGTCAGTCAGTATTAGCTTTGTTCAGAGTATATGCACTGGAATTAAGCAAAAGGACTTGTAATTTTTGAATCCAATAAGGGATTAGGTGAGAGATAACAGCAGTTCTGGACATACATGAGTAGCTGATGCCCAAGTAAGTTTTTACTAGCAGGGCAAGGTGGGGAGTGGGACACAACTACATTTCTTTGTGTGCTTGTAGCCTTCTTGGCTAGGGACAGAAGTTACACATAAACCAGTTTAAACCTGTAACAGAACAGGAATTCAGTGGACTTAAACTGCTTTCAAAATGGCCAAAACTGGTTTAAGATAAACCTTGTTAGATGTAGTTTCAGACTTAACTGATTTAGGTCCAACTGCTTTATGGAACTTCTGTCCCAGATCCCCACCTAGATCAAGTTAACTCATAGTCCCCCAGCATCCCAGGATGCTTTGCAGCCCTGGGTTGTGCTATCTGCTCCGAAGTAGCAGGGTCTGCCCCACCCAATCACTGATCCAGCTGGCAGAGAAGGGGGTGGGGGCAGGGTAACCCTGGCACTGGACCCCAGACAGGGTTTGCCTGGTGGGTGGGGGAGGGGAAGTGTTGGGGGTAAGAGGAAACCTGGAGGCTTTTCCCACCCCCTCACCTCCCACAAGAGCAGGGGGCCATGGCTAGGGGAAGCTCCTGTCTCCCGTCCCTGGCCCGGTGCGGGGTGAGGAGGGAAGAATCCCACCTTGGACCTAGCAACAGATGCCAGATGAGGTCTGCCTGGGGGTGAGGGGAGCCCATGAAGTCTTCTCCACTGTGTCTGAGCCCAGAGTGGCGAGCATGGCTGGGGAAGCCCCTGGCTTCTGGCTGGCCCCAGGCTAGAGAGACTGTACCCATGTGGGAAGGAGGGGAACACAAGGGGTTGGGGGGCATGTGCTGGGCAGCCAATCAAGGATAAACATTGCTTGGTTGCATTTGGGTGCCCTCCGCAGTGGCCAGCAAGCTCAGAGGTTTACTCTATCACCTGCCCCCCCCCCCCCCC
>NW_017729022.1:36134218-36144367 GCF_001723915.1 Gavialis gangeticus
CTGCCCCCCCCCCCCCCACTGGTATGGGCCACTGCAGGGGTCTGGTTGCCTTTCTGTTTTCAAAAGTGAATGTCTGTGCACTTGCCTATCAGTTCAATCTAAGTAGTTTAGGGACAACCGCAAAGACTGAATCAATTCAGCCTAAGGCTTTTGACTTTCTGTACTCAGCCCTCAGGAGTCTAACTGGTTATGCAGGGTTTTTTGTACACTGCTCGCTTGGACTTGGGAAGCCAAACTCCACCTACAGTACAACTCAGGTTCCCAAGTCCTTTTTTGGACCCGACTCATAGCACTTTCTAGATGCCCTGTTTGGTCACCTGTTTGGTTCACCTTCAATGGAATGACCTTTGTCATAACCTGGTTACCCTACTCACTGCTTCTTTCTTTTACAGAATGCTATACTAATATCGGAGAGGGAATGATAGAAGTCATGAACATGCATGAACTAGTGTATATAGCATACATGTACATTTGCAAGTGCATGGGCAGAGCAGAAAGTCAAATCTGTCAGCATAAAAGGTTCTGAGAGCTCAGGAGAACTCAGCATTGTGATCAAGCTCTATCCAATCTGATGAAATGCCTAGTACCATGAAGCAAGAGACACACTGCAATGGGAAAAAAAAACCCAGCAAGCAACACAGTGCATAAATAATCAACATGCAGACTACTGAGGCAGAAAAGCAGTGGAAGTCTCTCATTAACTTGTAGAAGTCTTGGGCTGATGGTAAAGCATCCCACAGGCCAGGAAGGTTTGTATTGATATGGGTTTTGATATGGAGCTGTCATCTGTATTCAGGAAAAGGCAGAGCACCATATTCAGGCTATTTCAGGGCACTGTGTCAAGGGACAATGCTTATAAGGCAGAACAATATTCTGAGCCCCACCATACAGGACTGTGCTGACAACATGGGATGTTTAAATGCCTCAGTTCTTTCACATCAAATCTTGCTTCACTGGAGAGAATTTTGCAATGTGTTAGTTTCCCTGTACAAGTGAATAAGTATAAAGTGGGAATATGGTAAATGCTATAGGGAAGTCTGAATAATTTTCTGGGAAATACTATAATTATTATTGCTGCAAAAATCAAGACATGTAGGGACTCCTTAGAAGTTCCATCAGAATTATAGGTAAGAAATAGTGGGATGAGTGAGGTACAAGATTATTGTTTATGATTTCTAATTATAGAGGTGCGAAATAGGTCTCAGCAAGTATCCAGTCACCACAGAATGATACACCATACAAAACACAGTAGGCATGGTTATAATGAAGGGAAAGAGTAATTTCTCTTGCTGAAAGCCCTGTTTTATAACTTTTGAGATACAGAAGTCCCCCACTAGTTTTGTGCAAAGACAACCTCAAGGACAGAGGTCTATGAGATCACCTCTGAAGATCAGTTTCAGTTTGATTACCCTGCACTCTCCCCTCCATTTAGGACTACAGGAAAGGCAGATCTGATGTAAAGGTGGGTAAAGGGCAACCTAGTGCTTTTGTGCTCCCTTCTTTCAATAAATGTGGGCATTCATTTTCCAATTTCCCACTTGACAGTAATGGCTAGGGCCACATATGCAGTATTTGTTCAACCACACTGAATTACATATGCACAAACTGCATTAAAAAGTAATTAAAGACAGTAAAGTCAATTACTCCAAATTAGTAAAACCCAGAGCTAAAACTGCTTGAAAAACTTTAATTTACCCCTTGTGTGTATACATTATAATATGGCCATTAATTATATGACTGCATACTATAGTTTTTACAGAGCCCCTGCCTTGTTCAGAGTACAAGATGGATAGCCTGGTTTTATGAGCAACTGTTTAATACATTTTATCACTGTTCAGTGTGTAGTCCAGTCCCATGACCTATTTGTGACAAACTGTTCAAACTATACAACGAAGACAACATTATTTTTTCCTCTCATAGACTCTTTTTATGTCCCTTAATACCACATCACTTGACTACTTCACAAACTTCAACTAATTTATCTTCAAAGTATTACTGTGAGGTAAAGGGGAAAAGCCTCAGATATTAAAGTTAAAAGTATTCAATAATTGTGGGCACCCAATCTGAGATACCCAGAAGAATGTAAGAATACTTATTATTTGATATTTCAGATGTTTAAAGCACAGCTTTATTTACCAGAGCTGGAGCTTTGAATGCTTATCCCACTAGGCCTTGGGGTCTCAAGCCAAACATCCAGGAAGTGAGAATACCAATATCTGTTAAAAATTTGGCTTAAGTAACTATCCCAGCATCATGTAGTTACTGTGTAGACAGAATCCAGAGCAGGGATGTCAAAGAGACAGTCCACCAACCAGTTTCAGCCTGCAGAGTGCTATTACCAAGCCCGCAGTGCTGCCCAGGGACCTGACTGGACTGACACACCACTTCTAGACCATCCCAGACTGGCTCATGTACTGCATGCTGTACACACTGGCTAGGGGCAGACATTACACATAAACCAATTTAAGTGACCAGAAACTAGTTTAAACCTGTAACAGAACAGATGTTCAGTGCACATAAACCAGTTTGAAAATAGCTGAAACCAGTTTGAGATAAACCTGGTTGAATGCAGTATCAGACTTAACTGATTTGGCTCAAACCAGTTTATACAATGTCTGTCCCTGACCCCTCGCTGGTTTAAGATAAACCGGACACCCCCAGAGTCCCAGTATGCTCTCTGGGCTCGGTGGGGCTCTCTGCTCCACAGCAGGGCTGGCCCCTCCCCTCTGCTCCCTGGCTGCAGCTCAGCAGAGACTTGCAGGCACAGCAGCATCAGCCTGACTTCTCCCTGCTAAGCAGGGATTATTCCCCCCTCCCCTATTCCTTACACAGACACCTCAGCATTAACTAGCAGACCACATGCTGGCTATGGTCTGTGCTGTGGGAGACAACTAAGGCAGACGGGCTTTTCGGAGCTAATCAACAGGTAGCTTAATGCCCTTCCTTGGAAAAGCTGTTTAAGAAGAGCTGTTTGCTCCCCACTCCCCCTCACCACTCCCTGCTAAGCAGGAATCCCCCCTCCCCTCTGCCTTGCCGAGAGGTGTCTCCATCTTAGCTAGCAGACCACATGCTGGCTATGGTCCCTGCTGAATCAACAGGTAGAATCAGCAGGTAGCTGGTAGTGTCCCTCTGTTGTTTTTTTAATGGGGTGATAAACACTGAGTTAGGGGGTGGTAAACACCATTATCAATTCCCTGCTGGGCTAATCAGAGCATCCTGCCAGGGTCTGGCCACGCCCCTGACTCAGCTCAGTACTGTACAAGGGAAGGGAGGGCTGCTCTAGCACCCCCCAGCTTCTAGCCTGAGCCACTGCAGGCGTGTGCCAGCATGTCTGGGATGTCTGTTCAGTTACAAAGTGATTTAACCTAGCCAGGTTAGACTAACCTGCAAAGATTGAATCAATTTAGGCTCAGGCTTTTTGAATGTCTGTCCCTAGCCATTGGCCCCAAGCTTGCTCACTGCATACAGTGAGGCCAGTTGGGGCCCACACTGCCAGGTGAATGCAGGGCTCATTTGTGGGCCTGTGAACTGGTGCCACACCACTTATCTAACCTGTGGGGCCTTATGAGCCATTTGATATACCTTCCCTAGAGCATCATTCATTTATCTTAACAATAACAAGCTTTTTCCCCCTGAAAAAGCCACCACTACACACTTCCCAGTTTCTGTAACTAATGAGCCTGGTTTCCTATGAGCAAGTCTTTTTCACTACACAGTCCAGCCTCCCATTCAGAGGTGTACAGTGAATGAAGTGTGTGTGTGTATGGGCGGGGGGAAGGTCCCCTCTAGCACCCTCTACTCTTTGTCCTTCCTTTCTCATTCCCAGTTTTCTTCTTCCTCAACACAGTTCCTCCTAAGATTAAACCCTGCTCTAGTCACATTTGCTAGCTAGTTCAAAGTCTTCCCCACAAAGGTCCTTCTTCTGCTCTGTTCTAGCGCAGTGCCAGATCTTGTCCCTCTGCATTTGAATCAGACAGCTTCATAACTCCATGCAGCTAGGGCCCAGCAGATGCACAGAAACCATCTCTTTTGTGGTCCTGTATGTTCTCAGTTCAGGGACTTGGTTCTGAGAGAGCTGCATGTGATGGGGAAGTCCTGCTCAGACTGAGTTAGGGAAAGACCAGTGCAGATAGAAGCTTTGAAGGTTTCAGCTATTAAACTCTAACAAGTTACTACTACTGAGCATATACACATGGATTTTAAGGCCATCCCAACCTCGTCATAACTTAGCCAAATAGGAATGGACTTTAACAGAAATGGCATACGGCATCTTCCTGAAAAAGCCACCCCCTGCCAAATTCAAGTCCCTTGCCTAAAACCTGGCCTCAGGAATTTTAAATAGATAAAATGTGATTCCCCCTGCCAGTCTCATACGAGAAACAGTGACACAAGTCAACTGATATGGCTAAAATGTTCTGCAAAAATTCAGGCTGAGGCAATTCCCAGTAGGGAAAGTGTTAGCTAAATGGCAAGTCCTGCAAAATGAGAAGCAACTGAAAATAGGGTTTTATACTGGAAAAGATCAAGCAACCTTACTAATAGGTAGTGTGATCAGTCCAAAGTATAATGATGGAGGGACTGAAGCCAAGCCAAAGCCTGAATATAAATAAATACTGTGTTTCTGAGCTCTGTGTGTTTTCCACCTCCTTCAAGCGCTGCATGTTATTACAGCTCATGGGTCACAATTATGTGGAGGGCTCATTGAGAATCCCAGGGGGCCCTTGGACATCTTTAAGTTTGGTTACTTTCTTTTATCCACCCATTAAAAAAGAAGATCTAGATCATATGACAGAAATTCAAGGATTTAAACTGCATGTAAATCGATGTGTGACATCTAAATCTGCAGGCAGGCTAAAATACCAGATATGAGGAGATATGTGAATGGCCTCATCCTGCACAATCAAGGCTATGCGGCCACAGAATTTTTGTAGTCTGGACAAGTAATGGAAAAACTGATACTAGATGGGGATATTATGCCTGTCATTATAGTTTTATGCAAGGCAGGTCTTGTCAACCAAGCCTATTTCATTTTCAGATGATATTGCAAGTTTGATTGTGAGAGGATCTGCATTGATGTAATATACTTAGAATGTTATAATGTATTTAACATACTGAGATTCTGATTTTAAAAAATGCAGTATCAAAACACTTTACATGAATGAAGAACTGGGTAATCTATCACAACAGGGGGGTTTCAATAGAAAGCTGTCAAGTGACAAGTCATATGATATACATATACATACACATACATACATAGAGAGGGAGAGTGTTCAATAGGAAGATATCACTAAAATGAGACACCCCTCCCAAAACACAGCCATCAATGCCTATAGATATCTATCTATGAGTCTATATTTGTATTTAGACACCCCACAATATAGAGGGGGTGTCTCATCTTAGTGACATCTTCCTATTGAACTCACTCATATTATATATTATATAATATATTGAACCCATTCATATTATAAACACTATGCACACACACACGGCAGGCTTCTTCCCTTCCGTGTGCCTTCATTCACTATCTGTACAATGGGAATAATAATAATACTGATCTTTATAGATGTGCTTCAACATCTACTGATAATAAACATTATATAAATGCTGAGGGAAAAATGGTTAGTCAGTTCTCTTTGTCAGGCATAAGAAAAAAAAAAAGTTGCCAGAGACAGATAACCAAGTTAGGAGAGCTCCAAGTGCTGTAGCTGATGAAATCACAAATGAAAGATGGATGGACAGATTCACTCTTACCTGCCAATCTTGTCACCACCTCAATGTCCTAAAACATTATTTATTAAATACTAAGGATTTTTTTTAAAAGTTCTCTATATTAAGACAATGAGAGTGTTTTCACAAAAACAAAAACTCATATCAGTGCCCACCAGCCATTTGGCAGCTTTTGAAATAAGTCTGTATAAGGCAATTCTGGTATTATTAACACAACACTGGAAACATCTCAAATACGCCTTTCTTTCCTCAAAATCCACTGAGTGTTACAGAACCTGAGAACTTTTAAAAACTGTATATGAATTTCATGGAATAAAACTGATTTTGAGGCAACAGGTAGCTAAGCAAGCAACTAAATAAATACAGTATTTATTTATTTATTTTAAGGAAATAAGTTAAGGTAAAGCATTAAGCTTAAAAATTTTTCTAAACTCTGTATCTCAAAAAGCTTGTGAAATCTCCTTTCTGGTGAAAGGTGTAGTGATAGAAATTGTCATTTGGCCATGTGTTTAAACTTTACAAAAATGAGAAGTTCCCCATTTCAGAGAAGAGATCAAGGTGATATTTATAATGGCAAACAAATCTTATTAGTACTCTAACATATTAAGATTATTAATAAACAAATTGTGCCCTTTGTTGATTATTACTGTTTTCTTTTTAGAAGACAGCCGAGTCAGCTGTGGGCATCCTAGAATTAAAGAATTGTAATTTATCTGCAAAAAGCTCTCTTGACACGTAACCAAATTTGGCCACTCTTCCTAATCACTAAAAATGTTGGAGAAAATGTTTTCAGAAAGATTTTTTTCCTAAACACAGATGTGAATAATAAAGTTAAAAAACCATTATGCTCTTGTGCATATCTTGATTAAGTCTTGTGAACTGATTTTACATCTGCACAGAAGTTAAACCATTTAATTATAGTTTAGAACTAGTGGCTCTATATGGAAATAACTTATTTAATGACAGATACCAATTGGGAATGTTTAAACATATGTTTCTGTTTAAGGAGCAAGACAAATGCAGTTAGAGCATTTTCATTCAATGAAAGAAAGATGAATATATGACTTTCATTTTAGTAATGTAATGCATACCAGCTTTGATAATATTTGTGACAATTTCCATAATAGACTACTGACAGAGTATGAATTCAAACAGAAGCCAGAAAAAAATCAGTTGGCTCTACAGTGGCAATACCATCATAGAGACCGCATTAATACCTGAACAAATATTAAGTACTCACCTGCAATAAGTATGAACTCCCTGGGTCTGTGCTGGCAGACTCATTTTGCATTGTATTCTGCAGGGTAATAGAATCTTCCTTCTTACGCTCCTTCTGTCCTGCTTCATCATCATCATATTCATCTAGACTCTGATAAAACAAACAAACAAACACAAATTGTGTATTTTCTTAAAAACTGCATTTGTAAGAAGCCTACAAAAATAAATTGAAACAGACTGGTAAATGTATGTCACTGTGCTGATACGGGAAACTTAACATTCGCATTTGAAAGTAATTTGATTGATTAGGTATGTGGGTCCTAAAATGGTTATTGGTGAAAATAATTTAAATACAAGGAACAAGACTAATGACTTATTTTTCCTTAGTACTACTACAAAAAGGATATTAACATACTAATTATGTTAATTAATATATGAACACCCCCGATTAACATCAATACCTGGGAGACTTGAACACTTAATTGCCCCCACTGGCACTGATGTACAAGACATTGATCATTTCAAACAAACATGCCTGTTGTGGAGGCAGATAGATGAGAGAGACAGAAGGAAACAAACAGCTGTCACCTGACAACACCAAGACCTAACTTCTTTCTAGAACCGTTTGCCACATCTGCAATCAAACATGTAGGTCTTGGATCAGCTTCCTGCATCATCTACAGATTCACCAGTTCCTTCCTTATTTACTGGAAGACTGTCATCTTCATATCAAGGGAATACCACCGATGGTGATGATTACAAAAAAGCTAGTGAAATTCACTTTTTTTTCAAGCAGCATTGGTATGTCTGTATAAACCCACTAAAGCATAGGTCTGCAGCCTCTGGCCTGTGAACAGGCTGGATCTGGTTCGTGGAAGAACGAGGGGGTGAGGAACGAGAAAAGGGAAAAATCAGCAGCATACAGTGGCAGGGGTACCTTCTCTGCCCTGAATTCCTGTTGCATGCTGCCAGCCTCATCTCCAGCCTCCAGCAGCCACCCCAACCCTCCCTAGCTCTGTCTTAAGGACTGGTCTCTCTCCCTCATTACTATAGCTTCTGTTTCCCCTTGCTGTCAAATTTGCTACTATCCATCACTGATGGCTACAGAAATTAGTGGCATTAAAGTGCCAAGGGTAAGCAAAGACTACAGAAGGGGAAGGGGAACAGAGAGAAAGAGCAGGTGTTGGCACCAAGCCAGGAGCAGGGCACTGTGCATGGGCCATTCTTAAAGGCTATCGACCCTACATTCATGGAAATGAGAGGAAATGTCAAGAAAACAAAACAGAATCAAACCAGCACTATAGGCTTAACTCACTACTGGGCCTTACTTTCAGGCACAGCAGTGTTTGCTAAGATCAGAATGTTAACCTGAACTTTCTGCTTAAATTACTACCTTCCTTGCTTTTGGCCATTTCCTTTGCACTTCTAATATTGTTTTTTAAAGTGTAACTTTGCTTAGGCTCTATTTCTGTTCTGTTATGGCAACTGGGTATTCCTTCTCTGCAAACCCTCATTAGTATGTATTGGGAACTATTTGTGCCTCTTGTTACCTTTTGTGGCTAGTGTGTAAATAATGCAAAGGGCCAGCTGTATCAGATTGGTGTGTCCAGTTGCTTCCATTTCAAAATTGTGGATGGTATAGGCACACACCTGCTGCAAAGCAAAAGTTGTGCAAAGGTTACCAAGGGGTCAGCACTCGCTGTTAACTGTGCAAAGGTCTGAAGTGGAGTGGCACTCAGATCCAAGATGGTATGTGAATGAGGATCAAGAAAGACTCCAGACAAGAGTTACTCCTTGGATTGCAGCTGGCCATTGATCCTCAAAGGGAAAATGCCTCTAGGTACAAGTTTGTACAGGGGGGTCCAAGTACAAATCTACTACCCACTAATTCCTGAAATAGCTAAAATCCCTGAGCCAACTATCAAGAAGCAGCGATCCTTAACAGTGACTAAGCACTGACCCTGGCACCAGTGAGGAGCAGCAATTAATCCCCAGAAGCAGCAAGCAACAGCATTCCTGAGCAGTGGCAGACTCCAGTGTGGGCCTCCCTACCTGGCTTTTGCCACTTTGGCTGACATGGGTGGTAGAGCCACCCCTGCCCCTATGATATAATCCTGGGTGAGTCTCCCTTCCCTGAACACTGCACTAAGTAGTTCTTCCCCTGGATATGTGTAGCTGTGACTGCCATAGTGGGAGTTTCAGCTAATACTTAACAGATGAGGGGGTTTTTTGTGTGTTTTTTAAAGGCTGTGGGTTGCCCTCTTTAGTAAACCTTAGTATTGCTTATGAGTAGATAAGTTTGTTCACTTTGGAACATCCTGTTTAAATTTATTTTCCCAGGTTTTTGGGTGGAGGCTCAAGTCAAAATGCAAGGTTTATGTAAAATCTCTGAGTTTGAACTTTTATTACTGCCATCCAGTGCCTGGAGGCTGGATTACAAGTGTTCTGTTTTTGTGATAAGATTTATAAACCACATAGGCCAGCAAAGAACTAGAGTAGGTTAAACTAGAGTACTGGGGAAAGAAGGAACTTGTAGCAACCAGTCAAGGATCAGCCTCAAGCTCAGTTTCCAACGGAGATTAAAAGGAGGGCTAGGATAGTCAGAAAGGTACTCTCTCTACCTGAAGGGAGCTTCAGATTGAAAACTGAAAGAAAGAAGAGAAAAAGAGGACTATGTGCTCTTGTTGCAAAGGCCAATGGTATACTAGGTTGTATTACATAAGAACACCACTTAAAAATAAGGGAAGAGATTCTCCTGCTATATTTGGCACTGGCCTGGCCTCACCTAGACTACTGTGTCCAGTTTCAGCCCCCATACTTAAAGAAATGTGCGAACAAATTAGAAAGAGTCCATCAGAGTCACAGAAATTATTAGAGACCTGGAAAACATGACTTAAGGAAAGGCTGGAAGAACTAAGACTAGTCAGGAAAAGAAGAGACTGAGGGAGGATTTGATAACAGAACTTGAATAACTTAAGGGTGGTTATATGAAGGGTGGAGATTGGACTATTTTCTGTGGCCACAGGGAGCAATGGTCTTAAATTGCAGGCAGGAAAAACTATGTTAGATGTCAAAAAGAAGGATGGTTAAGCATTGAAACAGGCTACCCAAAGAGGTTGTGGACTGTTTCCTTGGATCTTTCTAAGAGCAAGTGAGTAGAGCATTTAACTAAGATGACCAGTCAAAGAAAATCTGCCTTGAGCA
>NW_017729022.1:36149367-36168544 GCF_001723915.1 Gavialis gangeticus
ACTATGTTAGATGTCAAAAAGAAGGATGGTTAAGCATTGAAACAGGCTACCCAAAGAGGTTGTGGACTGTTTCCTTGGATCTTTCTAAGAGCAAGTGAGTAGAGCATTTAACTAAGATGACCAGTCAAAGAAAATCTGCCTTGAGCAGCGATGACCTCCTCAGGTCCTTTCCAACCCTACTATTCTAAGATCCTGTATCAGTGAATAAATTTATCTTGCAGTCTTATAAAACCAGACTTCTACAAAAAGAATGACTGCCCTCAGACAAATTCTCAAATGTGTTTAGTGTCCCATAGAGGATTTTTTTTTGTAATTAAAAGAACACACACACATACACAAATTAAAAAAAAATTAAAAAAATAATAAATCAATGTAAATTTTGTCATTAGCCCCCCAAATATTCTCATATTAAAGTAAAAAAAAACAACTAGAAATCAAAGAAACAACAGAAGTTTCAAACTTGTACAGCAATTTCAGATATACTGCATTTACCTGAATCCAAGATGATGCTAAATTTAAGATGACCCTCCAATAATTTGATTCTGTACATAGAAAATGTATAAATGTTATAGCTTTCCATGTACAGAATTTAATTATTGGAGGGTCATCTTAAATTTGTGTTGCTCCTCCCCGTCAACCTCCCAACTGCTGTAGCAGGGCAAGCAGTGCTAGGGGAAAAGATGATGGGGGAAGCAGTACAAGGGGAGGCAGGTGATGAGGCTTGACCCCTACCTTCCCTGCCCCACCCTCCCCACAGCTCCAACACTGTACTCTCTGTGCCTGACCTCCTTTGTCTTCCCTGCAGCCTCTGCTCCCTCTGGCTCCTGACACTTACCTTTGCTCTTGCTCTGGGTTGGACAGGCTCTATGCCTGCTACAGCCTTGGGCATGATGCATATGCCTGCTCTAGCCCCAGGCCGCAGCACGAATGGAGCTTGATGGAGCCATAGAAGATGGGGGGGGGGGACAAGGGGGGCGGTAGGAGCCTGAAACCTGCAGGGGTGGAGCAGAGGCAGTGAAGGATAGGGGGTCTGAGGCTGCATGGGGGTAGGTGGGGGGCAAAAGCATTTTGGGACAGGCAGCAGCTGCAGTTGCAGCAGCTGCCCTACCCCCCTACTCAAACCCAAAACTAGGGGCTTCCCACCCCCATGTTAAATGTGGGGGGAAAATTCATCTTGGATTTGAGTAAATATGCTAAGCAGGAGAAGGCATAATCTTCTGTTGGTCAAGTAAATTTTATTTTTAAAGGAATTATGGTCTCAAGTTGCAGCAAGGGAAGTTTAGGTTAGATATTAGGAAGAACTCTCTCATGAGAAGGGTGGTAGAGCACTTAAACAAGTTACCCAGAGAGGTTATGGAAGCTACATCTTTGGAGGTTTTTAAGACCCAACTGGACAAAGCCTTGGCTGTGATGATCTAGTTGGGGATGGTCCTGCTTTGAGGAGGGGTTGGACTAGATCAGTGGTTCTCAAACCTATGAGTTGCAACTCAAAAGTGGGTCATAAGAAAATATGAGAGGGTTACGAACAAACTTTAAATAGGGATCAACACATTTTTAACAGAGATTGTCCTTTAAAGGAGAAAAATGTGAGAAATTGGCTTTTCCCTTGCAGGCTGCATGGGGCCCCTATGCTCCACCCCTCCACCCCATACACTGCGGGGGTGAGGCCTGGGGGTGGGGGGCAGCTGGTTGGAAGTGAGGGGCACTAGGTGAAGGCTGGCCATCGATGCTTTCAAATGGGTCCTGGTACAAAAAAGGTTGAGTCCCACTGGACTAGATGACCTCCTGAGGTCCCTTCCAACCCTAATTTTCTATGATTCAACACAGCTCCTTAATCGGTGCATGTACACATGGCTATACAGCCCTTGTTACTGCACCATCATTTAGTACTTCCTTTTGGAAGTACTAAAAGACGGTGCAGAAACAACCTGTACTGCTCTGTGCTGGCCACGTACAGTTATTTTTGGATGCTACGTTGCTATAGCAATGCATTATAATGGGAGAACAGATTGCTATGATGATATAGTGGCAGCATCACGGTTCTTGTCAATGGACACTACGGTGCCATAGCATCTTTTGTAGATGCGCCCATTATTTCTTAAAGTCAAAGTAGAATATCTGAACCTTCATTGACCAGGACTGCTTGCTATCCCTGAGGAACCTGACAGACTTACACTTTTGGCATGATTAACATATCAATCATGCCACAAATAGTAACCTGCCACATGTTCATGTAATTAATGGCGCAACAAAATGAAAAAAAAAATCAGCCACAAAATATCCCATGTTGCATGCTTGTGGTTGGTTTCAATTGTGCCTTAAACTGAACAATGCCAGCTGCATGGAAGGGCTTTAAGCTTACTAGCTGATGTGAACCGGCATGGGGATATCCACGATCTCCAGTTATCCACAGCCAGGGTCCAAAGCCCAGGCAGCTGGAGAAAGGGGAGCTTTAGGTGCTGACATGCTGGGAGCCCATCAGTTGATGGGCAGGCTGACAGTCTGAGAGCTTTGAGGTGCAGCCCATACACGGTGGCATGGCAGGACATGTGATTTTGAGGATCTGGAATAAAAATTAATCACATCCCAACTGAAGAATAAAATTAGCATTTCTCAGAGGCAGAGATACATAAGTTGGTCAGCAACTTTAAAAACTGCTATGGTCTGGCCCATGCTACAAAAAAAAATATTTTGAAACTTGTCATGAAATACTAGTTGAGAACAATGACGTGCAAAAATATATACAATTTTAACAAGTATTTTTAACTGAAGGATGTTTATAAGTATTTTCAAACAACTATTATTAGTTTTTCTTTCTAGTGATCACTGCTATGACTGAAGTTTTGAGGGTGAAATATTACTTGAACATAATGCTGCTAATGTACAGACTAATGAAAAATCAACCTCTTAGTTTTGAAATGTATGCACGTCTTAATTAGAAGTAATCTAAATTGTAGAGCTAACTAATATGTGATGAAATCAGTGACAGTCAAGTTTAGAAAGGATGTTTTAATTAAAAACTAATTACTTAAAATTAATTAAGAACTGACAGAATATTATTCTTGACAGGATTTTGTTAATACCTATTCTTAGACAGCCCTGGTGTTGCAATTATCTGGACCCTTAGGATATTTCAGTTAGCTGGACTGCTGCTTTGCATTCCATTCTTCTCTCAAATGGCCTGCTTTGCTTCATCAACTAGTTTCATGCGATTAAGCACCAAATATAATAATTCTTCTCTGTCAGCAGTATCACAGAAATGAATTTATAGCCAACTGAAGTGCGATTGTGACATCATACAATTTTTTTTTAATTGTGTTACTCGGGATTTTCAAATCCTTAAAACATTTTCCATTAAAATGGTTTGTGTTCCGATACAGAAACTATTTGGTGAGACTTTTGTACATCTGATCTTAATATAAAGAGAGTCCACAAAAATTCCTTAGGTTTTCTAGCATTTTAGTAAATGTTTGAGGCTGCAATATAAACATTTCTTCTCTAAACCTCTTATGTGGAAAATATAAGTAGAATAAGTCACTTAAGTGAATACAGAAAACAGCCACAAAAGATACTCCTACATTCCAAATACACCACCAGCTTGCAGTTTAATTTGATGTAGTACCAGAATAAAAATCAACATTTTAAATGAATCATAGCACATTTAAACGAATCAGTACACAAACAATTAAAAATGCATCTCTAATGGGGGATTAAATGCCCTGAAGTGGTTCCACTCCAGCCAAAAATGCAAGGGATGCTTCTCAATGAGAAAAGGAAACTACTTCTTGCAGGTTTACCAGGGCGGGGGGTACAGGAACCTGTTGCACTCAAGTGGTTTTCACACAGCATGTTAAGGATTGGCAGGGAAGTGACTACGCTGAAAAAAAAAGGAGTGGTATTACATACAAAGTAATTCACACAGTGTTTCCCACTAAAATCTAGGAATGTTACTGTAAAAGGGGAACACTAACAAAGCTACTGGGAATGGCTGACAACAATCTTGTTCTTCCAAAGTTCTGTATTTACAACCTCAAAGTAACCATGAGAACCCAAAGAAGGATGGGGGCTGAAGGAACATTTAAAAATGCATGAAGTCCACATGGAAAAATGGAAAATGGGAAGCTGCAGCATCAACACAACACATGAATACAAACATGGTTTTTTTAAATCAAGGGTCAGATTTATAACAGGATTTTTTTGCTATCCAGCATTGAATGACATCTGAACAAAACAATGGGTTGGCAAACAGCAGGTGACCAAGAATACAGCTTCCTGAAGACTACATAGGATAAATTTATTTGTAGTGATTTTCCTTTACTTCTCCAAAAGTCAGCCCAAAGACAAGTTTTAGGGAAGTAAACTTCATAATTCTGGAGGTACCTCCCAGGCCTATGTAAGACAACTATGCCCTGCACAGATCATGTTAATCTGTAAGGAAACTGTTCTGGAGATTATAGGCCATGTTTTGGCTAAATTCTCTTCTGTTTTAAACCTTGACTGAAGAAGAGAATGAAATTCTACAGATCATAGAGTCTTCACTTTGTACTTAGTATATTTCGCTATTCTGCATGAATTTTTATCTTAATGTTCTGTAAGGTATTCACTTAAAACACTGCATGAATTTGGTTACCCTGTGGCTCCAAAGATTTATTTTGTCCAAGCAACAACCATTTGCAATATGTATTCCAACCAGCTGGGTGGAAAGAACTGTTGTGTTTGGTTTAATTCCAAAACAAAGTCACTACAAGTGCTCGTGCCAAAATAAAGGATTGATTTGTCTTTATTTGTACAAAAAATGAGATGTTTTTGAATGCGGCTTCTCCTGTTTTAAAGATAAGAAAAATTCTAAAACCAAAACCTCTGTTTATTCTTGATGACAAAGTGGCAAGTATATTTTCCAGGGGTTTTCAAATGACTAACTAGAATGCTTAGACATCATTGTTTTCAATCAGACTGCAAAATACTATACAGATCACTAAACACAATTATCTCAAGTCTGATCAAGAAAGTTTGGTGAAACCGAAGCTATTAATTACTTCGTTTCTCAGTCAAATTTGCTATTTGTTTTTAAATTAAGGAGCCTGGTATGCAAAAGAAATTAAAACAACACAACACGCTATGTAGCATTACTTAAGGGGGTGAGGAAACATCTTTTTTAAGGGGTAAGGCAGGGGGGTGAGGAAATCACAGTAAAAAACATAACAGCTTTACAAGCTGTCAATATTAAATACTGAAGGAGTTAAGAATCACAGTAATTGTGAGAACATCTAAAGTCTTTTCAAATTGTAATAAGAATGAAAGTAGTCTAGTGAGGTTCAGGGATGCTACTGAGAACCCCATGCCTACAAATAAAAACTGCAGAGAATGATGCAAACCTCATGGCAAAGCTACAGCATGAACAGATAGCTATATTCAAATTTAGCAGATATCTAGAAGCTAAGATACATATTTAAGCAGGGACTACCCAAGAGACCACCCTGGTATATATCCAAACACATTCTACCTTTTCACAACTGGAAAAACTAGTCTTCTTACAACGATGCTGTAAATAAATCTCACTGGAAGCAACACCTCTATCCCATCACGTTTCTTCATGCTGACCTCTAGTAACTTATTTTAGGCCTTGATTTTGAGATTTGCTCCATATCCAGAGCTCAAGTCCTTTTAAAATTAAGACTGACAGACTATTACAGTCAAGGAAAACTTTTAGGCTTCTGATTCACATCAGATTACAGGAGGCAGTATCAACTCTTGTGTTCCTGGCAAATAGTTACTATGATAAGAAGTATAAGGTTAAAAATAGCAACTTCATTCATATGCTATGGGAGTAATCTCAGATATACACTGTTAAGGATAAGAATACATGTTCCAACATGGAGTCAAACAAAAAAGCTAAGGGTGCTGTTAGTTATCTACACTGCATCTCAAAATGATACTTCATTCTAAAATGAGGCTGGTTTGAATGCTAAAAGGATGAGTCAGTGGTCAAACCAGTAGCAAAACATTTGACTTTGGCTCCTGCTGGGTTCATGAAATGGGCTCAAGAAATTCTTTTGACTTTTTTGTATGTTTGTCTTTCAGCCACAGAATATATACCATGAGTATCCCAAAATTTACATAATAAACATTATGCTAAAGCAATAGGTTGAATGTTACAAGAACTGAGATTAGTTCATTTGTATACATCTACTTTGGTTAGTTTATAAGGTTCAAATCTACCCTGACTTCAGACTGATGCAACTTAACTACATCTCAAGATATGCAAGAGTCAGGGTCCCATTACATTTTGTTGTTAAAGCCAATGCATGCATCTATGCTATTTTTTCCTAAAATGTCTTCCTATTCAGGTTCACTAGTGACAGAAGTTAATTGGCAGTAGACTAATCTTGTTTAAAGAAGATAATTTGATGGCATAGTGACTAAGACACCAGCAGTCACCAGCTCAGATGTTTGCTACCTTTTTTTTTTTTTTTACCATTTTGGAAGCTAAAAGGGAAGAATCAAAGCTAGGAAATTTAAGGAAAAACACCCTAGTATAATTTAGGTCCATGCAGATGATGCACTGTAGTTTCTAATGCTAAAAGAGAAACTTCAAAAAAACCCCACAAACTGCAGAAGATAGGACTTGCTAGAATAGGCACGACAATATTCTATGATAATTTTTTTTATTCTAATACAATGAGCAAACTCATAGGTTCATATTCCACTACTTCCCTTACAAACATTAGCTTCGTTTGGCTCCTTTAGAACTAAGGAATGGATTAAATGAATGGCTGGCAAAGCTGTGATAGCAGAACGAATGGGTTCCCATATTTCTAAGTGCATGCTCTCTCATGTGCAAACAGCAGCAATTTAAATCAGATTGCACTGGAGCTGCATACCAATTTAAAATGTATCTGTTTAAAAAAATGAAAAAAAGTACTATGGTGTTTTCATAGGTTTCTGCTCCCCGCTTTAATGAGCTAACATGGATTCTGATGCAATCCAACTGATCTCATTTAAAAAGTCTATGTTTTATTATATTACGGATGAAGGATTGGTTCACGTCACAAAGGCTAATGGCTCAAAATGGAATACTAAACAAGCAATGACAATAGACAAGACCTAATAATAAGACCAAAAACTTTGAAAGCTCTCTCTCTCTCTCTATATATATATAAAAGCTTTGAAAGCTCTCTCTCTCTCTATATATATATATATAGAGAGAGAGAGAGAGAGAGAGAGAGCTTTCAAAGTTTTTAGTCATCTACATCTATATATTATTATTATTTTTAAATAATGCCCTTATAGATATTAACATCAGTACATAGGATTGGAGACCACTGAAGCTGGGAGTCCCCAGTCATGGATCCACACACAGGTGGTGATCATGTAAGGGTCACTTTGCCCTTGGTATAGGACAGAAGGGCGATTTAGCAGCTGCAATTTTTTGATCATCCTTGACCATGAAGGATTGCCACCAAAAGGCCCTGAACTTCAGCATGGCTAAACAGTGCCTTCTCATTGGCGTTCTCCCCTACAGTTGCATTACAGTGAGTTAAGTTGAAACTAGACAGGTTCTGTCCCACAGAAAACAAGGAGGAATAATTAATGACAGGACCATGAAGAAACAAAGTGCGCAACTACTATAATGCACTCTAGATACATGAACTTGCCATAAACTGGGATTTCAAAATGGGGCACTTAAATGTCTGACTTTCAAACAGGCCAGTGTGATGACAGCTTGTCATGGTGACCTCAGAGCGGTGGGAGATGCAGATAAACATTAATGCCAGTATAGGTGTGAAGTAATGCAATGCAGGATAGCAGAGAGGATGGTTTAAGTTAGTAGGTAACTTGTAAGAAAACTTGACGGATGCAACTTACTGCAGGACATCATTATTTTGCTTCCAAAGCAAATTAATTAAAGAGCATAAAGTTACAAATAAAGCAAGATAAAATACCAAATAAAGAAAAAGAAATCTTGTTCATGAAACCAAGGAGATTTATGAAGTTGTACCAAAATAAAAGCTTTCCAGTGTACACAAGACTTGTCTTTGTCAGAGAGCAAGGCATTTTTTGTCATCTAGCTATACACAGGGTTAGGGCATTTTGATCCAAAATATCAAAAGCCACTCATTTAATTTTCAGCAATAAAGAATCTGGATTTGTTTGGGCAGCTGCTGTTTTAGGATAACATTTTTTATCCAGTTTGTATATTTGTAGGCCATACACTTAGCTGAAATCCTGCATTACCTTAATGACTGTTGTTACAGAGGAATTTACTTCAATGATCTGAAGCAAAAAGGTCAGCTACATAAAATTTGCCCATTTGTAAAATGGGGTAGTGATGTGGACCCTCCTCTGTAAAGTGCTCTGGAGTCTACAAAAGAAAGGTACTATACAAGAGTTAGGCAGAATATAGAACAGAAATGTACTTTAACTGATTAAATAAATCAGATAATCTGGAATTATGTTCTCTGCTCTGCATGCATACATTATATGAAGAGGCTTATGTATTGTTATTAGCCAGGGTCAACTGCTAACAGCAAAGAACAGATGGCTAAAAGTTATCTTTACTTAGTTTTCTATTGTGTCCATGGGGGTTCTAAGGTCCCATTTACATTTCATGATTACCATGTTAATTGTGGCATACATGACAAGGGTGCTACATATGCATATATAAAATGACAAATCAGCCATAAAAAAAATTCCACATGTAATGTGAAACAATTTTATGGCTGGTTTGTATGGCATAATAAACTGGACATGTGGCCAGGGACCTCACTGGGGTCTGGGACTGGCCCTAGTGCAGTCCCCACTGGGCCATAATCAGCTGATTGTTGGTCCCAGCCACAGACGTGTGGGCATCTGACTTTCAGTTTGCCAGTGCAGGTGGAGACCAGGAGTATAGTAATTATCCCAGGCCCCCCACACTGGCAATTATGATGAAATTTGGATTTAATCCCCTATCCAAAAATCATGCCTCCTTCCATGTATGTGTGGCATGGCAGCAGATGCAACTGTTGAAATCAGGGATTAGATCCCATGCCACATTTAAATGAAAGTCTGTCTGCTAGGGGCCTAAATCCAAGCAGCGTACTCTGGTTGCAGAAAAAAACAGTGAGGCTTAACATGACAATGATTCAGGAGATTAATTCAACTGTGAACCTCACATAGTGGAACATTACGGACTGGTATGACCACCCCTTTATGCTGTTGAAAGCTTTCTCAGTTTTCAAAAGACAGAACAAAGAAGGCTACCAAGAGAAGTTTATGGTTTAGGTAAAATCAGTTGGAGACACACTGATACAGTCATGCTAAAGTCCATTTGGAGAGAGGAAGAATTTCACTTAGGGTTTTGCTACTCATCCTATTAAAATGTGCTTTTAATTTCTCAAACTACAAGCTAAAGCTTGTAATAAAGTCACGTGGAAAACAGAAGGCTGAGTGAGCATCTGAGGGTGAAAAGGAATGTTTTCACAGGCGCAGTTAGTAAATACCACTGGCTCCGGCAGACATTCTTCCTTAAATGGAAACTAACTCTGCCTTAGTTTAAAAAAAAAAAAAAATCTCTTGGTACAATAGAAGTGACAAGCCAGCTATTAACCTTTGTAACACCTGCACTAAAAACAAACAAACAAAAAATCAGTAGAATATTTTAACATATACACAGTTACATTAAAAGTATTTATTTTAGATCATTTCAAAATCCTTCATTTTCCTCTCATTTTAAGTTTTGGCTCTTGAACAGTTTTGGCAGACAAAGAACCAAAACATCCCTCAAAAAATATAATCACTATAAAAATTAAGGTAAACGTACAACTAGCTATGGGTAACGGGGATACATTGTACAAGACACTAAACAATGTAAGAACAGGAAACTAGTTCAGATAAAAATGAGAACTGAACTTTCACCTCAAACTGGGGCCAAACTCCATCTGGAAGTTTGAAAGAGAAATAAATAGTAAAAAGTAAAAATGAAGTGATCCTATCTATTTTTCATTTTCACAGGCACCTCTGCAATTCCTTTTCCAACTGGGAAATTACTACAATTAAGTTTCCCACCATGATTTTTGCAGACCATTTTAGAGCTAAAACAGCCACAGCTTCACATGCAAATGGCTCGGGGATTCTCTAAGCTAGTGATTGTCAAGCAGGGTGCAGTGGCCACAACGGTAGGTGTGCAAACATGATTCACAAGATAAACCTGGAGGAACCAGGCAAAGTTAAAAACATTCTGACCTCTTGCTGTCTTTCCGAGTTCTCTGCAACAGAATTGCTGTATTATTTTTCTGTAGTCAAAAAATGAGGGAAAACTAACAGTTGGCATTTTCCAATGGTGCCTCGAGTCTGCCACGCTTAAGAACCACTGCTCCAAGCTGATTCTATTTTTGAGCGTGTATCAAGAACCAAAATGTTTCTAGATTAGAGTATTACCTCATGATAAACTGTAAACATCTACTTAATCTAAGGGGGAAAAAAAATCTCTTCTCATAGGTAAAAGGTTAACAGCTTCAAATGAGAACATGATCATGTCTTAAACCTACAGACTTTTTTGCAACAGGACTTTTTTTGCTAAAACTGCCCATGTGGCTTTCATTGGTCTGAACACTAGTTTAAACAGAACTTCTGCAGTTGCTGAGATTTCTGCCACCATACTGTCCAACTCCAAACAAAGCAAACAAAGCCACAATATGGTAATTAAACGTCACCACCTTGTAAACTGGAGCACGCACAACACTGCTTCTTCCCACAGTAACAATGTGAAATTTTAGGAGGAAAAAATCCAGCGAAGACAAAACCACAGAGACTCTAACAGGAATTAAATCCCCCCTAACATTCTGGGGGTTTAGACTTTTTATTTCTGCTTTCAACAACATTTTGGCTGCTTGCAGATGTTTAAAACAAACAAAAAAACTGGTGCTTTGCTTTAAACTCGGGACATTCCTGCACTGAGCTGCGCACATGCTCAGAAGAGGAAGCGCCTTAGTTGAACCCGGCATGCCCTACACATCCATGCAGACTGGGTACTTTAGTGGGGCTTTTTTTGAGTTTTTATCTAATAACTGAATCAGCTATTAGATAAAAGTGCCAAAAAAGCCCTGCTGAAGTGCCTGATCTATACAAACGCTGCAGAGCTGGGTCCAAGCAATGCACTACTGCTTCCTGTAAAGTACATTCTCCCATGTCTGCAAGTAGCCTTTATGCTCTTTTGGACTTACAAAACTACTACTTTATCCTAACATGGTTATGCTCCATTTATACTTCTAGCTCATTTTTATTGCTCTTAAAACTTTAGCTCTGTCTACATTGGTCTTAAAACAAAACTTAAAGAAACAGAACATGTCTAAGTAACATGTGAACTACTGTAGCTGTATTAAGTTTGAAGAGTTCAGCCAAAACTGTATTTAAACCTTCTCTGGCTACAACCAGCTTTTGAACTGTGCATGTATGCAGTTTAGTATCTGGACTCCAAAAACACATCGGAAATTCAGTGTGCACCAGTTAGAAAATGCAGGTAGATGTTTTTTCATGACTTCCTTAAGTATTTTTCAATTTGTAAGGTATTCTATCTGTATAATTTAGAGATAGAAAACAGTGCAAGCACTAACTCTGGCACTTCAAAGAGCCCGTGTAGGTTTTGACATTTTCACAACACTGGTACAAATGCTAGGAACTAGCTTTTTTTATCAAAGTTGCAGTTGAACAAAAAAGGAAAAAAAAAAAAAAGACTTTCTTGAGCCAAGTGTCTCAAAACTCATTTTGGATTTCCCAGCAGGCCTGAACTTAACTTGCTAACCACAGGTGAAATCCAAATTACCTCACCTCCACTCCTATTTAAACCTGAAGTACCTAACTAAGGTTAGCCAATTTTCATTAAGGACATTCCAGACTGTGGAGAGCTGCACCAGGGCTGGGCAGCTTCCGGCTGTGCCTGTGCCACAGCTGGCATGGGGGTGGAAAGGAAGCAGAGAGAAATGATAGCAGGGTAGGCACAGCTCCCAATCATCTCATCCCAGCACAGGAAAAGTGCCTCTATCCTCACCCTGTGCCCACTACTGACAAGCCACCCAGCCCACACTGGGACAGAACCACATTGTTCCAGCCCATAGCTTATAAAAGACTGCCAACCCCTGGATTAGGTCTCTTAGCCCCAGCAAGTTATCAAGTTTATGAAATATCTGGGGGGGGTAGTATATATAGTTGCAGCAAATAGCCAAGCGAGACCACTGCCGTAGTACAGCTGAACAGAGATGCAGCACCTGTTGAGATAAAAGCTGCAGCAATCAAATGGGCAGCCCAACCTTTATTTGGACCTGCTGCAAATTAAGCAGCTTATGAATCATTCCAACAGAGTAGAACCTGTATCAGGGTTCACTATTTAAATATTGATCATTTTAGTTACGCAACTACAGGTGTTGCTAGAGAAATGGGTGTGCTTATGTAAGAAAAGAGGAGAAAGACCCTGGAAAATGGTTAAGAAACAAAAAAGGAAAAGCAAAGGGCAGATGTAGAATGGCAGCCATGAGGCACGGTAGTCCAATAAACAGAACTCTACGCTGGGAGCCAGGAAATCTGCAGTTTCTTCTTTAATCAAATCTTCTTACCTTCATGCTAATTTCTCTTCCTAACCTTCCTCTGTTTTGTCTATATAGACTGCAAAATTTCAAATAAGAAACACCTCCTGCCCAAGACAAAAACTGGTCCCTGATTTTAGCTGAAGCCTCTGGGAGCCCCTGCAAAACAAAGCACTCAGAACAGCATTACAGTGGAAGCTCAAAGGGTAAGAATATACTTCTCATTAAATTATATCGAGTGCAGCAATAAGGCACTGAACAAGTGAGAACTGTTTAAAGATGCAGTTACTCATAAAGCACATTCTTCCATCGACTCTTAGACATATATTCTATAAGAATCAGCTGCTCTGCTGTGAGAGGAGTATGTGGCCCTGAATTTGTGTCTTCCTTACACGGCACAATTAGAAGACTGTTTCATCATCCTATGCAGGAGAGGCTGGCAACTCGGATATTGCTGTTGAACTCAATAATCTGGTTATGAATTCACTGTATTTTAAACAGTTTAAATATTATAAACAGTATACTGAGCACCTAAGCTGCGACATGTAGTTTTATAGTACAGAAGGAAGATTCTGCTATTATATTTGGGCAAACTATGGTACCATATGTCGAGAAGTCTGTAGTAAGAATTCCTAGACCTTTCTTGAACACATAATTTTCTCTATTACAAAGTTTAGAGAATTAGAGAATACAAATCACATTTCAGAGTGCTATACTTCTTTCTGCAACCATGACAGTTTCTTGTTTCTCAAAGGAAATCGCCCTTCGCCTCTAGGGCTCCAGCTCCCCACCTTCTACATAGGGAAGCATTTTATGAGAAAAAACCTGAAAATCCTTTCCTATAGATTCTTTTCAGTCTAGCTCTGATTACAGAAATTGCCTTTCAGTGTATTCACATGCTTTGTGGTACTAAGCTGTATCAATAGGTAACAAAGAGCAGGAGTATATACTGTTGTGGCAGGTTGGCCTAGTTTCGCCCAGTTCCTTGGGCTTAGAGAATTGCCAAACCGATTGGTGGGGCAAACCCAATCAGAGACCAGCAGAGGAGCCTCGAGACGAGTCCACCCCACACCAATGTTGGGGCGAGGCAAGGAACGGACCTAATTGAAGACTTAGCTCCACCTCCCCCTGATTGGCCATCTTGGGGCGGAGCCCCAAAAGAGTATATAAGGAGCTGCATGCACAGCATGCAGGGGGAGACATGAGACAGAGAAGAAAGAAGAAGCTGGGGCTCAGGACGAGCTACCCAGGGGATGCTTCCAATTGCCCTGAAGAGCCTGAGGCCTCCACCATCGGATGGCAGCAGCAGGCAGCTGCATCCCCAACCCCCTCGCCCCAAGAGAGCACAGCAACCTGTTGCAGGTGTCACTGCACGGAGGGTCCGAGAGGCACTGGGACCCTGGGAGCCACTTGAGGTGGCTCGGGTTTCCAACCCCGGCATGAGGCTGGCACCGGTGCAGATGCCACTGCACAGTGAGTGATTGTCAGGCCGAGGGCCTTTGGAGGAGGCAGGGGGCAGTTCGGGCCCCATTCCCTGCTGCTGGGCATGCGGGCAGCGCAGGCTCCACAGCATGGCGTGCTTGTACTGGAGCTCCGGCCCCAACAGGCCTGCAGCGTGGTGAGAAGGCCAAGCCATCCGAGCGTACGAATGAGCCATGCACCCCACATGGGGACTGAGACAGAGCATCCGCTGCAGAAGCTGCTTGCCTAGCTGGAGACAAAACCCTTGCTGGACCCCTACTAGCTGGGAAGCGCGAGTTCTCAGGCAAAGGGTTTCCCACCAGCAAGGAACACAGTGGATAGCAGCATCAGAGGGGGTTTAGGAGACAGCAGTTTGGTCCTCTTGGTTTGGTGGCCTATAGCAGATGCCTACCATATCCCCACTATTGCTCTCCCCTCTGACCTTCACTCAGAGGCTTTCAACAGGCTATCTTTTATTTCATCCTACACCCTAGAACATATGTACATCATCCTATATATAATCCTCCTTGTTTCTCCTCCCTATGCTTCCTGAACGAACTACACCCATCTATAACAGTACTCCAGTCATGTGAACTATCCCACCATGTCTTTGTAATCCAAATTACACTATAATTCTGTCCCTCTACTAAGACCTCCGGTTCCTTCTTCTGTATTCCACATACTTCTCATATTAGTATATAAACATTCAAATATCTGACTGTTTTTCTCTGTGGAGAAGATCAGTCTGACTTAGTATAATAAATATGCATGTGATTATACCATCATGTAATTTTATTTAAAAATAATAGTACTGGTTGCCTTCTCTATATAGTACATTTTCGAGTAGTGTATTTGAATCCTTCTAACCACTTATTCACGAAAAAACATGTTTGGAACAGGAAGCAATGGCTCCCAGGTAGTGACTAGCATGGCCCAGGGCAAAAAAAAATATGTGGGGGGGGGAGGAGATCTTAGCACAGATTTATATTAAGTCTAAGTTTCGTTAATATCAAATGTTATCAATTTTTTTCACGCACTAATTTAAAACAACAACAAAAACAGTGCTATGTTCCTCTCTGAATGGAACAGAGATTTATACTATCACATACTTCCTAGAATCTGTCAAAAGATAAGAGTTTAAAGAAGGAAAGCAGGACTTCATTCTCAACATTTTATTAGATTTAACAGCTTCATTAATACTAAGAAAAGAGCCAGTGACGCAGGACTCTGCTTTGATTCTAACTCTTAATGAAAGTCTGAAGAGTAAGAGTGATGGAGATGCAATCTCTGCCTTCTGGTGCAAAGCAATGCATAAACTGTGCATTAAGTTATCCTGACATGCTTTACATTATCACAACCATCTCTTCAGAATCAAAATGTTAGAAAACTCATTTGTCTGCAGACAGTCACATTCTTGGAATAAGAGTGTAACAGTTCATTCCTTTTAGAAACTGATTCTGTTTAATAGAAAGCTTAAAAGGCATCTTGCAAGTAAGGGTTCCTAATCATTACTTGAAAAAGGAAAGAGGTTTCTCTGAAGGAAAGGAGGAAATACATTTAAATAAAAGTACACCCCAATATGGAACTACGCAGCTGCATATAACTCTCTGTGCATATACAAAAACAAATGAGAAAAATAATTTGGTTAAAAAATTTTGCAAAAAGTTTTTGTTGAAGCCACTGATGCTTATTTTAGTCATTTGGATGAATTTGAAATAAGGAGAAAAACAATATTTTATTGAAAGGAATACTTAAAGTTTTATTTAATTTCAAAGTTGTATTTCTGCTCATAGGCAAACACAGAACTTCTCATACACAAGTAAGGCTGGAAGGGACTTTAACAGATCGTTTAGTTCAACCAGGGATCAAACCTATGCCCTTGGTGTTTATTAGTAAAAGCTATTAGCTGGTTTTTTAGAAACTCTGAACGTACCACCTGTTAATATACCACCAGAGGTTCACAGATGTAGTGACTAACAAAGGCTATGTACAGTCTATGTTTCTTCTTTCTACCAGAAGAAATGTGGACATTCCTTCAGCTCCACAGCTCAAGAGCTGCACAGGCAAGCACCTTCTCCAGCCAAGGGACAATAGAGAGCTGTTTCATGGGCCACCCCTACCCTTAGGGGAGCCCATTAATTCATAACCTGCCCTCTCCCCTGCCTAGAAAGGGGGCAGGCTGTCAAGTGGCAGGTGACAGCTGCTGAAAAGGCTGGCAGCAAACTGAAACTGCACTGGGGGCCAGTTCCCAATGCCAGACTTCCCATGCACCAGCAATAGCATGATTGGGTTCTGAGGAATTTTATCCTGGATCCTAAAAATCCAGTGTCTTTTCATGCCAGACATGCATAGCAGGATGCACAATGTATGGGATCCAGAATAAAATTCCCCAGATCCTATTGTGCAATTAAATTAACATGAGTCAGCACCCCTAGAGCAGTTGTTCTCAACCTTTTTAGACTCGACACACCCCTCCATAACTTTTGTGAACCGAGTGGCACCCCATTTCAAAAACTCATTTCAAGTGCTTACCTCTAGGCACAGAGGCCAGGCAGTGGGGTCGGGGGTGGATGGGCAACCACGTAGGGAGTGCCTGAGCCTGCCCTTATCTGCTCATCTCCTCACACTTTCTGCTGCACCCTTCAAAGGCTTTGATGGCACCCCAGGCTGCCCTTGCACCCTCATTGAAAATCACTGCCCTAGAGAGCACTGCCCTGAGTGGTGACCAAAGCACTCATTCTAAATTCAGGAAATATGAAACCAAATGCACAAACACAGTAATTGCTAGTTGTTTTTTTTAATATTAAAACTATGGAGCTCCTACTTCCCAAGTGTACAATTACTAATTTAAATCTTAAAATGAGGAGCTGTGTAGAAGACATGCCTTATTTCAAACTGGCTAGTTTAATGCTGCAGTTATGGGTTGAAATTTTATGGTCCGTCTTAATGTTGGTATATAGACAGAGACCACAAGGATTAATTCAAAGATATAAAGATCACAAGTGGCAGTCAAGTTGCCTGGGATTTGGAGACCTTGGACAGGATAAGTCTTCTGGAAAAACAAACAAACAAAAAACCCACTTTGAACTCTATGAAAAAAGCTTCCACTAGGATGAAGCACTGTCTTCTTCAATTTAATTTAGAAATAGCTTCAGTTATCCCTTTTCCTTTTGGTTGAGTTTTTTTCCAAAATATGGTTATAAAATACTCAGTCAACTCTATAAAGTTTACTGTTTAAACTCAATTGTAAGTTATATTCTGCGGCCTGAAATATTTTGTCACTGGTTTGGCATTTACTTTTCTACGTGTTAGACAACAGCCTGGCTCAGTATCTGCTAAGAAGCTTTTTTTTTGCACAGCATTTTTCAGCAGGAACAGTTTCGCCTGAATGAATCAGGCATAAATCCAAACATTTCTCTTGATAACAATGGAGTCAATAGACCTGGCAAAAGCAAGTAATCAGGAGAAACATTTGCCATGTAGAATGCTGGAAGAAAGGTTTCCTAAATGTGTGGTAAAAGACCTTTTCATTTCAAGAAGAAAATAGACTCAAACAGTTCATAGTCTTAACAAAGAGTGTTGATATCAATTTCTATTTCATTGCTGCATATAGGTACCCCCTATACAGTTATCTAAGTCTTTGAGTAAGGCTTACTTTATATACAAATAAGCCATGTTTAAAGCTGAGCCAACCACCTTATCCAAATCTGAGTCTTGTTCTTTTTGGAAACACGGTTCTTTGGGTAGATGTGATATCTTTTATTAGACCAACTTTTTGGACTATTCCAAAGATCTAACTGATCTTTTAACAGTCTAATTTAGGGAAGTGAGTTGCCATTCCATATATATATCCCATTATATTATATATATTATACATGCATCATGAAGAACATAGACTAAAAATAAAAGTTAAATTAACATATGTTTGCTTGACAACTTGGCCTGTCTCCTGACAACGAGAACAGAGAAACACCACATTGGGCTTCTTTTAATGCTACCTAAACATTAGAGGGAAATGTGTTGCACTTGTTTTCAAATGGCACTGGAAAAGTCTGGGACCCTTTTTACTACCTCTTGCTCAAATATTTATTTCAAAGGGTATGACTTCGTGAGCCTCATTCCAGTATCTGTATTTGCAAAACACAAATATCACCTGAATACTGAATCAAATAAATTGAGTTACCTGGATATAATAATATGAATTATTAGCATCTTCCCTCATTTATAAAACATACCTTCCTACACTCAAATGAGAGTAACCTGAATGATTTTTTCCTCACAAATCACATTAAATAATTCATGCAAGCCTAAATCCAGAGACAGTTCAGTTTACTGGAGTTAGACCTAATAAATTTCGTATTTTAGCCCAAAGAGACTACTACAGTGGCTCAGCACAAGTGATAATGGGTAAACTTCAAAGTTCTCCAAAAAAAACCATGTCCCTTGCTCTCTATTCTTCCAGGTTATATTTTAAGTAATCTGACTTGAGACATTAAATGTACCACTTCATTCTCCTTATGCACAGGGGGCTGGGAGGCTTGTCACGTCTTTTATAAAGCCCTTTTAATGTTTTATGTATTACTATTACTTAGCTAGGAATCCACTACAACCTATTATCAACAGCAACATTGTCTTTAGTTTAACAGGAAGTTTTCAGCACATACCTAAACTTAAGTAGCAAGAACCATACTACAAAGGGACTTCCAAATGCCAAATGTTAGGCATCTGCTTAATTACTTTACTGAAATCAGGACCTAAATTACCAAACATTTGTTCAAATGGGATGAAAATGACAAAATAGATTCTTTCTACTTCATTTCAGGCATTTTTTTTGATATATGCGTGTTTACACGTTACAGCACAAATTAACAGCTGCATTTTGTTTGCCTTCTTTTCTTATAAAACATGTATTTTTATTTAGATTTAAATCATGCCAAAAGAACAGGGTATTGTGATCTTCCCCAAATGTGGTTCTTAATCTTTTATCTGGTATTTAAAAGCACACCAGCCACAAAGTAAGACATTCTGACCAAGATCAATAAATTTAAAAATAGTATAACTTTGTATTATACAGATGTTGACAAGGTGTTAAAGTTGTCTTGCTGACAAAAGCAGAAGTTCAGCTGGATTATGTTGAAGGATGACTATAACTTAGT
>NW_017729022.1:36173544-36179633 GCF_001723915.1 Gavialis gangeticus
ATCAATAAATTTAAAAATAGTATAACTTTGTATTATACAGATGTTGACAAGGTGTTAAAGTTGTCTTGCTGACAAAAGCAGAAGTTCAGCTGGATTATGTTGAAGGATGACTATAACTTAGTACAATCTTCTACTCGAGTATTGCTTAAAATGGAAGACAATTACCTCGTACAATTCTGCAATTTATAGCTCCCTGATAAAGACCAAACACTGAAGTACTTGGAGAGCAGAATTATGTTCTCAACTATAAAAAGAACCTTTTATATTCTGCCAATTGGATTAACTTTATAAATGTACCGCGGGGGAGGAGGAGGGGAAGGGGTGGAACCTCTTTTAAAGAATTGCTCACCAATTTAAAAAAAAAAAGGTCTAAAAAAATGAAAAGTAATATGGATCTGTATGCTTTCTTAAAATAAAGCTGAATAGCAATATACAAATGATAGTTACTAAGCAGGGCAGAACTAAAGGGCAATTTCTTCAAAGTTTTCCAATAAAAAATTATCAATCAAAGTCAAACCTGCTGGTGCTGGCTTCACAGACTTCTACAGTGCTAATAAATTCCAAGAATAAAGTTAAAAATAAATAACGAGAACCAATCACTCATATAGCTCAGAAAAAAAAACCACATTCTGCCTAATTATAGTAAAAATTAAAACTCGAGACTACCCTTATTAAAAAGTGACTTTGAGGGAAACGTCAGGTCTCTTTCAACTTCCATTCTCTCACATTTTTATTAATAGTTTAACACTATTTGCTCACTAAATTCAAGGCTCCACATTCCTAACATTCATGTCACCTTAATCTGAAACCTGAGAAGATGGTTAACATTTGACCTTTACTCTGCCGCAGCTGTACCTGAAGAAATGGAAGGTTAAGTACACGCAGTACGTATTCACTGTCTGAAAGGATAAGAGGTTTTTGTTCTCTTTGGATGGCGTTATTGTGCATAGCCTTTAAAAACACTATTTAAAAATTAAAGAGGTGATTATAGTCCATTTTATATAAATGTGTGGTGCAATAATGGTGTTTCTGAGACTACTATAAACAGCATGAATTTGTACAAGAATTGTATGGTATACATTTAAAAGTTTTGAAAGAATTTAAGCAGTTAAACTGCTTAAGGAGATGAGCAAACTCACAGAAAATCAACTCCCATACCAAAGAATGGGGTAATACTACATTTACCCAAATCCAAGGCAACTTCAAATTTAAGATGATCCCCCGTGAGATTCTACGCATAAAAATGTATTATAATTTTCCATATCAATAATCTAATTATTGGAGGATCATCTTAGTTTTATTCCTCTGACCACTATGGTGGGGAGAGCAGCAGCACAGAGGCAAGCGAAGGGGAGGAAAGTGGCAAGGGAGCAGTCAGCCTGACTGGCCCCTTGCCGCTGTCCTGAACACCTTGCTCCCCTACCACTTGCCACCCCACGTTTCTTTGCTGGGGCCTGTGCTACCCTGGGCCAAGTGGATTCCTGCTGCCTCTTCCAACTGCAGGTACTGCATTTTCACTTGATGCTTGATTCTAAGACAAAGCTTTGTTTTCCCCATGTTGAATGAAGAAGAAAAGCCTCCTCTTGGAATCAAGGAAATATGGTAAAATGTATAATTATATAAAACAGAATAACCTACAAAAATATTTAAAAAAGTAGTTGTGGAGATGTATATGCTGTTTCTCAATTCATGTAAGAAATACAAGATGGGGAAACGGTCATTATTTTGGGGGCCTAACAATAATTCATCGACCCTCCAAATATCCAATAACCCACCAGTCCCTGCTCTGACTGACAAGCAAGGGAGATATTTGAACATGGGACTTCCATACCTCTGGTAAGTACATAAACCAACATACACAAACCTAACCATCGGGATATTGACTATATGAAATATTTTCTTCCTTCAACATCAACATATTTCATGAAAAAGATTTCCTGACCTAAAGGAGCCCTAGTCTCTCCTTTCTCTTTCATCTTTTATTGTGATCCTATCTGACACCATCCTCCGCCACACACAAAAGAAAACCATAGCCATGTACACTTGTAGCTGTGAGCTAGATGAAAAATTAGTGTTGTAGGAAGGGGTCCTAATGTTATTTTTTTCCTTTCATAAAAGCAAAGCAAAGAAACCCTGGCATAGAGCTATACAATAAAGATTTACAGTCACTGGAACAGCCTAAAAAGTACATTTTGTAAAAAGTTTTATAATAAAAGCTTTAAGATTAATTCCTCCTCCAATTCTTTAAGATGTCCCCCTCCTCCCTCCACACTTTCTCCATCTTCTTAATTGCCTTCATATAAAAAACAAAACAAAAAACAAAACTTTGTCTTAAAGGCATGAGCAACTATATGCAGATAGTTTGTCAGTTGTGATTCAAGAGGGTTATTTTTGAGCTGTTTCATTTCTCTACTATAGAGGCCGGGTTCGATATGAATTTGTTATGACCCCAAACAAACTTGTTAGGATGTTTAGATTTTTCATCTTTTCTCCCCTTAATTGCTGGCATGCAGAGCCCTGCCAGTATCTTGCACTGCCAGACTTTAGAGGGTGAAAGAAAAGAGGTAGTTTGGAAGACCAGAGATGAACATGATTATTCAATAGGCTCCCCTGCTTTTGCTAGAGAATTCCCATCTGCTGTTACAGTTACTAGCTCAAGGCATTTTGTTTTTCATGCAATTAGGACATGACTGAACATGCAATTTTGAGCATTTGTTTTTAAACAAAACCCGCAGCTACAAGTAATTAAGTAGATTTCTTCTTTTGGGCCTTTATCTATGTAAAATAATTTAAAGCACAAAGCATTCAAGCATAAGAATATAAGTAAAGCTGTATTTGGTAAGGTGAAATCTGGCTCTGAAGAAAATTGTACTTCCATTCATGACAACACTTTTCAAACTTTTTTCTACCAACAGTCACTAATTAGTTATGAAAAGTACTAGCTGAATGCTTAAAGTACAATTCCTTTTCTGAACAGATTTGCACAACTAAAGATGAGTTACACTCCAAAAATAAAAAGGAGTGCCCTTAATTGTTCCTTCTTTATTTAACTACAAAACATTACTTGAAAATCAATTACAGCTGAAAGTGTTTTCATGAAGACCATCTAGAACACAAACAGCAGGTATTAAGAGATTTCTATACCTTTAAAAAGGAACATTTGTTGTTTGTGTGTATCATAATTGTGTGCGAGTTCACAATTACATGACACAGACACACGTATATATGTGTGTGTCAGTTGTATCTGACAATTGTATATATACATAGTGTATGTGTGTAATATATACATTAGTTTTTGGAATGAGCTCCAAAAGCTTGAAGTGAGGTCGGTGTATAAAAGTCTACAGAAGAGGAGACTTCCAACCCTAGCATTCTGGTAAGGAACACAAAAGCTGGCCCTCCTTCTGCACACTCATGCAAAATTTGTAGAGGGAGTCAGGCCATGCTTCACAGCAAAAACAGTGTACTACAACAAGATGGGGAAGCAAGAAGTACAATCCTACTGAGGGCAGGGCATAGTTAAGACAAACCTTGATGTAGCTGGCTGACCTTCAAATCTTACCCCTGTCTTCTCACACTTGTGACTCTACATTACCTTGAAAAAAATATATATCCATGAGTGGGTTTTTTTGGTTTGCAGTCCAAACAGGCTTAGAGAAGGGGGTTAACAAAAAATGACATAATTCAACATGGAAAACTCTCTTGCGTATCGTTTCTCCAGACCTTTGGATCCTGCACCTTTCCTCCTTTCTATCTCTCTCTCTCCTTCTATATGACTTACCATTGTCCCATCCCTTTTCCCATAGTCCCTATCTTGGGCTTCTGTGGCATTAGTAACACAGGGAGGGAGAGTGACTGGCTTCCTAATAGCTTGCCCAACAGCAAGCTGTCAGTGTGCCCAGCACTGCTGCTCCCTGCCCAGTCCCAGATTTGCAGAGCTTGGTAGGGGTGGCTGCATCATAGCTGCTTGGTCAACAGAGCTAATGTGGCTGCTGTGGCTGCCTTCTGCTCAGTGTTCTGGCCATAGCCTGGGGTCTCACCTGTGTTACAGCAGCCATGGCAAGAATCCTTGCAGATAAGCACAGACAAAAGAGTCAGCAGCCTGGTTCCTGTGGGGTGGGCAACAGCTACAAGAGTTGTCTCCCACCCTGCAGGAACCCCAAGAAGAGCTGCTTTACTTATAAGGAATGTAGTCTGACAGCCCTGGGACCTGGGGCAGTTCCAGGGAAGCAGCCACTGCTACAAGCACAGCTCCAGTTCACCCACAGCGGGGCCAGGGAGTATGAATACCCTCATAGGTGGCTGGGGGCTGTCAGCCACTGCTGCTGCCTGGGGACAAGTCCTATTCCCAGGGGAGCTGGTAGGGCTGCAAACAGTTGATCCACAATGGGGGAAGGGCCAGAGAGCATGCCTGCCTCTGTCCTGCAGCTACCATCAGCTGATGCCCATGTAGGCACCAGCTTGAGACACCCTGTGTGCCAAGGGGGTGGGTGGAGTAGAGGAGCAGTTCTCTCCCACCCCTTGGCTGGAGAGCTCATCTCTGAGGGGACTTTAAGAGCGCTCCAGCCAGGGAGACTGAACACCTATATACTATGGCTCCTCAAAACATTTTGCAGTGCTAAGAGTTTCCCAGAAATTCTTAGCACTGCAACTGAACAGCTACCCATACACTAAGTGGACTTAAACACTATTCTACCCTCTTTGTATCTTTCAAACTAAGTGACAAAAATCAGTAAGCATGAGGAGGACCCTTCTACCTTTTGTGTTAATTGTTTCTCAAGGATTTAAGCAAAGTCGAACAGGATTACACTTAGGTGCTTGACAGGTGGAATAGGTTTGGACTCCTCAAATTTACATCAATTAGGAGATGCACAAGTATACACAGTTCAAACCAACTTCCTTCTTTCCATGTCCCTCAATCAGTGTTCATTGTCCCTCTAGCAATGTTTGCTGCAGCATTTAACCTGCTCTGCTTTAAGAAGTCCCAAGGTAACTACTAGGGGTACGCTGACAGAGATTTTGAAGGCCGATACCCATAGCCAATATTTAAGAAGGTGTATCGGCTGATACCGATGCAATATCTGATACAGCTGGTTTCAGGTTGTATGTCTGTTGTGGTGGAAGGGGAGGGAGGAGGAAGGGGCATGGGGGTGCAGATCAATACCCTCCATGGTGAGGTAGGGAGGAGTAAGAGGCAGGTGCTACCCAGACAGGGCGGGACAGAAGCACAGCTCATGGGGGTGGGAAGGTGGCTCCCCCCACGAACCACAGCTCCATCCCGCAGGCGCCCTCCCCCACCGGCAGCGCCTGCTCCTGCCCCCTCCCTCCCTCACCATGGGGGGCATTGATCTGCCCCCCACATCCCTTCCCTCCTCCTCCCCTTCCGACTTAACAGCTGGAGGCAGCTCTCCATGCTGGGTTACACCCAAATTATTGGCCCCGTTGGCTGATATCCGATACAACAGATTTTCTTTATTTTGGTAACGATCCAAAATCAGACCAATGAATCAGTGCACCTCTAGGAACACTGTCCTTCCAACCTTTGTTCAGGCCATGACCAACTACGTGTATTTTTAACGTTGCTAGCATGTAATTTTATCATCAATCTCATGACATCTGGAGTTACTTGAAAATCCAACTCTGACAGCTAGAATCAAACTATTAGAGTTAGAGTCTCAGCATTTATTAAACGAGGAAGCTTTTAGCCCTTATGATTTTGTGAGGAATTCCTGAAAGCACAAATCTTAAAGGTTCAAAAACCATAACCAAATAAAAAGAATCCAAACAAGTATTTTGGGATTTAACTCATGATTTATAATACTTGTGTTTGGCAATACTGCAATTTTTTGATTAACCACACTAAAAGTACATAAAAAGAAATTTCCCCTCTAAAAGGCCAAGAAAATAAAAGTTGAGTGTTCTTCAGCCTAGACAAGATTTGCTTTATAATGGAAAATTATTATCCACCTTTATTGCAATGCAGGGGTATCAACTTCATTTGGCTCCATGGACTGGATCTAGGCACTCAGCTTTTCATGGGCTAGACAACCCACCCCTAGCAGTGGGGTGAGCAACAGCAGCATTAAAGG
>NW_017729022.1:36179644-36180297 GCF_001723915.1 Gavialis gangeticus
TTCCCAGAAACCCCTGCACCTATCAGCTTGAAACTTGGCACATGTCATGCTCACCAAATCTTTTCTGAATCTTTTCTGAATCGATTTGGAAGCTCTGAATCAATTCAGAAAGCCTAAAGCTTCCAGCAATTTGATTCGGAATCATAGATTCGGCCTCCGAATCATCCCCAAATCTGAATCGTGATCGAAAGCTTTGCACAGCCCTAGTAATTATTCCCCTCTATTCAGCACTGGTGGGGCCACAGCTGGAGTACTGCCACACTCCCACCGCCACCACTGCTGCTGCCGCTTGCGGAAGCTCACTGTGCCCCCCCAGCCTCCAGAGGCTCGCGGCATTCATACTACTCCCCTACACACACACACACACACATTTTTTTTTTGCACTATGATGATGTATATAATGCTACAAATGTAATGTCTGTCCATGGACTATCTATTCCACAAAAAAGCAGATAAGGGGCAGTAAAAGAGAATTACTGCATCTCTCCAAACAAAAATACCTGTTGATCTTGTCCAAGGATTGTGTTTGTGCTCATGTCTCAAACAAGAGAATTGTGGCCCAAACTTGGTATGCCAGAAAGTACGGGCAAGGGGGAAGAGGGAAAGGATGAATGATAGAAGCAGGCTACCTGGGGGAAGGAGGGGGATCTATA
>NW_017729022.1:36185297-36197666 GCF_001723915.1 Gavialis gangeticus
AATTATTATCCACCTTTATTGCAATGCAGGGGTATCAACTTCATTTGGCTCCATGGACTGGATCTAGGCACTCAGCTTTTCATGGGCTAGACAACCCACCCCTAGCAGTGGGGTGAGCAACAGCAGCATTAAAGGGGGGGAAGTGGGAAGAAGAGAGGGAAAGAAAAAGGATCTGCATATACTACTGTCATCTATTGTCTGAGAAGGTTACACAGGCAATATCATTTATGGTCAATAGCTGGCCTTGTATTTACACTGACAAGGTTAAGAGAATCTGAGGAATTAAGAAACTGCCATCACCATACCCCAAGATTCTCAATGACTTCCCTAAAAATGGGGAGAGAGGTTAATAATTACTGCTTTAAATTCTCCCAGATCCAGGAATAAATTCAGCTACTAAAACAACAGAGATTTTGAGCTATGAAAGTTGGAGGGGGAAGAGAACCCTTAATACTTCAGCAACAAAAGCAACTACAAATAGCACGGCTGAGGCAAATAGCTATTTTTTCTAAATTTCTCTTATCAGGAAACAGGTAGAGGCCAAAGACAGATGCAGAGATTGGTTTTCTGCATGTAGTAGGAGGACTCAAAATTACTTTTCCCTCCTCTAACCAAGGATGCCAGATTCCCAATTATAAACAGATTTCCTGCTGAAGCTGTCCAGAACTAATGTGTATAGGGTTCAAGCTACTGTGCTCAGTGCTTTAAGGCAACTGGTAGGAAGGAGGGAGTATACAATCATTTCCTGGGTCATTTCCTGTAGCCAGGGGCCTATCTAGGTCCTCTGGTTCAGCCACGTCCTCTGTGGATCCAAAAATCTGAATTTACTGCTCCTTGGATTGTAGGAATCTCCATTATACCTGGAATAGCAACCTCCTCTTTCCTAGATCTGCAGTTTCTTGCCCTCAAATTATATTCTTGGTAACAATTATCTCAGGCAAAATAAGAAAGCTCTATATACTTTACTGTAATCAACTTTATTTTATATTTCATTAAACAAAACAGCCCTTTACACCTATCCAAGTTTTTTTTCCCTTCAAAAATGCTACCACAGCACTTTAGTATTTGCCCAATTCTACCCAAATAGGAAAAACACTGAGTACAGCCAGCACTCATGAAGAGCTCTAGAGATATTTTGGTGCAAGAGGACCCTCCAGGGGAAAATATTTTTTCATGTCTCTTTCATGGTTCAAGGGAAAGACTTGCTAAGCATCATGGAGTGCTTCCTTTCTGTGCATGTCAACCCTGGGAATCAGGTAGTGAGATGCCTTGGGGAAAACCCAAACTGTTGCTGCTCTTGAATACATGAGAAATCTGGCTCTTCAGCCTGGTGCCAGGTCCTAGAGTGCCTTCACCACCTCATTTCCAGGGCTGATGTGCACAGAATGGAAGCAGGTTGGCCGGGCTTATTTCTTTAGCTGCGTGATATGTCAGCTGCTCTACCACCACAATGTAGTCATACCCATGGTTAAATTAAGCAAGTCCACCATTCAGGAAACTGCCTTTAACCCAGGTCCATTCCCTAAACAAGGGAAAGGTGAACAAGCCTTAACAGCTTCCTCCACTTTTCCATTAGGTACAATGAAAAGAACATAGGCTATGACCACAAAGTGTGCTTAAGACTTTAGTGAAAATTTGTTCCTCTCCCTACTCTGCAGTTCCACAATAAAAGTCTTCTTGTACTTATCTCGACAAACAAAGTTCTGCATGGCAGTACTCAGCACATGCATTGCTGCAAACAACCCCCAAAAAGGTCTGGTGAAATGTAGTTTCGATTTGGATCAACATATTAGGTATCCCTTTACATAAGTAGTAGTACTTTTTTTTTGTTCAACTATAGAAAAAGGAAAGCTCAAGCTTTTAGTTTGGGACCATATACATTTGTATTGGCTTAAACATTCAATATGTGATAAAAACGTATTTACTAATATGTACTATATACAAGTACTACTATAGATCATTAAAAGCATCTCCTTGGCATGGGACTTCTTCTATTGCCCTCCTCTTCCCTCTTTTACAAGTTCTTACCTCTGAGCTTTGTCAGCATGACAGCTTACCACAGTCTTTGTTGCCTCACATGTACTCATTTTGGAAGGTTTTCTAAAATACAGTGAAAAGTCCATTCCTCTCATCTATGTGTATTTTAATTCATTTTTAACATCTGTTGCAACTAAGCCTTTTTGTCCCCTTTCTTCAGATCTGTTTTACAGTCATTTCAATAACTTTACAATTAAGCCTAGAAGCAACTATTAAGCCAATGACATACAAAATGTGAGCAGAAGGGTAGGGAAGAACAGAAGACAACCAAGATAAAAATGATGGGCAGAGGGAAGAAGAAAAGATACTACATTTTCATTTTCCATTTAATAAATATTGCGTTATAAGCAAAGGATCAAGCTTTCTCAAATGTTTTCTCTAACTGACTCCACATTCCAGAGTGATCCTTTCCAGAGATCAGGAGGTACTTCAAACTAGTCCATCCTTAACTTCTTTGGTTTACTACAAGTAGGATTTGGATGATGGTCTGCATTTTAGTAGCACCAAAAAAGTAAAATTGTAATTAGCTGAACCATAAATACTTTTTATTCTGCTCATAGGTAAAGGTTACGGGTTGATGATACAGAGATACTACCTCAGCCATCAGTTCATTCTACCCCTTATGTAACAGGGTAGCACTATTAGATTTAGAATACATTCTAATTTTTTCTATTTTCTAGAATACATTCTAATTTCTAATGGTTCTGCCTAGCTCAAATCTCCTTTATGATTTCACATGCATTACATCGATTCATATATGGAATGTTTGTCCAAATCTTGCAGAAAAAGAAAAATCAATAACTTCCACTCTATTTCTAGGATCAAGTAAACATATCATGTGCTACTAAAGCATATCAAATCACACCTTTTATCTTTTCAGGATATTTGTAAAAAACAAACTAGCAATTCAGATTTGTGTGTCCCTTAACTGAAAATGTCTGTATTGTAACAGTTTTTATTCCTGAGGATGTAAAGGCTGTTTCAGGTAACCACATTTTCATGTGCTCCTCTCTAGTTCCTTCTACCCAAAATAGTAATTTTTATATACAACTAGTAAAAGAAGGAAGCTTAATGAAGCTGAACCTATCTTTACAGGGAACTGACTACTCAATAGTTCAAAGTAAGAATCCTTATTTCAGTTTTAGCCTTGGTATACGAAGTTGTTCATACTTTAGCACACAACTTCAAGAATCATCATCTTAGAGGGTAAGAGAGTTAAGTGGAAATAAAAATAAATAAATATTTAAAGTTTCATCTTTATCCTTTATTCATGTGTAAGACCAACTTAAAATCGTTGCCATGTAAAAGCCAGATCATTTACCATGGTAAAAAAATTGTTACTTGAGAAACAGGAAATTTGAGCCAGAAGCTGACACCAAAGCTAACAAACACATCAGACAGAGGAGCTCACTTCAGTTTCACCTTCATCAAAAAAGCATCATTGCTTTAGCATACAAATACTACCACCACTGGAAGTTTAACAGTTTACTTGAAACAAGCCTCCAATAAGTAATTCTTCCCTGTTCAGCCTAGGTACAGAACTGCTTCTTTTATATACAGTTTTATTTTATTTTTTTCAGGACTCACAAGCCTGTCTGTATTTCACCTCTTATACATTTCTAAGGATTCTTTCAGAATACATAAGGAATCAAGCATTCCTGCCCAAGAATGACATGGCAGTAATTCAGTACTTTTTACTAATTTTTACCTAGATGGATGGATCTAACCAATTTCATAATGCAACAGTTCATATAGAAATTAAGATCTTCAGGCTCTCAAGTTTATTATTCAAGTAGTATCACAACATATCACCAGCTTCACAAAAGGCAGAACGAAGGGCTTCCAAATGGGTCCAAGTTTTGAAGCAGGCCTGCTCACAGGACTGAAGAGCTATTATGTTCATACATGGCTCCTGGTCTACTTGTTCATCAATGGCAGCTAACCAATTTAGCAATTTAACTTTAAAATGGTCCTTCTAATTTAAGAACAGCTTAAGACCCATCTATATCAGAGAGCTCTTAATATCATCCTGATCAGTATTTATCACTTCACGTCACCCATTTTTAGGTTTTACATATGATACTTCAAAAAGGTAGACTGTATTTGACATCTAACAGCTCCTATAGTGTAGAACACATCCTCTATGAACAGCTGTTTCAATTCATTCCCCCTCATCCTTAATTAAGAAATTTTGAACAGCTATTTTTAAACAACTATTTAAACCGAATAAATGTTAAAAATGCTCAGAATAAACTAAGCATTATTTTGGGTATCTCAATGCTTTAAAACTAGCAGCTAGCAACCTTTAGAAGCCATAGACCAGAACCACCAGGCTCCAGTCCGAAGTGAGTGAAGATGTTTCAGCACATTAGCAGTTGGAGCCAGGCAGCTTGGAGGCTGTGTCAACGTTGCTGTTGCTTCTTTCCAGCCCCACTTCCTGGCTGACAAGTGGCCACTGGAAGCTCCCCAACCCTGGGGCATCTCCCCACTGGCTGAAAGCTGCACCCACACCACAGCCAGGGAAAAGGGTTGAGGGGCAAAGGGTAGAAAAAGTGGCAGTGACACAGGTGCCATTTCCAGCTGCCCAACCCTGGTGGAGCAAACTGCCCAGCCCCAGCACAGGCAAGAACTAAGCCTTCTGGCTCCATGGGCCAGGTCCACTGGTTCTGTGGGCTGTATGTTACCAACCCCTGCTTTACAAAAACGCTTAGTTCAAAGTAGTTAGTATATACATAAACTACCGCTTCATCTTTCCATTTAAAAATATGGCAACATGGTACACTGTCAAATCAAAACCCCTGATTTCATGAATGACTGGTGCCTCCCAAGACTGAGGGGCACCATTTGTAAGTGGCAGTGTCGGCGATGATCAGGGACTGCTTGCAGCTGGCGGCGGCAATGTCAGTGGCGGAGGGGTAGGGGGTAGCAAGTGGTGGGCAGTGAGTGGGGACTGCCTGCAGATGCTGGCAACCATGTCAGCAGCCGGGGGTGGGGGGTGACTGCCCGCAGAAGCCAGCAGTGGCTGTAGCAGCAGCCAATCTCGGGGGGGGGGACACGTACCCCTCCTACACGTCGCCTATACCTGATATTGCACATGAGGCTCTCCCAAGTTTAAGGGACTAGAGGGAGACCGAGTCTGAACATAGCTGTGAAATATTATATAACAACCTGTAAAATGCAAATAGTAGAAGCACAGAAGTTATATTAACTCAACAAGATAGAAACAAAAGTTGAAATAAAACCTGGAACTCCTGAATCTTTACCATACTCTGACCTCTTGGCTATCAATGCTTTGAAATATGCCTGTAAGCAGTTCTGCAGGACTATGCATGTTTTGTTTCTAACAATTTTCTGTTGGCAAGTTCAAGAAATAAACTGAATATTCAAAGGCACAATCGTTGATGAAGAAAAGGAAGATGAAAGAAAAGAACCTACAAAACGAACAGTTTCTGATCTGCTACAGTCACCAAACCAATGCTACACTGACACCTCTTTACTGCTCCCAATTATCACAAAAGTATGTCAATTTAGTTTTCTTTAATTTCCTCTGGTGGGATTAAGTATATAATAAGACCAAGAGTGCCTTGTAAACAACTGAGAAATTATTTTAAGTCCCACTTCAGTCTTGAGTCTTGAGTGTTTGTTTGGAGGTGTGTTCTCATGTGTGAAGGGATTAAAATTATGTAAATATATAAATATTTGTTTAAACAGAGTGGGCTTATTTTTTAAATGATGCTTCACTCCAAGCTGTGCTTCTGTATCTTTTATATGTAAATTCTCCAAGCACTAATAAAGAAGGAAACATTTTAGACAAAGCCTACAGGACTGATCAATTTCTGAGAAAAATAAAAGCTAAAGAGTCTGTATTAGCTACAATATACTACAACAAATTGAAAACATCTGTTCAAGTTTGAACAGCTATTTAACATTCAGATTTGAAACTAGTTTCTTTAAGCAAAAAGAAAAATGCTGAAAAACATGTGTTAAGTACCTACACCTGTTAAATAGCATGTGTTACTGACCTAGGATGTGAAATTGGTTATATTATATGGTGTAATAAAGGGCACCATGCAGGAAAAAACAGGAAAAAGTAAATGTGGTGGGGTAGCGTAGCAGTGTTTGTTAATGATATGACTGTAAAAAAACAAAACAAAAACAAAAATAAACAAGAGGCTGCATAGGTAAAATAAAATCATTATGTGAAGGATGATAATTTCTATGTTAGTTCCATTTCTCAGCACTGTGATACTGCTGAGTTTGCTATAGACTCTTAAGGCGAGTCCACGCATGCAGGCACTTGCGTTTGCAGCAGCTCAAATACGAACAACACAAATTTGAGCCGGGGACTTTTACCTCAGCGCATGGGCCCGGACAAGCACTTTGGTGTGGGGCAAGTTGTGCCACTTGGGGCAAAATAACCCTGCCTGGCTCCTGCTGGATCTACAGCCAGGGGGAGCAAGAGGCTGAAGCCAGCACTTATGCTGGCCCCAGCAGTATAAAAACCTGCCCTGGCCAACAGCTCAGAGCTACTTGGTCTGAGGAGCTTCAGGGGTGACCCTTTGACCTTCGCATATCACTGCTATCCTGTTTTTGCCTTTGTTGTCCCATTCTTCCACTAGTCCCCGTGAAAAGGGGCTACTAGTTAGCCAGGTGGGCCATAGAGCCAATGAACAAATAGACAGAGCTTCTGGGGCCCATCTAACTGGTATCTGGGGACACTACCCCTTGTGCCAGATGGACTGCTGAAGCAGCATCCCAAATTCACTTTTTAAAATACCCTGAAAATCCTGCTAGAGAGACAGAGGACAATGCTTTACTGCTATATTTACAATGTTAAAGCAGTTTGGAAGCCTATAAGTGTCACTATCATCATAATAAAATAAATTCTAAATATCTACATGTTTTCATGTTCACTTTTGTTTTCTTGACTTGCTTTTGATGTTTGCTTTTGGATGTGTGATGGGGGTGTGGGTTTTGCAGGAGAGGGTGGGAAGAGGTGTGGGGGGGATGTGGGTGGGTGTGGGGAGGGCTGCTTAGGAGGGGTGGATCCTTTGCCCCACACAGGGCACAGCCTCCCCACATAGCACATGGACTGCCCCCCAACAGGGCCCAGAGCCCCCTGCACCACCCACAGCTCACTGGCAGCGCCAGCAGCGCTTGGGGCCTCATGGCACAGCCCAGCTACCTGGCACACATGCTGCATCTGCCACATCACATGGGTGTAGCCCAGCTCAGCGCCATGAGCTTTGGGGCAGCTCAGGCTGTCACCCGGGGCCCCACACCATTCACAGGGACATCCTGACACTCCAGGCTGGGTCCTGCATTTATGGGCCATCAGGTAGGGCTGCTTCTGCGCACACAAGACCTGGCCTGACGTGGCAGTCGGTCCCTGCAAGCAGCATGGGGCCTGGGTGACAGCCCAAGTGGCCCTGAGCTGCCCAAAAGCACACGGTGCTGTGCCTAGCCGGGCTGCACCTGCACGATGTGGCAGAGGCAGTACAGGTGCCAGGCGGCCAGGGACGAGCCATGCTGTCCCCCACTGTGCAGGAGGGCTGTGCCACAAGGCCTCCCAAGCACCGCTGCTGCTGCCGGTCAGCTGCAGGCAGTGCAGGGGAGCTGGGGCTGTGCAGGGGGACTGGGGCCGTGCGAGGGACATGCGGGCCCTGTGGAAGGTGGGTGGGGACCCACCCCTCCTGAGCTACCTCCCCCATGGTCCCCTGCACCCTCAGTAGTCCCCCCTGCTACTTACCTGGAATGGAGCCCAGCTCCAGGTTGCTGCAGCCTGCACCACTGTTTGCCATGAATGGGTAGGCAGTGTGCTTCAGCACCGAGGCAAGGGCCAGCCATAGACAGATGCTCTGGCTGACCACCAGAGCACCTCTGTGGAGGATCTGAGCCTCCAGTTGCCTCAGGGAATGGTCTGGGACCATGCCCTGCCCTACTTTTTGCCCCCGGGGTAGTTTTTGCTACCTGGATCTCCAGGTATGACAATTTTGAGCCTGCACGGCAAATATGCAGCGTGGCGAACACTTTTTTGTTCCCACACATGCCTCTTGCAGCATCTCATACTGGTCTGGGAAGCTGCAAGAGCCATGTGTGCGCTCGTCTGGATGTGCCCTTAATGTCCACATCAGTTTGAGGGAGCTGCAATTCCAAGCAGAATTTCTCATTACAGGAAGCTAACTTTCCAGAAATAAAGCAGAGAACAAATGCTACTAATAATGGTAGGACCCAGATATTCCTTGATATGACAGTTGACTGATTTCTTTACAGATAGTCACCAACAAGAAATAATGGTATTTTAAACTTGGCTTTGATGAATAATAAGGACATCAAAGGACTGCATGTGTGAAGCAAGTTTGGACTGAGTGACCATGAGTTGATTCAATCTGAATTAAAATAGCAGGTTAAACAAAAGTAGGTCTGTAACATAAAGGTTTCTCATTTGAAATGTCAAGCTTTAATAATCTAAGAACTAGTCAGCAAAATCAGCTGAAATGATGAGCTAGGAGAACTGACTGTGGAAGAGGCCAAGAATTTCATGTCCAAACTTATTAATAACATCAAAAAACTGTATGACCAAGCTGAGAGACGTGGAAAAGATGGGGGCTGGGGAGACGACTTGCTGGAAGGAGAGACTGGCATAATGGGATGAATGATCATGTTGAGAATGATATTAAGAATAAGCAGAGAGCCTACAAGGTACAGGGGATTAAAAAGGTCATATAACCAAAGATAGCTATGTCTTAAAGGTTAGGCAATATAAGGATAAAGTGAGAAATATTAGAAATCAGGCTGATTTAGATCTTGCAAAGGTTAGTAACACAGCAAAAGGTTCTTCAGGGACATAAGTAACAAGAAAAAAAAGAGGGTAACTATGCAGTGAGGACTGGGTAAATATTAAAGGGTAACCTAAGTACTACATCAGTTTCCAATAAGCAACAACGATTCTGATCATGGCAAAGGCAGGTCAGATAATAGGAAACACAGTATGGGAAGGAAAGTTACCATACCTTAGGCAACAGCGAAACTCAGGAGGCTTGATATATTCAAGCCAGAAAGACCAGATACTCTCTATCCCAGAATTTTGAAAGATCTGAGGTATGAAATGAGAGTTCTTTAGCAAGTCTTTTAAATAAATGCATCAAATGAGGGATGATACTATCTGACTGAAGAACAGTGATTTATTACCTAAAATTAAGAAAGGAAATATAGTTTTGTTACTTTGATAGCTTGCAAGTATGTAGAACAGACTTTAAATAAAGCAGACAAACAAAACAAACAGACACAGAAGTGTGACAGAAGTGGAAAATGGGACAGAATGGAAAACGGATTCACTAAAAGTAGCTTGTGCCAGGTACCCTGACAGTTTCCTATGATAAGCTATTTTTTAGTCAAAGGAAATGCACTACATTTCATTTATCTAGACTTCGGTACACTATTTTACATTGTGCCACATGGAAAATCATCAAAGCTGGATAACAGAGGATAATTTAACATTTTTATTAGCAACCTAGGCACAAAAAGGAGAAGCCTGCTAACAAAGATGGGAGGCAACTTTATAGAGAAAGACAGGAAAGTCATATATGAACAGTTAGTGGAGTAAGAGGATGAAATTCAGCAGTAAAAGTGCAAGGTCGTGCACTGTGAATTAATGGGAATTTTTTTTACAAAATGAGAACTCACATAAGTTGGAAACAAAGGCAGAAAAAGACCATGGTAAACAGCTTGACAATAGGATGTTTAGGAGACACCAATATGACATGGCCATGACAAAAGCAAATTAAATCCTAGAAAGTATTAGATAAGGGATGCCAAGTAAGAGGGAAGTAGAAATGTTGTGTGAAAGACCTTGGTGGGACTCCATCAGGATTACTATCTGTCTACATTCAAGAAAGAGAACTGAAGACTAGAAAAGATGCAAAGAAAGACTAATAAGATAATGAAAGAAATGGAAAACTTACCATGGAAAAGAAAGCTAGGACCCCAGCAAAACAAAACTTAGAGAAAGGATGTGACTGCTGTCAATCGCACTGAAGTGTAAACGACAAGAAGGGAGATGAGCTGTGAGTAAAAGACAATGCTGGCACAAGAAAAAAGTGTGTGTAAACTGACCAGGAATAAGTTTAGTCTAGAAATTAAAAGAAAGTTCCTAGCCATTACAACAGGTACGTTTTGGAACAGACTTCGTACAGGAGCAGTACGAGCAAAACAAGCCTAATCGATTTTAAGATGGTATTAACCATGTAAAATGTTGCCTGTAATGACAGGAGATTCATCAACCCAAGAGATCTCTTTCTATACTATGTTTTTATAAAGAATTTACTTTCTATTTGGGACACAAAACTAAAAATGGATGAAAAGACTTCTGCCAATGCATATTCTTGCAGTATCCAAAAGAACTAAAGTAGATAGCTAGGGTATCAGGTCTCTTACATGCATCTGGTAACCTTGCTCAGATGTCATACTTGCAGGCAACTACTCTACAGTTTCCTTACCTACCCACACAGATTAGTGTCCCCGACTCTATTCAAGCCACCAACAAGCAGCATCCACTCCAGCCTAGATCAGATGGCTTCAGAAACCCATCTCCCCACAAAAAGCAGACTTTCCCCTCATCTCAATAGCCAATCAATATATTCTTGCAAACCACTAGTTAGTTTTTTCTCAGCCCCAACACCACTGAGTTTCCTCAGGTACCCCTCCTGCATACAAATTACTGACAATGCCAACCCGACCCACTACCTGCCCCGTGAGACTACTACGTTCTCTCACGTACAACACAAAAACTTTTCCCCCAAAAAATCAGGTGCTGAAAATGGGGAAGCAAGTTTTAAGTGAGAAAATACAGTAACAGAAGCTTCTGCCCCACCAGCATCTGCTAGCATGCTGCTGCATAGAGACCTCCTGCTGGCTGTGGACACTTTCTCCTTCCCCCAGTAGAAGCTCATGCTACAGAAGCTGGCAGGCACTGATGGCTGCCCACCCAGCTCGGCTAAAGAAGACATGAGGAGCTGGGCATTTTTGGCTCATGCAGCAATAAATGCAGGAGCTAAGGGGTTAATAGAGCAGCCACACTTTCCTCCTCCTCAACTGCAGCAGCTCACATTTTCTCTGGGAAAATACCATACTTGCCAGTATTTTCAAGGAAAGATCTTTTCTTTTTCATTTTGCCTTTCACAAGGTGTGTATTGTATGGGAAAAAAAGTTATTTATAAAGCCTGTTGTATACATCCTCTCGCTTTACTGTTTTGGAAGGGGACACTGTCACAAGTCTCGTGACTTTAGCTTTTTATTTTAATTTCCCATGACCTTATTAAGCATGGGAAATAGTTTTCCACCTACACTTTTCCATTAAAAATAGCTTTTCAATTGGAATAGTCTAAAATACAACCTAAAAAGTTCAGTATTGTTCAGAAAAAAAAAGGATGCACATTAAATCCATGAAAACCATGAAACATGAATCCATGAAACATAAGTAACAAACATAAATCAACATATTAAAAGGATAACAAGCACAACAAACTTCATGAGAAGTTCTTCATGAAAAGATGTCCCTTCTAAAATATTTGACATATTTATACTCCCCACAACCTCTTTTTTTAATTAAATAAATGAACTGGTAAACCAGATTAAAACAAATCTTAGGAAAGTTGCTGCTTTTAAACGTCGATATTTGTCAAGATAGGAATAGCTACATACAGTTTCCTTCCTTCTCATGTCCTTGTGACAAGGTATTTAGCAGAATTTGCACATTTGTTGGAATCTGACATGGCCACGCCATGAGCACATCTGCTGTGGCCTCTCAAACTTGCAGCCTCTGGGATGTCAACCGTGCTTGTTAGGGCCTGCATCACCCCAACCCAGCTAACATGGACTGTGCAAAGCTTCGGTAGCCGATTCGATTTGGAGGAGATTCGACCCGATTCAGGGACTCAATCTCTGAATCTGAATCAAATCGGGAGACCAATTAAAAGCTCCAAATCGATTTAATGCATCCAAACTGATTTGGAAAAGCTTCAGAAAAGATTCGGCCGCTTCAGAGATTTGACCATAGACTAAATAGGCAGCTGATACAGCTGCATCCAGCTGGTAAATCTGTTGGGGATGGAGGAGGGAAGTGGTGTGGGGGAGGGAGGGATTGGGGCTGGGACAATATGCCAGGGCAGGGGGGGCACATTACTCAGGGAGGGGGAGGGAGGAGGGCACACGGGACGAGGGCATGGCTTGCTCCAGGTGAAAAGGGGGCAAGCAGCAGCAAGGAACAGCCCCTGCCCTCAGTGCTGCCATGCCTGCATCCCACGCCTCCTGTGCCAACTGGCAAGCGGCGGC
>NW_017729022.1:36202666-36222534 GCF_001723915.1 Gavialis gangeticus
AAAAGGATAACAAGCACAACAAACTTCATGAGAAGTTCTTCATGAAAAGATGTCCCTTCTAAAATATTTGACATATTTATACTCCCCACAACCTCTTTTTTTAATTAAATAAATGAACTGGTAAACCAGATTAAAACAAATCTTAGGAAAGTTGCTGCTTTTAAACGTCGATATTTGTCAAGATAGGAATAGCTACATACAGTTTCCTTCCTTCTCATGTCCTTGTGACAAGGTATTTAGCAGAATTTGCACATTTGTTGGAATCTGACATGGCCACGCCATGAGCACATCTGCTGTGGCCTCTCAAACTTGCAGCCTCTGGGATGTCAACCGTGCTTGTTAGGGCCTGCATCACCCCAACCCAGCTAACATGGACTGTGCAAAGCTTCGGTAGCCGATTCGATTTGGAGGAGATTCGACCCGATTCAGGGACTCAATCTCTGAATCTGAATCAAATCGGGAGACCAATTAAAAGCTCCAAATCGATTTAATGCATCCAAACTGATTTGGAAAAGCTTCAGAAAAGATTCGGCCGCTTCAGAGATTTGACCATAGACTAAATAGGCAGCTGATACAGCTGCATCCAGCTGGTAAATCTGTTGGGGATGGAGGAGGGAAGTGGTGTGGGGGAGGGAGGGATTGGGGCTGGGACAATATGCCAGGGCAGGGGGGGCACATTACTCAGGGAGGGGGAGGGAGGAGGGCACACGGGACGAGGGCATGGCTTGCTCCAGGTGAAAAGGGGGCAAGCAGCAGCAAGGAACAGCCCCTGCCCTCAGTGCTGCCATGCCTGCATCCCACGCCTCCTGTGCCAACTGGCAAGCGGCGGCAGAGCACAGCTCCCACTCCCAGCACTGAGGAGGGCATGGCAGCGCTGGAAGCGGGGGCTTTGCCCAGCTGCTGCCCGGAGCAAGCTGTCCCTGCATTGTACCCCGCCTCGTGCCAGCTGGGCAAGCAGCAGCAGAACATAGCCCCTGCAGCTCCCCATGCTCGGGCAAAGGCAGGCAGAGCCGGAGGAGTCTTGGGAGAAGCCCCCATGACTGCCCTGCCCGGCCCCATCCTAGTCCTGGCACTTGTGGGGTGGCAGAGGCCCAGGCAGCCCTCCACGAGGCCATGTCAACCCAGAAACCCCTTAGGACATTTTGTAAGGTGCCCATTACACAGCTGTTAATTTGATACCCAATGGCTCAAACCATTCTTCTCCTAGTAAACTTGCTCTCCAAACTGACAATTATTAGGGAAGAGGTCCCCATAGTCCTGCCCATGGTGGATGTTAACATAACATGCACCCTTAAAACTTATTGTTTGTTATAATTTACAAGCTTGGCTTTGTGTGGCATAATAGGTGGATGATTACTAGGCCATACTGAATTGTACATCTCTTCTGAGAATAAGGTAAATTCAGATCCTTAATCTCCCTCCATAGTACAGGGAGCACCTTGAAGAATCACTGTTGCGTAGGTCATCATTTTCTGTGGGGTTGGTGTTTCCACATTACTAACAAATATGGTAGTGTAGGCATCGGGAGACAACTTTCATGCTAGAATTTCACATGAATCAGCAACAGTATTAGTGATAACCCAAGGTGTGCTCTCCTTGGTCACCCTCTTCCCTGATATCTTGTACCTATGATGACATACATTTTCATTGTGACTCTTTCACTGGCAATGTTAGCAGTCAGCCTGACAGAAATGGCAAATATTGCTTCTGTGACTTCCTGCACAGCTTCTTTGGGAAAAAGAAATTGTATCCTTGTGCATGGATGGTGGCTTCCTTGGAGATTTCTCCCTTAACTGCACTTGGAATGAGTCGGCTGATGTCAGTTTTGCTGATGACACTCCAGATTTCCCTTGAATGGAGTGAGGCAGCTTTATATGCAAGGACTTCTTCCTGAGCCACGGCAAAGGTTAAGTTATGCCTTGCAAAAAGTCTGTGTTGTCAGGCTTTATCTCCAGCCCCACATGTAAGATGATTCCTAAAAAGAAATTCAAGACTGGTGCTGAAATTACAGTTCTCAGGCAATCGACACAGGTCTGCTATGTATGCAGTAGTTCCTTTTGCTGGCAGCTGATTTCATTGATTGAAATGGAAGTGGTGAATGATTTCAGGTGGAGTTAATGCAAAGTTAGGGGGCTTTCTGGGGTGTTTGTTTTTTTAAACAATTGGAGGATCTTGTGTTATGACTTGTATCCCCAGCCAAACCCTGTAACAAGTGAGTAAATAATCTCAGTCTTTTAGCCAATGGCACTTAGTAGCGCTGCCTGTTTTTTGGTTATCAGTAATTTTGACTTGCAGACAGAAGTCAGCTGGTCAGTATGAGTCCCAGGTGGACACACTAGACTTATCATATTTTTCAGCATGGCTCATAGCCATGTTCTTGATGCTCTCCACATGGGACATCTGGGATTGTTCACATGAAAGTGCTTGCCAAAAGTTATGTCTGGCAGCCAAAGATAGATGGTGACAATGAGCAAACAGTAAAAAGGTATGAACCATACCAGCTACACAACATGCACCAGCTAAGGCACCAGTCCATCCACAGAAAGTGACCAGGACACCATGGTCTCATCTGCCCACATATTTTGCTAGCTCTTTTCGAAGGCCAGATATTCTTTATTGTCACTGTTTCTCTCTCAAAGTAGTTGGAAGTTGTTTCTGTTGCATCAAGGACTTCACATGCTATAATCCAAGATTTATGGCCGCTGTTTGAAACTCATGGTCTTCCAGATACCTTTGCATCTGACAATGCTGCGTAATTCCACCAACACATACTCACACCATTCCACCCGTCATCAAATGATCAAGCCGAGTGGATGGTCCAGACTACTAAAGATGCACTGAAATCAATCACCGATGGTGACTGGAACCAATGATTAAGTTATTTCTTACTACAACAGCATGTAACTGTGTATTGCTACAGGTCGCAGTCCTGAAGAACTACTAATGAACTGCCAGCTGAAACTTGTTTGTATCAGCTCCATGCAGACATGGTAGCTGAGTACCAAACAAGACAAGAAATACAGTTCCTCAAGAAACAGAATGTTTCAGCTGCAAGAACTTTTGAACCAGATTAACCTGTGTACATCCAAAACGATGCGACTGAGCTGCAATGGAAGCTTACATCTGTCCTTTGGAGCTACAGTGCCAGTATCATGCAAGATCCAGACTCCAAACAGAAAGACACTTCGCAGGCACGTTGTGGGGTTGTCTCAGAAAATGTGACCTCTGCAACCAGGTGCCGCATCACTAGGGGAACCAGTTCTAGTAAGTCCATCAGCTGCTGGCTGAGACCCAGCAACACTTCCAATTGCTGAAGCTATTCTAGAAGAGCCAAAGGAAACTACAGCTGTTGCCATTTTTCAACATGGCTCCCACACGGGAGACAGTTCCAACCCCTGCTCACTTGCGGTATGGATCACTGCAAGTTTTTCCCTTGTATTCTTTAGTCTGAAGCACTCAAAGCATGCCTAGTCACCAGGATCCCCCCCTTGTCGCCAGTATTGTGCATCTGTAAGGTTCTTTTCCTGGAGCGATCATGCAGGGAAGAACAAGGGAGCCATGTTTATTAACAATGAACTAACTCCCTGTAACAGGGAACCTGAGCCCTGTTACTAGGAAGCACAACTGCTACTTTAAGAACAGATCTTTCAGGGCACAGCAGGCTGGCAGAGCCGGGATTAAAAGCTGAGCCTGGCTGGCTGGCTGGCCAGGTGACTGGAAGAGAGCTCATGCCAGAGCTATATAAACCCTGGTCTGAGGCAGCCAGGGGGTGACTGGCTGAGAGGGTAGACTCCAGAGAACTCCCAGAGAAGCTACGGCAACTCTTTAAGGGAGAGCAGCAGACACTGGGATGCAGTCAGAGCCACAAAACTGTAAGCAGGCAGATTGCCTTTTTACCTTTATTATGCTGTAGCCCAGGGGCTTATTGCATTTTGTACACCGGTGGTTTGTGGCTGAGGCTGTAGGGGAGGTAGAGGCCTCATTAGCATCAATGGGGTGCAGCTACAGAGGTGCTAGAGAGCCCAGCGCCAGGAGGGTGCAGCAGACAAGGGCCAGGGGCCCAGTTGGGGGCTAGGGCCTTAAAACTGGGCCTGAGACAATAGGTGTGGGCTAAAGGGCCTTGCCATATTAAAAGGGGATGAGGCTGGATAGGCTGAAGTCCCAATAGAGGGTCAGGGAACAGTGTATAAAGCCACGTGCCCAAAGCGTACTAAGGGGCTAGAGCTTTGGAGCCTGACCTTATCCAGCGGGTCTAGGCTGGTGGGCGTAGTCAGAGAGAAAAGGACAGAACCCGAGTTGGCTGAAGTCCCAACAGCCATACAGTTAACACCTGCGAGGTATGAGGAATGTTAAGGGAAGATTGTAACATGCAATTAGCCTCTAAGGCAAAAAGCCCTCAGCTTTGGTGAGTGAGAGCATAGATATCACCTGGGAAGCCCTTGGGCAGCTTCCTCTTCAAGAACCAAGGAACATCAATTCTTCCCCCTCACCTTTAAACTGAAAGAGAAGCATAACAGCACCCTCGAGCACTTCAGTGCATGAGACAGCATTGGCGGTTGCACTGCCAACAGTCACAGTGCAGCCAGTCACCAACTGTGGCAGTGGCTATTTTTCTGCCCCCCACGCCCAGCCACTGCCCAGAGCTGCTGGCCTGGTCAGCCCCCTAGTTATGTTGCTAGTGACAACTTAAGATCAGGAGCAAGTCAACTCCAGAATATAACATACAGAACGTTACATTAGCCTGTTTTATCCACCTAACAAGAAATTGTCTCCTGTGTCAGCAATTCTGCATCCTTTCAAGAGCTCTTCAATTTACAATATGATAACAAAGAAAGAAGATGGCCTATTTGTCTTTTTGTCTATGTAGTTGCGGAGGACAAAAAGGTGGAAACAGAAAAGATGGGGAGGGAGAAAAGTGGTTCACATAATTAGTATCTTTAAAAATAACAGCTTACAAAAAAGGCAATAAGAGGGAGACGTTTTAGATTTGTTCCCACTGGGGACAGGAGTAGCTCTGTTTATACTGGCAAACATCACAGCTGAAACTTACCACTAGTACAACCCTGCCAGCAGTAACCATTATCCTACTCCAGACTCCAGCTGTTTCTTCCCTTACTCTAGATTCCAGCTTATTGTTTCTCTCCTCCACCAGACACCATAGTCCAGTCTACACTACAATTTTTTTACCATTTCTGCCACCTGTTGTGAGTTAGGGTTATGGTTAGCGCACACACTCAGTGCAAGTACAAGGTACTCGGCAGCTCAAAAGTACATTTTTGTTGTCTCCAACCCAAGTTCTCAAAGCCTGGGAACTTGTTTTCCCTCCAATTAAAGTATGTTTATGGCCCTGCTTTAAATATTTTTTCTGTTACTACATACAGACAGCAACTGTTAACTAACCAGTGAACTACTTACTAAACTATATTGCTATATTGTTACAGTTCAAAGCTTGCACTTTAGTTTGACACACATTTAATCAAAATACGTAGCATGAAATTTTCAGGGGGGAGCTTTTCTTTTGCTATTTATCACTTCCAGCTTCAGAGAAACTCAGACTGAGCATTACCAGCAGGTTTTGCCACTTTATTCAGTTAGAATTGAAAAGACATAGATCTACAATATACATCTATACCAACTTAGACACCTGTTAAACAAAGGCCTATAAAAAAATTTGTTACCTAAACTTCACACTGGTTTACTCCAACATTTTTTTTTCTAATTACAGTAATTTGGACATAGACATTATATGATAAATTAACATATATTCAAGAAAATTATATTACATTTTCCATATGAAAAGAAAAAAGTTAGAAACAATTATTATGTGAGTTAGAGCGGTATTCATATTGCTGATGAACATATTTTATATCCAACTTGTGTCATTTACTGGTAAAGGTTCTGCCACAAAGCTTGTTTGGAAAAAAAATCTCCACATACATGTTTAATTGGTAATTTGCACTACTTTTCCACTTTTTTTCCTCAAAGAGCTCTAAGAGTCTGCCTAGTCACAAAAGAATCTCAGGGTGCAGTTATACCTTACAATTAGCATGTGCTAACTAAGGAATGTTAGTTGGTGTTTAAAGTTAAGAGTTTCATAGTTAGTAGGGTTGGAAGGGACCTGAGCAGATCATCAAGTCTGACCCCCTGCCATGGCAGGAAAGAGTGTTCAAAAGACCCCAACAAGGTGTTCATCCAGCCTCCTCTTAAAGACCGCCAGGGTAGGAGCCAGCACCACTTCTCTTGGAAGTTGGTTCCAGATCCTAGCTGCCCTGACCGTGAAGTAGCACCTCCTGATGTCTAGCCTGAATCTACCCTTTGCCAGCTTGTGACCATTATTTCTAGTCACTCCTGATAGTGCTCGGGGAAACAGGAACTCCCCCAATGCCTGCTGGTCCCCTCTGATTAGTTTGTAACAGGCTACTAGATCCCCCCTCAGCCTTCTCTTGTGGAGGCTGAACAGGGTCAGGTCCCGTAGCCTCTCCTCGTAGGGCCTGCCCTGCTGCCCCCTGATCATGTGAGTGGCCTTCCTCTGGACCCTCTCCATGTTGTCCACATCCCTCTTGGAGTGCGGAGCCCAGAACTGGACGCAGTACTCCAGCTGCGGCCTGACCAGCGCCACATAGAGGGGGAGTATCACCTCTCTGGACCTGCTTCAGATACATCTGTGGATGCATGACAAGGTACAGTTGGCCTTCCTGACCGTGTCCCCATACTGTCAGCCCATGTTCATTTTGGCATCAGTAATGACTCCAAGATCCTTTTCTGCCTCTGCACTGACAAGAGGCAGAAAATACTCCTGTAATGTGCACTGCTCTGACCTGCCTTTACAGGGCTGGTAAAAAAGGGCACAGCCAGGAGCCAACTTGACTTTGCGCCTGCCTGATCTCTGGGGCAGTGTAGGACACTGGGACCCAGCTACCCAAACTGGCCTAGATCAGGTCTGCTGGCCCACCATAGCCGTTTTCTGGGCTGAACTTGACCTGTAGAGCAGCAGCAACCCAGCCATGGTGGCAGGTTTTCCTTCCCTGCCTACTCCCTGGGGACAACGCCAGCAGCACAGGTAAGCAGGAGAATATGGGGCTGGAAATGAGCTGCAAAGGTGGGCAGAGGAGAGCTCCAGGGGACAGGGGGGAGGCCTGGAATAGGAAAGAGAGATTTCTTACCAGAGGGCTCCCCAGCCTGCTCCCACTGCCATTCTGGAGGCAAACAGAACATGCACTTGGGAATGGTTGGAAGTGGTGCCTCCTGGGGTGCTGGAGGACCGCTCCCAACTGGTCTTGAGCCTGTGGAGCAGTGTAATGTGACTGCAACACAGGATGTCCAACCAGATGGAGATAATCCTCACTGGAAGAGGATTATTTCTGAGCTGCTCAGAGGAACCTTAGAGCTCATGTTTTCCTAGGTTAATGTGTGGACATTCTTGTTTTAAGAGCTGTAACATGAATTAAAATGTAACATGCAACACACCGCCCTCAGCTTGAGGGGTTTTTTTTGTTTTTGTTTTTTTAAGAGGAAACAAAAAGTCTCTAGACCTCATAGGTGTTGAATAAAGTTCAAAAACAAGCTCTAAAGGCTCAATTAAAAAAAAAATGTAAGGCAAATAAAATATGTTTTTAAGATCTCATTATTTTGTAGAGCCCAAATTCAGTTTTTTAATTTTTTAGATTGTTAAATTGTTGATTAAGTTTCAAGTTTATTCTTTTACATACTATTAGTATGGCAAAGTAGTACTTAGAAACAGCTTACAAACTGCCCTAAAAGGGGGGGAAAAAAAAGTCTCAGCTGTGGAGTTGTGGAGCACCAGATGCCAAAAGAATTGCAAACTTTCATTCTAGTTACCTAATAGCTGAAACCATATTTTTGGAAAGCAAGAATGGCAAGGGGCTAGGAAGGGATTGTCAGAACAACAGCACCCATTTCAAAGCATGTAGCTGCTGAACATGCATGCAGGGCCTCCTAGAACTAAGCAAATAGAGCTTTTTATGTCCTTGGCTCCTTAATGGAGGGACATGCACATTTCCAGTTACTTTGAAGTGGATTCCATTGCCATTTGGGTAACTACAGTCTCACAGTAGGGAATCAATTTCAACACAATTACTTATCAAGGAGGAGGTCACTTATTATCATTTCTACACATCCTCACTGTGAAATGCCATGAAAAATCTTCAAGAGACCATTATTAGCTGAAAAGTGATTAAACCACCACTCTCCTAACAGAACTACGCAACTTGTGATAGGCCCCATGCTAAAAAAAGAATAAAGGCTGCAAGACTTCATATCAAATTCCAGTTATCAGCTGAAGGAACTCGGAGCTGCTACATGACAAGCAGAAAGTTCTGCATCATCTGGAACCAATCCTACTAACCCATCTGGAAAGGCTTTAAACTGCAGTGATAATTCAACAAGCCTACAGGGGGCAGAAAAGGTTTTATTCCCCTGGTTCTAGATTGTTGAAACAGAAATGCACCTACACACTCTCCAGTAGCCAACTGTTTTGAAAGTGGTTCCATTGCTGTGTGGCAACACAAACATTCTCACAATGGAAATCTGCTTAGACTAGGGGTAGGTAATCCCCTGGCATGGGTGCCAGAGCATGGCACACACAGGCATTTTGCCTGGCACTCGTGCCTTGGAGCAGAAGGCGGGGAAGGGGCTGGAGCTGCGCTGCCACAAGGACTGGGCCTCTCGCTGCTGCTTTCCTATCTGCCCCGGCATCCCAACATTTTACAAGTCGAGGTTATGGGTGTTTTTGAAACTTTGCTGAAAGACATTGCTGATGCCTGGCTTAGACAATTTAGTGAATGAAAAAAGTAACAGTTACTAACCCAACAGGAATTATGGTACACTGTTCATGATTGTCAACATGGGCTCCACTTCTGCTGTCTAAATTATTGTAGGTGTACGTTAGGACTTTAATCAAGGACTGCAGGATAGCTGTACAAAAATAAACGTCCAATCTTGAAATTTCTTTGTATTGAATGCCATATGGTTACCCCAAAACTTTCAGATAGGAATATTCTTCAGACAGCAGAATTTCCCTGGAATTTATCAAACAGAGCAATAAATATGGTTAAGTCTATAATGTATGTTTATATAACTGGAGACCTAGTGTAAAGAGATGGGTTGATTTAACTCCACCAGCAATAGTGATGTCTTAGAAGATTCCAGTACATTTCTATTTTAAGTGAAAGCTCCATTCCTACACCAAGAGGAAAACTAAAGTTGAACATGTTTTAGAAAGCTAGAGGGTGCACTGCATTACAGCTGGAACTAAGACAGTGTTGGTCAGAAACTTGGAGTAAGACCAAAAACACACCTGTCCTTGTGAAAAAAGAGGACTATTCATAAAGGCCTGAATCTCCTTAAACCTTACTGCTGAGGTAATGACTACTGAAGAGCCATCAACAGATAGCAAATGGAACAGATTAGCAACTACTCAAACAGAGAATCCATCAAGCCTGCTAATATTAAATCGAGGTCCTAAAGGGGCTCCCAAACAGAGTGGAACCTATTTGAGATCTTCAATATCCAGAGGTATCCAGAGTAGGTGCTTGCACCACTTCTGGAGGGGAGTCTATCCCAGACTCCAGAGACTCAGACAGTAAAGGAGTTTTTCCTTATGTCCAGTCTAAAATGGTCTTCCAGCAGTTTGTGACCATTAGACCTTGCCTTCCCTTGGGGTGCCCTGCTGAACAGGTGTTCTCCCGGTTCCTGATGCACACTCCCTATATAGTTATAAGCTACCACCAAGTCACCCCTGAGCCTACACTCTTCCAGGCTGAAGAGTCCCATGTCCCTCAGCCTCTCTTCATAAGGCCCGTTCTCTTGACCTCTAATCATGTCCATGGCTCTCCTCTGGACTCTCTCAAGCTTCTCCACATCCTTTCTTAAGTGCAGAGCCCAGAATTGTACGCAGTGCTGCAGCCTCAACAAGGCAGAGTAAAGCAGGAAGATGACTTCCTGGGTCTTGCTTGAGATGCGTCAGTAGATGCAAGCCAGCATTTTATTTGCTTTGCCAGCTGTGGCATCACATTGGTGTCTCATGTTCATCTTGTGTTCAGTCATGACCCCCAAGTCTCTCTCTCCTTTCAGTTGTGGTGCTAGTAAGTGTAGCACTGCCAAGACTATAAGTATGATGTGGGTTTTTCTCCCGAGGTGGAACACCTTGCATTTCTCCAATTTGAATCTCATCAGGTTTTGATCCACCAACTTTGTGAGCCTGTCCAGGTCAGCCTGAATTGCTAGCCTATCCTCTAGCATGACAGCACTTCCCCATAATTTGGTGTCGTCTGCAACCTTAGCCAGTTTGCTTCAGACCCCTGAATCCAGACAACTTTTGAATATATTAAAGAGTACTGGTCCAACTACTGAGGCCTGGGGGACACCACTGGTCACCATGCACCATTTTGACTCCGTTCCATCGACTATTGCTCTCTAGGTCCGACGACGAAGCCAGTTCCCCAGCCATCAGACCGTGAGAGTGTTGAGGCTGCAGTTCCCCAATTTTACCATGAGGACATCATGGAAGACCAAGTCAAAGGCTACGTAAGATGGGGACAATTTTATCTGTGAAACATATAGCAAACTTGTCACAGCAGACCATGTAAGACTGTTTCCAAATGGAGACAGCACAGATTAACTACGCCATTCACTATACAGAACAGCTCCACTGGGCAGTACTTTAAGGGCAGTGGTACTGGAAAAGAAAGACTTCTTTGCCATCATCACTGACAAGCCCTAGTCCTTTAAGAAAGGTATATATAGCATTCTATTTGCTTTGGCACAGGTTGAGCCCCCTTCACTCTAGCCACCTATCCTCCCACTTCAGCTGCTGCAGCTCCCCCAGCATACCACGGGAATGTGCGATGCCACAGTGACAGGAACAGATGTCTGGGTGCCAGAGATGTGGGGCGGAAAATTTTCCAGTGCTTTATCTTTCTGCAGGAAACTTTCCATTTCTAAAAATACATTGTTTCATAAAATGTTTTAGTAACAACGAATGGATGCCAATACAATATTAGGCAAGCTTGGCAGATTCAAAGTTGAATTAATGTTTTTCAAGTGATTATCTCTAGGAAGCATGTGAGAGAGTATATATATGTTTTATTGATTTCTAAACAGGAAGGTAAATAATATACTTGCATAATAATCCAAATTAAAAAAAAAAATCAAGTTATGAATTCACTTAATTGGTTGTGCAGGCCAAATAAAAACCAAAGCTAAAATGCTTATTTCATCTCAGACTGCAAGTGAAAGCAAAACTAAAACTGTAACTAATTTTTGTTTCACTTTCAGTTCAGCAAACACACAGAGCAGCGTCTCATTTCTGTTCTTGAGCTGGGCAAGTTGGACGTGTTTGCATACTATCTGTTAGCTTTTTAGTGTTTTTGGTTTCAAGAAGCCATCATAATGCCTAATCAGAAAAAACTAGTGTGTGGCATCATTAGAGTGAAGTTCAAGCTACTGAAGGAAGGAAGACAATTGGTAGATGTAAATATTACAGGCAGGAATATGCTAACAATGCAACAAGAATGAAGAAACATTTAATAACTGTCCTGAAAGAGTACAAACCATATACAGAAAGTTAATACAATGAAGTGGTGGAACAACATCAATTGAGAAAAGTCTACTTCAAGCATCCTATGCAAGTAAACAAGTGATTATTTTAAACAACACACAGTATAGACTAGCATCTATATTGTTTTAAAACATTATAATTTGAAAAGCTGTTAATGCAACTCTGGACTACTATTTATTTATTTAAAACATTCGTATTCTGCTTGCACCAAACACCCAGAGTGTTTAGGCTTAACAATATATATTTTTAAGTTACATAATAGATAAATACTTAAATATTTCAACCCAGCACAGTGACTGTAGTCCTCTGACCAATGGCAGAGGCCAGACTTCCTTTTGGCTCTGCAATCCCAGGGCAACTGGGCAGCAAGCTGAGCAGCAGCGTTCTTTCTGTCAGGGAGAGGGGAAGCAAGCTCCCTGCCACCACTTCTTCTGATGGATGAGGCCAGACTAGAATAGGTTAAAATAAAAATCTGCACCCCCCCCTTTTGTTGCAGGAACTTGGTAGCTCAAGTAAAATAGCAGATTTGCAAAAAATTAAAAATGAAAATGTTGAGCTGCCACGTCTAGAGGGAGAACAAGCAGGATCATCGCTTTCAAGATCACTGTCACCAGATATGCAATTCACCATGAGTAGCTGTTCAAGCTAGTCAAGCTTTTTATCAAGCTTTGTGGACAAAATGTCAAAAAGAAGAAAAAAGGAGATGAGCCATTAGCTCGAGCTATATTTGAAAGTGGTACACCTCTTTCTATAACTGAAAAATCAATACTGGAAGGTACATTACAAACTAATTTGCACATCATACAAGTTACCATCATATTCTCGCTCATCACATTCTCTTTTAGAGAGTATGACAGAGTTCAAACAATGGTTATTCAAAGGACTGATTAAGCAGAGTCACGCTGATGTCACGTTAGTAACACCTGAACCAATATTCCTGAAAGCAACTGCTACCAAATCTTCTCATCATACAGGTGAATACACAGCCAAATTACTGAGTGAAGAGAATGAAAGTGCCGGTTCCTGCAGGGTATAAGCCCTTGTAGCTGATAATGCAAGTAACATGAAAGCTTCATGGCAAATATTTAAGGCAAAGTATCCTCATTTAATAGCATCTGGCTGTCTTGCTCATGGCTTGAATCTTCTGGCAAAGGACATAGTAAGTGTCAATACAATTAAGCCAATATTGGCAAAGTGATTGTGAATGTATTCAACAATCAACATGTTGCTAATCAGACTTTGAAGAAATTACATAAAAGAGAAGCAGGGGAAGGAAAGTGCACTTTTATTGTCAGGAGAAACTAGACGGGGTTCAGCTACAAAGCGTTTATATTATTTGCCGTGCATAAAGAACCGTTTGCAGTGTGCTTCAATAGATGACACAGTATTCCAGATTATTCCCATGAACATTCAGCTGCAGGTTCTCTACAACGTTGTGTTCTGGGTTCAAGCTCAGGGAGCATTCAATTTGTTACTACTGGTTTCAGTAGCTATCAAGAAACTTGTAGGAGATGCACCAACCTTTCCAAATATTCCAGGGGTATTCAGACAACTGAATGAAAATCTAATTGAGTTTAATCCTTCTTCACCCCTATGCAAAAGAGTAGTAGTAAAACAAATGTTTACCAAGAAATCTGAGTTTTGTTCTCATCCAGTTCATCTGGCAGCACACCTTTTGGATCCCCCTCAACACAGAGGACAACATTTATCAAATGAATTATCTAGTGTTCTGCATACAATTATGGAAGTAGCTAAGAATGTCCCCAACATCAACGAAACAGCCGTGATGACAGACCTTGCCAAATACCGTGCAAAACAAACTTTGGAGCAAAGACATCACTTGGCAGGCAGCAGAGAATATGGGGGAAGGGATACTGTAACACCCAACTGTTGTCCAGGATTGCTCCAAGGATCCTAAGCATGCCACCAATAGCCACTTCTTGTGAACAGAACTGGAAGGCTTTCAGCTGAATCAAGACAAATAGAGGAAAAGACCAACAAATAAATGCACCACTAAGCTTGTTTTTATTTCTCAAAATCTCTTGCTTCTAGAGAATCAGTCAAAAGATGACTGCCATTTTATTCACTGCCAATTTTACATTTCTGCTCCCTCCCTACCCTATCTTCCCCAGCCTAGAATGAAACTACTAGGCACAGTTGCTGCCTCATTGGCTCCCTTCCAGAGCTTGCCACCTTCCTTCAACTCCCCATTGATTCCACCATATCCCTGGATTCCCTGATAAAATGGGTGGCAGGGGGAGGGATAACCCAAGCCCAATATTTTTGGATAGTGATTTGGCAGAGAAGCAAACAGAGGAGGTTCCACCCTAGTCCACCTACTCTCTCACATAGGGGAGTCCCCTCCTCCCTTCCTTAGTATCCCTTCTTGTAGGCCGACTGAAACTGTTCTCAGAACCCATTCAGCCTCCTCCTCCCCCCAAATCCTTTAACCAATTTAAAGAAAAGCCAAGAAAAACAGGAACGGCCCCTCCCTCACCCCCTGCAAAGAGCAACATGAAGAGGCACTTTTGAGGATTGAGCATTGCCCTTCATCTGTGGCACTGGCACAATTACTGCCCTCATGGCTAGGGCTATCGCTTTCTGGCTCAGATGGCCGTGCAAGTCCAATCCAGGCCTGTATCTGGTGTGCAATAAGCAAGTGTAGCAAGCATCACATCTTGTACATTTGTTTTACCTATAAACCAGATATGTTTGCAATAACAAAAGTGGACAAGGAGTCCTAAGTATTTCCAGAGAAAGAGAGATGGCTCATCCTTCATGGAAGCAAATAGAAAGTCCATGTGCTGTTTCCAAAGACTGGAATGTTAAGAGACATGAGTCATACCAGGGAATCAAGTATAGCAAGTTTACCAGAAAGTTGCGTGAAGACAAATTGAGTGAATTAAAACAGTCACTGGAAAAAGCAACAGGCTATCTTCATACAAGCACATCACATAAGAACAGCCAGAGCTAGCTATGCCCTTCCTCAAGAAATAACTGCTTCTTCAGAGCCCTCTGTTGAGGGAAAGTTTTTGAAGAAATGGATGATGAAGGCTGCAGATACTGTATGACCGCAAATTTGGGCAAATCAGGCATGGACTGGAAATGGGCAGTAATTGCTGCAGCAGACTAGGCTTGTTCCACAGTGGGAAGGCAGGCAGGATTTGTGGAGAAACTCAGAAGCAAAGCACAGAGTATCAATCTAGGTCACGAGATTTGCATTTTTCATTGTATTCTGCATCAGGAAGTTCTGTGCCAAAACTCTGAGCATAAACCTTGTGGTGAATTTTGTGGTAGAAACAGTGAATTTCATCTGACCTAGGTTTCTATAACCACTGGCAGTTCAATCAGCTTTTGAAGGAAGTTGACTTTTCACATGGACTGCAATATCATGCTTACGTGTGTTAGCTGCCTTCTTTGAACTGAGGCACAGGACTGAAGTATTTATGAGCGAGAACTCGTTTAACTACAAGATGAAGAATGGCTGCAAGACCTTGCCCTCTTGGTGGACCTAACAGGGCATCTCAATACTCTGAACAGAAGAATGCAGTGTCAGAATCCAGCTGTGACAGTTTTATGACCCTATTCATGCCTCTGAAATAAAGCTTTGGGAGAAGCAGCACGTTTCCCCACCTTCAAGCTGGTACTCCATGCCTCTGGCACTGAAGGTGTTAAGGGCTTGTGGAACGTGTGGTCAAGATAACTGATCTCAGGCAGCAACTCCAGGACACATTCCTCACGTTTTGGAGCCACAAAGCATAGCACCCCATCCAACACCTCATTCTGTGCCCCTTATGAGCTGCAAATGGAACTCACTGATCTTCAGCCTAATGCTATACTGAAGGATGAATTCTCAACAGTTAGGGTTCACTAATTTTACTGGAAGATGACCATGCAGCAATAAAATTCTTTTCCATTATGGAAGTGTGCTTGTGAACATGGATGACGTGTGTGTGAACAGATTTTTCTCAGTGACAGAGCATAAGCGAGTCAAATCTGTGCTCAAGACTCTGTGGCAAGCACTCAAATGTTAATCCTGAGAATGGCCTTGGTATTAGTCATTACAACCAACATTAAGGAACTGGCTGTAGTGAAGAGGTGCCAAGTCTCCAGGATCAGTATTAGCTATTTACAAGACAGTGTGGGCAAAAAATTCTTATTTTGAATCTGTATGATATTTTCTTCATTTTACTTTTAAGGCCTGTAATAAATGCTTTCTGAAAATAAATCAAACTTTTCATACGTTTGGAGACCTGTTTGTAACAAAAATCCACATATTTCAAATAACTATAGGCCATGGGTGACTGGTGCCTCCCGAGTCCTGGTAGGCACCAGATTGCCTATGGGTGGGGGGGGGGTCCCCCTGCGGTTGATCACCGAGCCAGTGGCAAAACCAGAAGTGCACTTCTGTCAGCACTTCTGGTTTCACAGCTGGCGCTTCCAGGGAGTGCACATCACCAACACTATAGGCTGGGAGAAGAAAAAAAAAAAGTTGCCTTTTTTTTTTTGCACATAAGTAGAAAAGTGTTGCAAAATGTAAAGTGAGTTAACTGGGTGAATAACATCTTAGAGGAAAGTTATGGGTGTGACATCTACAAGGCAAAGAATATGGCACACCAATCACTGACACACCTGCTCTAAAGTAGTGAAGCAAACATTTAGCAAAGAATCAACAGCAGCTAGGGCTCAGAAAGTAGATTCTTGTACCCAGACACAAAAGGATAAAATCAGAACAAGCATTAACTTCTGTATACAAGATTCAGCACTTGCACCATAGCTACCATAGTCATTCAAAACCAAAACAAGGCATTTCCCCAAACAACAGCGGGATGGGGGGAGGCTCCATCTTAGATTTGAGTACTGTCCTGGGGTATGCAGCAGCTCAGCTCTGGTTTTATCACTAAACTCAGGGCTAGACTCAGAGCTAAGCCACCATCTGCCCCAGGCCAAGATGGCTCATTTGGCAGGGAAGGAGGGCTCACAGCCAGGGGAGACTGCAGGGTAGGGGGGTACAAGACTTGGCCTTTACTGCGGTCCCCTCCCCTCTTACCTTCTGCTTTGGCTCCAGTCCCCCAGCCTTAACCTGGCCTGGCCAGAAGCTGCTGCCACTTCTTCCTGGCCAGGCAGGTCTAGGGTAGGCAAGGGCCACCACTGCTGCTGACTGCCCTGGAGCAGCAGCAGAAGGTAAGTGCCAGGAGGGGGAAGGCAGCAGGGATCAAGCATGGGGGGCAAATGATGGCTGGGAAGAGTGCAGGCAGCAAAGGGACACACAGAGGCACTGAGGGGCAGACACTGGGAGGGGACACATGGCAGGGGAAAAAGGCAGGGACAGACAAAAGCATGGGGAGGGCAAGGGATAGTGGAGCAGGCAGCAAGGACAAAGGGCAGGGGTCTAGCTCCTCACTCCCCACTGCTGCTTTCCATGCCACAGCAGTGGGAGGTGAGGAAGGGGGACACATTTAAAACAACCTTCCACTAATTAGATTCTACACATGGAAAATTAGACATTTATAATTTTTATACATATGGAGTCTAGGTATTGGAGGGGGTCCTCTTAAATTCAAAGTCATCTTGGATTCAGGTAAATACTGTATTAACCCATCTGTCTCTTTCCTCAGTATTAGTTTCTCTATTATTCTCCACAACTGGGTCAGGAGATTATTGTGTCTGGAATATGGCAGCCTCAGGTACAAGATATACAGATGGAAGTTCTTTGCACCTTCTTAAATCATTCATCACTCAGTTACTAACAAAAGAACACCTCCAAGTTTAGATGACTTAATTTCCTCAGGTGAAAGTGTAAACGCTGTCAGTATTAAATCAAAACCAGTTACGTAGCGTGGTTTCCTACCTCAGTTCTTTATCTGAGGTATCCACTAATTACCATAGAAAAAGTAAAATTTTGATTCATTATACATTTTAATATGTAACCACAAACACAGCTAGCACAGCAATATCAGTCAGAATGCAAAGATGCAGATCCCTGACCAACAAAGTAGTATCCTTAGCTATAAAAAGGTACACCGTTATAAAAGCAATTCCCCCCCCACTACAGTTTTTCTTGCTTGGGTGTGGCAGGAAGATTTTACTACACCAGTACAAGGCACAGCTTTGTTGGTATAGCCGTGTTTACATCAGAAGTGCATTATCAATATAGTACGGTAGCCTTAAACCAGCAAAGTACTGCCCATGAGAATACATGTACAGTTATTAAGTGGGAGAAAATTAGTTACTTAGTATTCTGTAAGCACTCATTTAGAAGATGCTTTCCCCCGCCCCACCCATGTAATTTATCAAAGCTAACAAACAAAAATTTATGCCATACTAGAAGGGACCTCAGGAGGTCATTGAGTTCAACCCCCTCCTGCTCAAGGAAGAACCAACCCAATCTAAACCATCCTACAGAAGTCTTTGCTTGCTCCTAAAACTGCAGTCTAGCCTGTAGCAACTGTAAGGCATACTGCCCAAAGACAAAAACACCCTAAATCTGCCACAGGTGAAGCAAGGGGACAAGGGTTGTCAGCATCCCATTCCTGCAAAGATTGTTAACCTGCATTTGAGATCCAAAGAAGAGGGTCATCCCCCCAGCCACTACAGAGGAAGGTAAGAAAAATCTCACATTCTGTACTACTCTAACCATGGGGTAAAATTCCTTCCAGACCCCAAATGTGCCAGCTGCTCTGATCCTGAGCAGAAGAGCAAAACCCTCTAACTGGGAACCTCTGGGTTTCAGTCCCAGCAGGAACACTAGCACACCCCAATCAAAAACACGTAGCCCTGGCTGCAGTCAAGCACCCAATGTTTCAAAGCAAGGCAAAAACAACGCCAACAAAGCCCCAGAAACCCCTCTCAAAAAACCCACAGGCATCAGCCTGTAGGAACAAGTGAAGAAAAATTCTTACCCAGTCTCATGCAACAATCAGCAAAGCCCAGAAGCATGGTAAAAACCACACCCCCAGTTGTGCCCTTGCAAACCTGGAGACAGTAAGAACACTACCATGCACCACATCCTCCTACCAGACTGCCAAAGTTCCCTTTCTGCATTCCACCCATTTACCTATCCAAACTCCTTTAGTCAAGAGAGGAAGGAAGGAAATTTGTACTTAAACTTTCAAGAAACTAGCTCATTGCAAAAAAGGCAGTTTCCCAAAAATGTGCTCTCTAATAATGGCTAAGCAGCAAATACTCCATCAGTTTTCCAAACACAGCAATTGAAAATATGAGCTAATATTTAACCTGCAGATCTAACAGAACTCTTATTTAACTTTTATAATACTAAACCTAATGGCGTCTTTACGGGTCCCCGCACCTGCTCTAATTAAAAAGCACCTGCAGCATCTTGTTTATTCAGGATCCCATGCTTCAAAATGGTGGGGGGGTGCTTTACTTAAAGTGCCCCCGCTGTCATTTTGAAGCTCAGTGATGCTGAATACATGTTATGTGGAGGCTAATTAGCACACCAATTAATCTAACTTAACTAATTAGTACGCATCAGAGCAGGCCTCAGGCATGTGTGCAGGTACCTGCCCTAAAATTCTAAGTTGACATGAAAAATAAATAAATAAATAAATAAATAAACGTCTCTGGTCCAGTGACATAATTTGATTGCTTCCAAGAAGGACTGATTTATAGGGAAAGATTTTTACAAACTATTATAACTCAGAAAACAGGCCTGGAAAAACCTGTCTGGGCAAGTAGGCTGCAAGAAATGGATTTCTTCTGTGCTTCTCTGCTCCAACAACTGTACTCCTTCAACAGAAGGGGAAGGTAAGGGAGACGAGCCACTCAGAAGAGGTCAGTAGGTACTGAAAAAGGAGCAAGGGAGAAAGTCAGGACCCAAATCTGCTGTGAACCAGTGATCCTTTAAAAATAAGTGAATGGAAGCAAGAAGCAAACAGCCTAGGTCCAAAGAGGAGAGCAGATGGCACAGGAGCAACAATAAAGAGACCTGCACAGAAACAGTAATAACCAGGCACATACTTTCAGGATAGTAGAGATGTGGCACTTGATATACATGTAGCAGCAAAGATACTTTTCATGTACATTAGCAGGCTCATTCTTGCAGCATGGAAGGATTTTAAGAATTTACAACTCACTTATTTTCCTCAAGAGGACAAGAACTTCGGTCCTTTTTTTTGTAGCCTCTGGCTTCAAAGTAACCGCAACTAATGAGACCCTTGGGGGGAAAAGAGCAGAATCTAACTCTAAAACATTACTTTTATTTAAGATTTTACCGGCTTCTGTTCTGTTATTGATTCTTTGCCTGACCATATGCCTTATGGTAAGCCGT
>NW_017729022.1:36222545-36230711 GCF_001723915.1 Gavialis gangeticus
TCACACCACTGTAACTGAAGAATTACGTTGCCTATGCCTCAAAAGCGTAAGTTGAATAAACCCTCTTGTTTAAGAAACCATCACGCTTCTGTGCCACTCAGTACTCCATTGCCAAAAACTCCCGCCTGTCCGCTCCAATTGCCACCACCCGGCCGCCCCACCGTGACCACGACCGTGAGCTTGGCTCGCCAGCTCCAGGGCTGTGACACAGAGGTGGTGCAATCACCTACCCTGGAAATCTTCAGGAGGAGACAAGACAGTCACCCTTCTGGGGTCATCTGACCCCCAGCTATCTTTCCTGCTTGGTGCAGGGGGATGGTCCCAATGATCTTCTGATGTCCCTTCCAGCCTTACAATCTATGAATCTATGAAACCCTGGCATCTTGGCTAACATTTCCTCTGGGTAAACTAAATATTTATCATTTTGATTCTTATAAGCTACTGTGGAATGAAGAAGGGCAGTCTCCTCTGAGGGCTTTGTTACACATTAATTTTAGGTGGCTGGATTGTCTACACATCAACACTTGAAACCGCTTTTAAGCAGAGTTTAGGTGACTTAAAGTTATGCCACTTTAGGGCAGGTTTATCTCTCATCTGTGTTACTCAGCTCATGTTCCATTCATGTGTAGCCACTTCTCATAAATGAGCCATCCAATTTCTGGCACCAAGGCAAGTCCCTCTCCTGCCCTCAGGGAGACGTGATCTTCTCACCCCCAGGGGTGTCTATGCAAACAGCCAGCAGAGCACATGCCATCTAGCCAGGTTGCAGGGCATGGATGGGTCCAGGAGTGAAAGCTAGTGTGGGTAGGGGAAAACAAGGTAGGGGGCTGCATCAGGTCCCCATGAGCTGGGGTTTCCTTCCTGTGGCAGAGACAGTAATTCCCCTAACTGGTCCCTCTTACCAGCCACCCTGGGAAGCATGACCAGCATCTTTCACACCCCAATCCCAAATCCCAATGTATTAAAACATAAGACCTTCTTTAATTTACTTCTCTTTTTAAATTCTTCTTTCTTAACTTCTTTTTATTTTAACTTTCAGTGGCTGACTTCCTTCATTACATTATCTTTCCCCCACCCCCAATGCCTTTGCACCTCTCATTTCATTACCTACCACATCCTATTAACTCTCTGCCTCCCAGGTTCATGTTCTCACCCTCCCCTGTCCTCCCCACCCCATCCTTCACGCACCCATAACTTAGAGCAGGGATAGAAGCCGGTCCTGTGATGGCAACTCAAAGCTGTAGCTCCTAGTCAGGGCCCTGCTCACCAGCTGTCTAGTGAAAAGTCAGAGCTGTTCAGGTGGGGAATAATTAAAGGTTTTTAGCCTTAAGGAGCGACTGCTTCAAACTGAAGACAGCACTAACACTGATAAACATTTGAGCAGCATAAAATACCATCAGTAATAAACACTTCTAAGTCACTAATCCAATCAAAGAACTTCATGATACTTGAATATCAAAAGTAAAATCTCTTCTTCAGCTAGCGAGCTTGAGGCTCTTCCTCAATTTCTAATCAGTTCTTGGAAATTTTGCCACAGCAGGTCTTTAGGATTTGGTCCTGTATAAGCATCTAATATTCGCACACAGCCATATTTCCTTCTCCAGCAGGAAACATAAATAGAAAAAAATATATCCAGAAAGCTGAGGGATTATTTTTGTGGTTGTTACTAATGGAGCGCTAATACTGGTTAAACCATCAACAGCATTTGTCAGCGTCTACTTCAGCATTCTCCCATCAGAACAGAAGAGACCTGACAACATGAAGCTGCTAGACTTCAGGAATGGAGGAGCCAACCTGAAAAGATGTTGGCTTTATTTTAACCCCAGGAGTTGTGGGGATTTTGTATTTCATTTTTAAGTTTCTCAGGCCCTGCCAAAAGCACTGAATGATAGAAGCATGGGTACCTGATATTTAATTTCTTCTTAGTGCTGAGACTCTTCTCTGTATAGGCAATATATCCTCTCTACTAGTAGTTAAATTCACCGAGCAACTCCTTAGCTGATATAAACTGGCGCAGTTCCACTGGCTTTAGAGGAAGAATGCTGACTTATAGCAACTCAGGAACTGGCCCTTTATTCTACTCCTAATACCCACTGACATTCCTTTGCTGACATAGAATCTTATTACCGTGCTCTTATGGCACTTTTCATATTCAAAATGTTTTACAAAATTTAACTCATTCTATACTGTCATATTATTTTCTTCTGAATGATGTGCCAGTTCTAGCCACTTGGATTAAAAGACATCTAGGAACTCAAAGATCATGAGATTTCCCATTTGTATTCATGTTTCTAATGTATTGGGATGGACAGAAATGCTTAAATATCACAAGTATTTCAATTCACTCCATACTTCCTAGATATGCAAAGTTTCTTATTCCCTGAATCATCCATCCATCATCCAGCACATCTTCCATTACAGGAAAGCCAAGATAACAGCAAAATTTGGGCTCAGTGATGGGTTTTACAAAACAACATTTCTCTGTTAGTTTGCCTGTATAGTATTTATCTTTCTGTTCCCTTCCACTAAACACACATTAAATATTAATGTAATTTTTCTCCTGGTTGCACAGTAAATCTAAGATACTATTTTATATGTAACCACATTCCATTCTGTTATGGTATTTGCTGTTTGTCTACTCTGTCTGTATTAGATTCAAAAGATACTAAGACTGTGGTTCTTAATCCCATTAGTTATCTCAATTTTCTCTTATCTCAGCAGTTTCATGATCTAAGATGCAGAGAAAAAAGGCCCAATGTTTTTACTTCTGCCTCAAACATCTTATGCAAAATAAGCAAGTAGATCTAGAAGACCAGCTTTGGATATATATTCATGATATGTTGTTTTTCAAAGTGGGGTTGGTAAAGCTCCACTATTGGCTTCCCCTCTGTGATGTGTCCATCCCAGCCTGCAATTTGCTATGTAGGTGGAGCATAATAAATCATTACACCTTTTGGAAAAGTGCTGATTGAAAGAAAATCACGTGGGAAAGGAAGGTATAATATAGAAAGTGTTGTACAAACAGTATTCTGAAGCTTGACTCTAGTCACATTCTCCATATAATGGGTCTGAGAAACTTTGTGATTTGAACATTATTACTTAGCAGAATCGTCACTAAGATGAGGATCCTGAAACTGGAAAAATATTATCTTACAATGAATAACTCACCCAAAGAAATAATGTTTTAGGAATGAACATAGCAGTGGTTGAAACAAAACACTGAGTTTCATCCATGTCTGAAGAGCTTTTAAAAATTATGATGGGTTTGCAGTTTCTGGGATTTTAACCCATTCTCAAGATTGAAAAGCAAAGGACAGACTTATACTTTAACATAAAAAACAAACAATACATTTTCCTGTATTGTTCTAAGTAGGGGAGATGTAATCAAAAGAAGTGATGAAAAATGAAAGGTGCAGATAATTAAATAAACCTGCAAAAATGCACATAAAATAATAAAACTTTATTATAGAGACAGGCCCTAAAACCCTACAATAAAAATATGTTTTGCTTTAAATTATTGCTTAATATTTTAGGCAAATTTTTGTAGAAATATTGTTTCTAGAAAGACAGAACAAAAATATGCAATAAGTAGCTTACTGCGGAGTAAACATAAGAACAATACCGCACACCTTTTACGGTCTGTAGTTCTTCTCTAGGGTCTGTGTAATACATATGTGCTTCTCCTGGAGAGTGGCCATTTGAGGAATTTAATGAGTTTTTTACTACATTTTTTAAAATTAAAAATATAAAAGCAGTCCATTCTAAAGGAGATTACATAATTTTATAGTCCATGAGCAGATATTTCTATTTATGAGTCTGGTTTATTTTCTAGTCCTGGAAAATGAAACCATATGTCCCCACATTACTGCTGATACCACAGAAACTTACTGAGTTTTTTTTCCAGTCAAGCAAAAAATGCTCTGTTCTGTGTTTGTGGAGCACCTAGCATAGTGGGAACTTGGTCCATAGTTAGATCTCTCAGGTAGTATAGTAATACCCATAAAATCTAATAGGAAATAAGTAGTTTCACATAACAGAAAAAAAGAAAAGAGTATTTTTAGTGTTGTAACAGCAGTGATTGCAGTATAATGTAGACATATCTGAGCTAGATACTGGGTCCTGGTAAAGGTTTAACCTCATCATCATGGAGCTAATTTGACCTGCTGCTTAGGTAGCTCTGCAGTCACTGCAGAGTTCATTTGGTTGCATAGCTAGACTGCTACTGGCACTCAAGTTAGAGAGCTTAAGTTAGCTCTGATATATGTAGGCTACTTTGACTGTCGTGTAAATATAATTATTTTACGGAAGGGAAAGTAAGAGCAAACATAAACCTGAAGAAGGGTGTTTGTGCCTGAAAGCTTGCAAAAAATGATTTTTCCAACTGTTTAGTTGGTCTATTAAAAGATATCACATTTACCCAAAGAAACTTGTCTGTCTGGCTAGGGATCAACATTACACATAAACTAGTTTAAGTGATCAGAAACTGATTTAAACATGACTTCAATGCACATAAACCAGTTCCAAATGGTTGAAACTGGTTTAAGATAAACCTGGTGGAATGTAATATCAGACTTAACTGATTTGGGAAAAATCAATTCATGCAATGTCTGTCTCAGACCCCTTCCTGTTTTAAGTTAAACCAGAGGCCCCCAGCGTCCCAGATGCTTTGCAGCCCTGGGAGAGGCTGTCTTCTCCAGGAAGCAGAGCTGGCTCTTCCCCTCTGCTTACTAGCTGGAGCTCCAGCAGAGACTGCTGGCATAGGAGGGTCTACCTGGTTTTCCCCTGCTGCGCCTCGCCTCACTGTTCACTGCCCAAGCAGGTATACCCCCCACAATCTCCCACAACCCACACCCCAGCCCCACAAACCCTAGGCATGTCGGGTGCTAGCTAATACTGTGAGGTTTTTGTGTGTGTGTCTCTGCACCCAGCGGGCTTCAAACATCTGGTCCCGTGCTGCCCAGCTTTGAGTGTGTAAGATTGCTCGTCGCTCCATCCCTGAGGTTGTATAGCCTGGTGTATTGCCCCGGGGTAGCCTTCACCCCAATCTTTCCTGCCACGACTTTGTTCGTTCTTTCAGTGGTGGGGTCAACTACTAGGGCATATCCAGACTGGGGAATCTTGGGGCGATGGTCTTCTGTGAGGCTCCAACCTCCCCTATACCTTGCCCTGATACCCAGCCTCGCCGAGTTGCTGACGTCTCCATGCCTGACCCTCGCCTCTTGATGTAATGGGCACTCTAATATAGATATAAAGATCTAATGACCCTGAATCGAGCTGATTATGAGACCCTCTATGGCCTTCCTTCCTATCCCTCCAAAGTGGGAAACAGAAAAACGAAAATTAAGAAAAACACTACCAGTAAAAATCCCTGGCTTCAAACGAAATGGGCTCCCTGGCCCGGAGAATTGCTCTCCCTATTAACCCTATCTAAGGCTCCCCTCTGTCCAGCTGATATCCCTCCTGAGTGCCGAACGGGACTACTACTGGTTCCTCCAATTCAACCCCACTCTGTCCCTCGCTGAGCAGCTCAGACTGGTAGGAACTTGCTTCCTGCAACCCCTCCCGCTGCTTAGGCTCTCTGCTTCCCGTCAGGGTAGACTCTGGGAGCCTTCCCAAACCCGTGCTGATCCCACCTGGATTGCTGGGTTGACTTCCATCACCCACTCTTCGGGGACATCTCTGCTGTTGGCTTCTTCATCCGGAGTCCTTGGATTTTCTCCCTTGACTCCGTCGCTGTGAATAGGGGCATCCGCCACCTCACTGCTGGGGTCCTCCCTCCGACAGCCTCAGGTGCAGCCTCTTGCCTCATGGAGGGTCATCGGGATCCTCCTCACCCCCAATTGGGGTTCCAAGGGCACCTCCGCTGGCAGCTCCGCTCCGGCTCTCCCCCCTTCTTCTTCCCTTGGACTGTCTTTTATTGTCTTGCACCAGCTCTGCTCGTAATTCTCCGCAGCTGGCCGCAGTTTCAAAAAGACATGGCTAATCAGCCGCACGGGTCCCGCCGCCTCTTCTGCTCTCGCCATGGCATCAGCTGCAGATAAGGGAATCTCCATTTCTTTTTCCCTTCCCTCGCCTTCCCTGTTGTGTTTTGGGTCCCCGGATTCTCCCTTGGTCCCTCGGGGTCTTTTCTCTGTAGTTTCCCTGTGACAGTCTCCAATTTCACTGGGACAGGCAAACAGAACAGTGTCTGCTTATGGCTTTTTGGAGGTAATCAACAGGTCAGCTGTTAATGTCCCTTCATTCCTTCCTTGGAAAAGAGACTTTTGTTTTGTTAATGGGCTGATAAACACCATGTTACCGTCACCCATCAGGTTTGCTGCAGACAGCATGAAGAAGCAGGGAACGGGACATCGAAAAGCTCAGTATCATCAGCAGATACATGCATGCACACCCCCCCCTCTTGCTTCAGAGTGCTAGCCTGGGGCTGGGGTCTGGCAACACTCCTGCCCCTGCAAACTGGTTCAACCTAAGCAGGTTAGATTTACCTGCAAAGATTGAATCAATTCATGCTCAGGCTTTTTAAATGTCTGTCCCTAGCCCCTATGTCCTTAGACCAACATGGCTACAACTAACACCCCCAAGAATAAGCATAAGGCACTTGGATGGAGTCTACCATTAAGCAAATGAAGTGAATAAAATGTCAGTTTGATTCCTATTCAGTGTTTGAAGTATTGTGTAAAAAATGGAAATGCAGTTTTTTGCAATGGCTGCTGAATTTACAAATTCTAACACATTTCAGAACTATACTGTAACTGCTAAATGTGTGGCACACAGTCCTGCTGATACTATCTCTGTCAATGGCCTTTTTCTACTGGTGAACAAAGGCATATATCCTGACAGTGAACAAGGGTCAGTCAGAAAGTAATGCCTCCTAATTTTATCTCCTAAGCAAGCCATGGACATGGAGGGCTCTTCTGGACTTCTTGCCTAATGGCCTATGTCAGAGGCATATGTCAAGACTCTGAAGAAACTGAAATATTGCATGCAAAGAGCCCATTCCACCAGAGAGATGCCTGAGGTGCTGCTTCAGCACAACAATGCTCATCCCATAAAACATCTTGTACATCACTGATGCAATCTTATAATTTGGATGGACCTACTGCCTCATTCTCCAGATAGCCATTGATAGGCCATTCATAGAGAAGGAGACTACTTTGAAAAATAGCTATGTTTTCAGTGAAGATATACACATTTTTCATGTAAATGTAGATTCCATAGATTTCATAGACATTAGGGCTGGAAGGGACCTCGGAAGATTGGAGTCCAGCCCCCCGCCCGAGAGACAGGAAGTCAGCTGGGGTCATAGGATCCCAGCAAGATAAGCATCCAAATTTCTCTTAAAGGTGTTCAGTGTAGGTGCTTGAACCACCTCTGATGGCAGGCTATGTCAGACCTTGGGGGCTCAGACAGTAAAGAAATTCTTCCTTATGTCCAGCCTGAAATGGTCTTGCAGGAGTTTACAACTATTCGACTTTGTCATCCCTTGGAGTGCTCTGGTGAATAAACGTTCCCCCAGATACTGGTGGTCACCCCTGATAAACTTGTAGATGGCCATGAGATCACCCCTGAGCCTGAGCTTTTCCAGGCTGAAAAGCCCCATAGCTCTCAGCCTGTCCTTATAAGGTCTGTTTTCCTGACCTGTAATCTTGTTTCAATAATATTTGGCTAAGGAAAAAAATAGGAGACCCATGTAGTAATAATATTTAGCTGACCTTTATAGTAAATAGTAGAAATCAAAATAGGTAGAAACATAATAGTGGACTATATGGTCCCCAGATGGTAACTTCAATTTCTGATACTAGGTAATTCAGTAAAATATAACATAATTGGTTACTTTATTATTTTATTTAAAACATTATTTAAAAATAAATAATTATTAAAAACTCCAAGAAGTAAGACTGTAGCTAGCACAGCAGCAGGTTAAAAATGTTGTTTCTTTATTTCTTTGACAAAATTGTATATAACCTTTCTTGTATGATTCATCATCACTACTGTAAATCATTTTGAATAATAGAAAAGTAGGATGATAACAAGTTTATGTAGGACGGTAATATATTTTGATTGAAAATAAAAAGCATTCTTTATACTGGAAGACAGTTGTGGCAGAAACATGTCTAGGAGGAAAAAAGTGGCAGGGGGCTGAAAGACTATTTACTAATACATTAA
>NW_017729022.1:36235711-36244043 GCF_001723915.1 Gavialis gangeticus
AGTGGCAGGTGCCTGAAAGACTATTTACTAATACATTAACTTACTTCTACATGATTTGTTTTAACACATCTTTTCTATTGCTAATATTTGACCCGTGGAAAACATTCAGATTTCAATCATAACTTAAATATAAACACTGATCATCTGTCTTTTCCCCTCAGCCTTTTGTCTGTCTTATCTTTTTAGACAATGGGCCAAGTCTTAGTCTTACAGCTCTACTGATGTCCATAGTGCTATAGCGATTAAGATCAGCAAAGGAACTAGCTCTCTGAAGCAAAGACTCCATCTTCCTCTGTACATAGTAGGCACTACCACAATTTAAATAATAAATAGACACAGAATGGACTGTAGCTGTTTGAACTTTCAAATGGCACATTCAGTCAAGGAGGAAAAATGCCCCTTCGAGCACCCAGCAATATTGATTCAGGTGTTACAGTCCTTTGTGCAGTGAATCCTGTTAACTCTTTCTAGTTGGCAGTTGGTCAACTCTAGTGGCTAACATGTAACAGGCAAAGTGCTCCTTTGAGGCATAAAGGGAAGCAGGCATTACGATGTTTCCCAGCTGATTCAGGGACTAGGAAGAGAGAGGGGGAAGTTGCCTTGGCTTTCTACCATTGCAAACCATTGTAGGAGGCAGTCTGGCCCTAATTTATTCAGGTGAAGGATCAAATGTTAAACTTGCAGGAAGAGAGTGTAAGCGGTCCAGTTACACTGATGCCAGTATGTTTCTCCAGTTTATTATACTGCAGACAGAAAAATGGTTAGCACATTTCTCTCTATTAAGTGTCTATACTGTTACTATTAAATACTTAAATCTATTGTTGTGATGCAAGCAGGTACCCATCTGTATTTTAACAAATATATTTTATGGCACATATCTGTTTAATAGTAGCTGTAGATATTTATTTTGGGTACTTTTGTGGCTAAATTCTTAGGAAAAGGGAACAACAATTAATTATTGAAGTGAGATGGGAAACCAAATGGGAGGCAAGAAATGTTTCATCCCAATTAAACATGGACAGGATTATTAAATAAGTGCCATAAGAAATGGATGTCCGTGACTGGAAAAAAGAATTTCCATATCAAGAGACATCCCTATATTTTGAAATTTTCTTCCCTACTGAGGTAGGACAAGGTGGATTTTTTTGAGAGGTCTCTTGTATGGACATCCTCTACTAATACAACCCCACCAACCTGAGGTTTCTGTGTGCATTAGGGGCCTGGAGGGAACAGAGCTGATTGCCTAGCACAGCCTTGCATCTAGGAGCCTGCCCTGTCCAAGGACCTTCTTTGTTGGACCAGTGGGATAATTTCAGTGACAGTGGTCAAATTCACTCTTGTTCCTAATTCTCTTTGGAGGTGTTCATTTTTGCACTCCTCAGCACCCTCTGCTCTAGCAGATGATATTGGCAGCTGGCCCAGAACCCTCTACCTCTGCCAGATACAACAAACTCATTCTACCAAATGCTGGCATTTCCCCAAACACTTTAATCACAACAGCAGCCAATATAACTCTGCCCTGATCTACTAACACTAATGTCAGTTGGGCCAATCTTCTCTTCCTATGGACCATATGTAGGCCATATGGAAGAAAGGTGATAGACTTAACACTGTCACTTCAGGTTTAGATTTAAGTAAAAAGCTACTTTATATTTATTTATTTCCAAACATACAGAATAGAGACATTTTTTAATTAATGTTTTTAATATTTAAAAGCTGAAGCTTGTCCAGGAAACCTCTCAGGATATTTTTTCACTTAAAATGGATAAAGTGATATCTGTTTTGAAGAGTAGGAAATGTATGTGTTTTTGAATATCCCTGTCTTTCAGAAAGGAGTTTTAAGACAACTGTATGATCAACAGCATGCTTTCTCCTCTTGTTTGTTATTTCCAGCTCGTTTTAGCTTGTATTTAAATTCAGTCTTTTAAAAGGTACTATATTTAAAGGTTTTAAGAGACCTCACTGTCACTGATTTCAAAGTGAACTAAACATCTAAATAACATTAGATAACTAGGCCTAAATGCTGAACCCACAAAATTAATAGTTTTTTTCCTTTGCATTCTATGGATTCAAGATTTGGTTATGGAGGATTTTTTTACAGCTTCACATTTTGCACATTTGACTCTAGCTTGCATTTAGTGAATGTGATCAGCCACATGTAAGCCAAAAGAAGAATATTGACTTATTGTGTGACGTTTTTGGATACTTACTTCACTGTTAAACTTCTTTTAACTTTTCAGAATAAACTATAGGGGAGAACATTTTATGTTAGTGTTTTGATTTTTACGAACTACAATGATATAAAAATATAAATTGTCATGTGGCCAATGGGCATTCATTTGTACAAAGCATTTGTACATGAGGCTTCAGTCATATAGCATATTACAGTATGCTTCAGAAGCAGCTACTGTCTACCCAGACACATAAGTAACATATATATGTCACAGCTTGTCTCATAGGTAGCATTTATAATTGTATAAAGTTAGAGGTGAAGACATGTGAATATCCAAAAGAATTATGGAGATCATGGGAGAACTGGAGGGTCAGAGAAAAAAGTTGGAGTTAGAAGTCAGGGGAGAAGAGATAAGATTCAAAGAAGATGAGGTCAAAAACAGATGGTAGGGAAATGGTTTTCTCATCCCAGGAAAATATTTAACATTTTCAGAAAGAAAATTCTTATGTTAAATAGTCAAAACCTTGAAATTCTACAAACCGATAATATAAAAAAATTTAAAAATTGACAGGCTAATCCAAACATTTCATGTTGATAATTTCAAGTTATTTCATTTCAATACCCACTTCTTAATGTGACTTTTTTAGTGCAAGATATCTAATTTATAAAATAAGGTAATTTAAAACAAAACATGGAACTTCATTTTGAAAACAAAAATTTAATTTCTTTGAAGGGGAGTTTTCATCGAAAACATTTCTAGTTCTGAACAAATAGCACTTTGTAATGAAAAATTAAAAAAAATAAAGTTTAAATTTCTTAGCCATGTCTCATCCAGAAAAAAACCTCACAACAACCCCTCCCCCCTGCAAACAAACAACAAAATACAAAAATGGAAATTATAACTAAAATTTTATTTGACCATATATATGTAGAAGTATGCACTGGATCCCAGGAGACTTTGCTGTAGATTGCAAAAATGGAAGCCGACAGGAGAGAGCCTAAGGAAGTTTTTAAGTTGTGCTGGCTGCCAATGATCTTCAAAAGCTATAGTGTAACAGCTCCTACACAGGAAGCTATAGCCAAGAACATCAAGGATCCTTTCCTCTCATCTTGAGCACAATTCAGTCACTGGAGAATCAAAGCCATGGTGTTTTAAAGATCACAGGAACCCTATAAGTTCCACAAACAATTCGCAAACAGTAATGACAAACATTAAAAGTTCATTTATTCTGTAATTGTGCTTGCCATGAAGATCTGTTAATAAAAAATACTCTCTTCAAACATAGCCAATTTAAGTATTTGTATATTTTGATATAATCAGTTATTTTATTTTTATTTGGAGGTCAGTTTTTCAAATCCTAAGAAGTCAGGTTCATTCAAATTAAATTTAGTAGTTTCTAGTGGAGGATTTTAAATACAAAAAACAGAGATAAAGTTCTTTTAAAGTAGCTAATAAATTCAAGGGCTTTATGTGGAGCCAGTATATTCATCTTTAATGATTTAAGAAACAAAGCAAATTGAATTCCTTCAGTGTTGATGGCCGAGGCATTGTGAATTTTTTATGAATGATGATTCAATAGAACATTTTGGTTAAATTATTAGAAGATGTAAAGACTGTGGTTGTGTTTTAAAGGTCAAACTGCCTGATTCATTGAAGGTAATTAAGGCTGTTTCATGGTGAACATTTTATAAATTATGTCTTTGCTTAGATAGATGATAAAGGAATCCTTAACTGCAACTCTAATGTTTCCTAGTTAGCCTTTCAGATATGATAAGTGAGACCTTACAATAGTAGATTAATAATATACATTTCATATAGGGGTTACATGTTAATGCTGCCCATATAAATCCTTTATATATGCTTAGTAGCAAAATGCCTTTGGGTTTTCTCCAGCTTTGCAAGCCACTTTAAAATAATTAATTTATATTGGTTTCCTATCTTTTTAGACGTTATAACACATTGCTAGAATAAACTTAAAATAGATTCACTAGCATGCCATATGCATAGACACATGAATTCTCCAGTGCTTTTTTGGTTGCAGTCTTTTATTCTTATCAGTAAATGGAATGTAACGGTCAGACTTTCAAGAACCAAACATATACGTGAGTATGTATATTTTTGTCAAGATAATTTCTCCAAGCCATGTTAACAGTAAAACTTATAGTTGAGATTTCAGTTGTTTTCTATAGAACTGGATTATAGTGCTTCAGACAAAAGAACATGAAAATCATTGGTCCCTCATTCATCTCAGCTGTCATTTATTTAAGCATTCAAAAAGGTATTTTAACAAAGGACATTGATTAGCAACAGATTCACCGATAATATGTTATAGATAGGTAAAGCAACCTCACTTCTTTGCTATGGAATGGAGTCGTCAGATGTCAGAGGAGGCATATTAGGATTGGAAGAGAATTTGGTCAGAGCCTCTGGAAGCCTACTGTAGATCAAATTTAGAGAGGCCCTGAGGTCGATCTCAAACTGGAGGCTGTTTCAGACTTCAGGAGGTTCTGAGGAGTTGTAAGCCAGTTTTGGGGTTCAAGAAGTCTTTACCTATTGCTCATCAAATACTGAGCATATTTTGGCTTCATGCAAAGATGAAGACCTTAAAGGATTAATACTTTAAATGTGTATTAAGGTTTTCATCTGATGTCTCCATAGTACTTTTCAACCTTAAATACACTAAACCTTTGAATATTCCTCTGAAGCAGAATAAGTGTTCAAATACTATAGTGGTATTACTATTACTACAGATTAGTAAAGCCTAACTAAGAGTCAGATTGATTAGAAACACATATATTATTGGTATTTTCTATTAATACAGTGACAATCCAGCAATAAGATTGAGAATACTCAATTCCTAGACCCTCCCTCACTCTACTGACCACAATTTTCATTCCTAGGTCAACTGGAAGAAGAGATACTATATGATACAGTAGAATTCTCCCATAAACGTTATATCAAATAGAAACCCTGTCTTGTAGGCTGTGGCAAAGACTGATATCCAATAAGAATAGTGGGTTGAATAATAATGAAGCTGAAGAAGGAAAGTAAGAAAGTGAGATTACCATTGAGTTCCAGGAACGTATAAAGGTTGTGACACTAAATGTTCAAAGGGATCAACAGCATTCTAGGATTCTGGTAAAACTGATAATAAAAGATGTTTGGCAGGTGTATTTGTTCCATTTTCACCTGGCTGCAATTGGCTATAAAAACTATAAAACTATTTATCTATCAAGATAATGTGCTAATAATGAAGACTCCTTTAAAATGTGCAATAAAACCAACCAGTTTCACCTTCAATTTAATGAGCACTCGTGTTAAACATTTTCCAGCAAGTAATGACAGCTCACCAAATCTTCCTTAACATATGTATCTGAGGGAAAGGAACTACTAAAGGAACCTGTTTGGGTGTGGAAGGAGCACTTCCATGCTGAAATGACATTTAAAAAACAAGATAAAAAGAAAGGATTCAAGTTACAGAAACAATCGTAATGATTTTTTGAATTATTCTCAAATTTGAAAAAAAAAAAAGGACAAGACTGGACCAGTGTGCAGGAAGTTGTAGTAAGGATAAGGGTCTGTAAGTCCACAGACATATAAGAAAGCTGAAGAAGAGGAACCTGCATGTGAAAGTGGGTCACAGAGATTCTTGACACAAAGAAATTAAAACTTTTTTTGAAAGCTGGGTGTACATATATGACTAGGAAATACAACTGACGCTTAATAAGGTGATACTTTTCACTGACTTTGGTTGTGTTCCTAGGGGAAATAAAATAACTGTCTGCAACAAAGATAAGCTCCATTACATATATGCCTTTAAATTAAGGCCTCTCATTCCACTATTGTATGTAACAAATCAGAGGACCTCGCAATTGTAGGTGTCAGAGATATGTCATTGCCAGACAGTACTTACTGCCAGCATCAGAACATTAGGAAGTGAAAGCAGAAAAGCATTGAGGTCTCACAGAGGTTTGCTTTTCCAGAACTGATATTTCTTGAATGGAGCACAATTCAGTTCCCAGCAGCAGCCCTGTCTGGGAACAGGACTGCTTTCCCCTTTTGTTCCTGCTGTTTAATTATAGCAAAAAGATATTGACTTCTGATATTACTTTCTGGATATATCTACACATGTGCTTTAATGCAGAGTTGAATAATTAACTCTGCAGTAAAGCATCACTATCTAAACATGTCAGTCTTAGGATGCAGTGAATTAATTAACTCTGATGTAAGATAGTACTGTGGAGTCATTTACTGCACAGAAATGCACATGTGAAAGGTGACTGAGACTGCAGCAGTTTGAGCCAGGGCAGCACAACCCCGGGCTGCCCACAGGCTCAGGGGCTTAGCTACATGGCTATGCAGTTCAGCACTCTTGTACCCCAGCCAGTCCCTCTGCTGCCCAGCACCATCACCTGGAGCCCAGAGCTGACCTCCCAAGCTTGCTGTCAGCACCAGGCTGTTCGGCCCAAGCTCAAATTGCTGCAGGGAGCATGCAAAAACACTGAGCCCAGGAGCAGCTGACTCCGACACAAACTACGCTAGAGTATATTAAGTATTAATAGCTCATGTAGAAGCACCTTCAGGGTGTGTCCAGACATGCATGGACATTTGGTTCCCTGGGGACAAGTAGCAGTGGTGCACTTTGCACTGCCACTTCTTGTCCCCAGAGAACAGCTGTTGCACACGTGCTTTGGCACATAGCAAGTTGCCATAAGTGAGTTGGAGGGGGAGCTGGGGCCGCACTGTGCTTGTACCAGAAGCCTTACCTGAGGTCCTGGTGGCCTCCGGGGGCTGCAGCCACTCAAATGCCATGCAGAGCTTGGCTGGCAGTGGAGCATGGCTCCAGGTAGCCCAGTTCCACTTTTCAGCATTGCGCGCTGGCCAAGGTTTGCATGCTGTTGTGCACTGCTCCAGGTTTTTTTCCACCATTTCTTTTTACCCCTGGATATCCAGGGGTCAAAAAAAACCATGGAAAAAAAACCCAGCACAGTGCATGCTCAAGCAGTATGCCCTTGCAGCGCAGAGAACACAAGACTGTGCGGTATGTGCCTCACATGCCGCACAGCCGTGCTCATCTGGACACGCTCTCTGTGTCCTTAGTTTTAGGCATACCACTTCTCTCAGTGCTTTTCTATACCTTTTTGATAGCCTCACTCTATAGCTTTAGGACGCCATGCTACATTTTGTCCTTATGTCTGTGCACAGCTCACTTTGGCTAGGGTCAGAAATTACACATTAATTGGTTTAAGTCATCAGAAACTGGTTTAAACCTGTAACAGAACAAAAGTTCAATGAGCATAAACCAGTTTCAAAATGGATGGAACTGGTTTAAGATAAATGTGGTTGAATGTAGTATCAGACTCAACTGATTTGGGTCAAACCAGTTTATGAAACTTCTGTCCCAGACCCCTTACTGGTTCAAGTCAAATCATAGTCCCCCAACATCTGAGCATGCTTTCCAGCCCTGGGCTGACCTGTACTGTCTGCTCCAGCAGGGAAGAATTGGCAGGGAGAGGCAGGGACTACTCCACTCCTTCTCCAAGGCAAACCCTGGCCAGGGTCTGGGGCCAGGAAGAGGGTTTAAACTTCCCTTCCCCTGAGTACAGAGCTGCCCTGCCCTGCCCTGCCCTGCTAAAAACATAGTGCCGGCTGCAACTGTGAACTAAAAAATCCCAGAGGCACCTGGAAGGAAAAAGAGGAAGTGATGAACAACCTTGCAGAATCCTGCTGCTGTGATTCTGGACTGCAGACCCCAGAGACCTCAGGGACAGCAGGAAGAAGAAGTGAATACACAGTTCACGCTAACTAAATACTAGCTATATGGCAGGAAGCCATGATCTAGCACCCCCTGGCTTCTGGCCTGAGCCACTGCAGGTATGTGTCTGCATTTCCCAAATCAAAAATGAATGTCTGTCCAGTTGCTTCTCTTAAACTAACCTGCAAAGACTGAACTGATTCAGCCCCTGGCTTTTTGACTGTCTGTACTTGGGTACCTTTGAAGCACTTCAAACAGCACGGAAACAGATGTTCATGGTTAAAGTAGCACTTAAAAAAAATCAACCCTCAAAAGGATGAACATCTCTGAAATGCTTAAATTTTGAAGGACTTCTGGAAACGTCTTCATGCTTCAGTGGTCCTCCTGCATCCCACATTGCTCT
>NW_017729022.1:36249043-36251085 GCF_001723915.1 Gavialis gangeticus
AAGCTTGGAGTAACCTGCAAAGACTGAATTGATTCAGTCTAAGGCTTTTGAACTGTTTGTACTGAGCCTCCATCTCCAACAAATCTTAAATGGCTTTGATGAAATATTTATAGGCACACTGGTTATCACCCTTTTCTGTAGCCTACACTGGGGATGTCAAAATCACTCCAAGCTCTGGGCCCACTCTAGGCCCACAGGGTCTCCTCCTAGGCTGATTCCATGGGGTTGTATTCATTTGGCAGTATGGGTTTGGGAGTATATTTGGGCAGCACAAAGCCTGGGGCATGTGTTAGTGGCATGATAGCCAGGGGCATGCAGTGGCATGATATACTGGCTTGGAGCTGGAGACATGCAACTGCATAGAGGCATGTTTAGATAGTAGCATGGAGCTGGAGCTAGGGACATGCAGTTGCATGGACATAGATGTGACTATGGGCAGTAGGCCCAGCTTGATGCTGCTGCCTAAATGTGGCTCTGTGCAGCTTTGTGTCCACAACTCCATTCTGCTGCCTCGCTAGAGCTCCACAGCACTGCACAGTCCAGGCTGTGCAGCCACTGACACAGGTCCCTGGCTTTCTGCTGCCTAAACACAGCTCCATGTCACTGCACACTTTGGCATTGCTGACTGACCCAAATTCTGCACTGTTGCCTAAACATGGCACCATGCAGCTACACACCCCTGGCTCCATGCCTCTGCCCAGCCGCACTGCTCCCTTATTTTCTCCACATTTTCATAGCATTTCAAAGAGAATTTTCTGCTTGGAACAAAAAGGAAAAAAACAAACAAAACCCTTTATTTGTTACAATTCTAATTTCTCCATTAATCACAACTGATAAAAAAAAAATCGTTTTGGAAGTCTTTCTGCAAGTGTAGCAGGATATTTTCTAAGCTATTCTGGGCCAAATTCTATTCTGGGATATGTTTCTGGAGATCTCATAGGTTGTTCTACATATGCACATGAATGCAAAACTTGGGATTCTACAGAGATATAGTTAATGGAGTCAGATGGAAACATTCTCAGTTGTTCAGTATTGATTTGGTCCACATTAGAGCACAAATCTGCTGTGATTCAGAGGAGAAGACTGGAAAATGACTTTAGAAGTGACTAGATTAAAAACATTTGGGCATCCAGTCCTCAACTCTAAACCAGTATACACAGAATTCTCAGAGATTTCCCTAGGAATTTTGCTCAAGTAAGGACTCTAACTGAAAGATCATTAAATACCGATGTAGTTCCAGCACTATTCCTACTATCTGATAAGAATAATACACCATCTCTGTCTATAGACTGAACTGCTAATGGCATCACTAAAATAAGTTCTAAAAGCCTGATGATGGAGCCAGGAACAGTGTCTATGGGAAAAGTACAGGACTGAGCAGTACATTGCCAGCAAGGATGGGAGTTTAAGTGGTATGCACAAAGAAGTAAAGAGAAAAATATAACAAGGATCTTGAGTGGGAAAAGGGGTTGCATGTAGTTAAAGCTAAGTGAAAGCAAGCTAGTTAGAGAATGTCTTTAGGGTCCTGTATTGTGTTCCAACTCTACCAAACCATGTAACATTTCTAATTTTAGCATTCTCATTCTCTCCACCAAGTCATGTAATCTATACTGCAGAGACCGCCATTCTCTTCTCACCAAAGCTAAGATGGACTGCAGCATTCACCCAGGAAGTCATCCCCAGTCACCTGCTAATGGTCCAAGCCACTTTAGAGCAGTGCCAGATCATCCTAATTAACACCTATCTGCCCAACAAAGTGGCCCAGAGCCCCATCTACCCTTCTCTCAACAACTGCACATCACTGTACAGGAAGCAAGCCTATCCAAAGTGTAGCAGAGCCTCCATCCTAGCATAAGACAGAATACGTGGGTGAAAGCAAGCACTCATGGGTTCTTCACAGCTCACTTGGATCAGCTCTACATCACTGATAACAGGACTCTCAGACAACAGCTTAGTCTGGTTGCTTCCCTGACCTAGCTTGCAGTGCCACAGATAGGTCCGTGGTGCTGTAAAATGCACATGCTTGTCTGGATGCATCCACA
>NW_017729022.1:36256085-36266116 GCF_001723915.1 Gavialis gangeticus
GGTCCGTGGTGCTGTAAAATGCACATGCTTGTCTGGATGCATCCACAGAGGCTAACACAACAACCAGCTTCTTTTTCAGCCTAGAGAAAAAGTGTGCAGAACAAAATCTCATCAGCCACCTTAAAACCTTGTCAGGCCAGATGTTCACAGACCCTCCTGAGAACATGCTGTTACTTTTTACATAGAGGCCATTCAGCACCTGCACAAGGGCCTCCCCAGACTCTCCACATCTGAGGCTAAGAAGGAGCTATCATTGGTAGAACTGTCTGCTGCCATTGAAGGCCTCACCATGGAGAAGGCAGCAAGCCTTGAGGGATCACCTGTCAACTTCTACAGGACCTTTTGGGCCCTTCTCAGCCCAGACCTCCTGTATGTCTTCCAGGAGGGCCTCAAAGATGGGATCCTTCCAATTAGCTGTTGGCAAGCAGACCTCATACTGCTGCTCAATTAAGGGGACCTCTATAACATTAAGAACTAGTAATCAGTCTTGCTTATGCATACTGATTACTAAATCCTAACTGCAGCTCAAAATGGTCATGGCTTCTGTTACTGCATACCTGGATGAATTATCCAGGATAACCTGTTTTTGCTATGTGAGCTGCTAGCAGCCACAGAATCTAACTTCAACATCAGCCTTGTTTCCTTGGATCAAGTAAAGCCTTTCATCAGATCAACCAAAACTTCTTATTCTGGATTCTGGAAGCCTTTGATTTGGACCTGTCTTCACCTCAGCCACCTGGCTCCTGTACCATCTTTAGCTTGCTGAAGGTGAACACAGAGCTATGTGCCCTGTTCCTGGTATGCAAGGGCATCCAGAAGGGTTGCCCTCTCTCTGGAATGCTCTATGCCCTACCAATTGAGACACTGCACCATCACCTGGTGGCTTGGCCCTCCCACTGGCTCCCCAGACACTGGCCCTCTAGTTAAGGTGACAGCATATGCTGATGATGTGACTGGTTTTGTGAGCAGTGAGGGTGATGTCCAGATGCCGATTGAGTTTCAGCAGGCCTACTGTGCTGAAATGGTACAGTTCTGCTTGGCATCTGGGTTGATGCTCAGTGCTCACAATGTGCCAGGAGCCTTAACCTGGTGCTGCAATGGTTTCAAAGCCCTGGACATTTTCATAGGCCCACTAGCCTATCTGGGCAAAAACTCAGAAGGCCTCAGTGAAGAAGCTGAGGTGTGATACTGCCACCTGCCCAGCCTCTCCTACTGCAAATGGATCCTGGTCAACAATCTGGCACCTGCTACTCTGTGGCACAAGTATGCCATCCTGGATCTGCCAATGACCCTGCTCAAAAGGCTCCAGAAGATCCTTGTTGACTGCTTCTGGAACAGGACCCACTGGCTCCATCTGGCTGTCCTGTACCTGCTCACCAGTGTGGGATGTCAGGGCCTAACTGATCTGGTGATCAAGGTTGCTGCCTTTTACCTGCAATCCCTTCAATACCTTCTCTTTTCTAGGGATTGCCTTCCTTAGCTAAGGCTGGCCTTTGCTTTCCTGTGTCAGGTAGGGGAACTCAACCTTGTTCAGGAACTTTTCCTGTGCAGGAAGGGGCAACAAGCCTTGCCTCTGGAAGCCTCATTTTTTCCTTGGTCCTTACACAGTCAGTCTGACCCACTTCTTTACCTCATCTCAGTCCACCTGGTTCTTAGCCAAAGCGCAGGCTGACTGGCTGGGTTTGCACTCTGTCCATTTTCCTTCACACCTCTTTGCTGAAGTGAAAGCTGCTTTCCCTGGGAGTGTGCTTGCCACCCTAAAAAGTCATATCCACACACATCTCCCTGATGGCAGCAATCTAGACAAACCCCCTCTGTTGCCTGTTTCTCCATCTGTGGATAGCAATGGGAGTGACAGTCCTGGCACTCTGCTGTCCCTCCATGCTCCCAGTGGAAACAGTGGTGGTATCAACCTTGATTGTACATGTGGGCAGTCAAAGTGTATCATGCCTGTGTCCTTGCTGCTTATTCTGACATGACTTGGAGAGGGAGCTTTGTGGCAGCAACAACAGAGCAACCCTGGCTGGTCCGGTGCACCCTTTACAAGCTACCCATTGCCAAAAAAACCAGAAACCCCCAGCTGCTGTGTGGGACCCCGGTACTTTTTTCTACCACTTAGACCTAGCAGTGTTGACAACTGCCCTTTCTGCAAGGAGCTGAACTAGACTCTTTCCCATTCCTCCTGGACTGCCCCCAGCTGCAGCTGCTCTTTGCTGCCCTCAGCATCCTCTTTGGCACGTTGGACTTAGACTTTTCTGAGATTGTGTACATCTTTTCTATTCTGCACTGAGTGGCCAGGGAGAGCATGATCTTCCTGGCCGACTTCCCGCTGGGCCAGGCCAGATGGTGACTCTGCAAAGCTGCAAAAACCAGCTTGCAGGGGCCAGGTCTAATGGCTCCCTCCAACTCTTCTGCTTCTTGGTCTGGCATATTACATTTGAATTTGGACACTTCACTTTGCAACAAAATGTAGACGAGCTTATGTCACACTGTGCCATTGAGAGGGTCCCCTGCAAGGTAGAAGATGGACAGCTGGTCCTACATGTGGTAGCAACAACAGAGAGGAGTGGGGGAAGGAGATTTAATGACATTGTATTTTTTGTTGCTAACAAATATTTAATGCTCAGCTCCTGGAAGGGCCACAAACCTTAGCACTTTCACCATTTGTTTTTAATATTTGTATTATAGAATTTTTTTAAGGAAAAAGAAGTCTCTCTCTTTCTCTTCCATTCCTCCCTGCACAGCCCAAATGGGGCCCTTATCACTGATTGGGATCTCCAGCTGTCACTATAATATGCACAGTTACCATTAATAATACATTTAATAATACATAACATGTTTGCAGCATGTAAGATAGAGGAAAAAGATGGGAGATCAGAAGGGATTCTGATCAGAAGGGATTTGATAACCTCAGAAGATACTGATAAATTCAGATTTAGGGAAGGAGTTACATTTAAGGAAGGAGCAGGAGATGGAACAAAGGATATGAGTTTATGAATCAACAGAGCAAAAAGGGTGAGAGCAAATTTGAAAGTTATTGTCAGGTTGGACAAGAGATGGTGAGTGAGGAAGAGGCAATTCAAAGAAAAAGAAGACTGAGTACTTGGGCCTCAGAAGCACCAGCAGAGATAAGGTGGATGATTCACAGAGTTCAGCAATGTAGGAGCAGTCATCTGGGCAGAAAGAAAACTCAGAGATGAATCATGGGCAATGGATGAGGGGGTCTGAAGAGGAAAAGGATGGTTCTGACGTCAACAAGGAAAAATCAGATATGTTGCTGCAAGCTTAGATTTTGCGTACTACACCTGTCTGATTCATTTTAAAAACTCCTTTTTTAGAGAAAACCCATGAAATATAGCCTGGTATTTCTCTTTCATAAATCTGTTTAAAAAATGCTACTTACTGAATGACACAGATCATTCAGCCTCAGGAGCACAGCTATTACAAACAAGATATGAGTGGGTGTTCCCTGCCATAGTGCCATAGTCACAGCTTGAAATGTACTGCTGAAGAGAAATAATTTTCAAAAATGAGTTTTCCAGCATGTTTTGATAGTAGAGGTCACCCTGAGAAGGGGAAAAAAAAATCAGATGCACTAAAAAAGCTTTCACTATCTCAGACTCTTATGAAGACAAAAATAATCCCATAATTAAATTTGTATTGTTTTATACATTCTTCAAGGAAGAGTTTATGACCGCTTTGTGCAAAAGGTCAAACTCTGCATTTAAATTGGGATATTATGATAAATGATGTGGGCAGCATGGGTTCTAATTTTAGCAAACACAAATGATTTCTTTAAAGAATTTGTTCTGATCTGGAATTTTTCTTGACCTCCTACAAGGGGAAATCAATTAAATTATATGTTTTTGTATGTCACTGAAAATAACGGATGTATTTGGAATATCTAGCAAATTTTTGCAAAACATGACTCAAAACCATTTGCTCATGTGACACATATTTCACCTTGGTATTTTTATTGACAGAGACATGGTTTCACATATGCAATCCCCAGACATCATGTGAAAATGGGGTACTGTAAAAAAGGATAGGGAATCCAAAGCCTATAACAAGAACTTCTTATGCTGCCCTGGTAAAGGCATCAATGAAAAATTGCCAATCATGAGTCAGAACCCCCAAATCATGAAATTGTTCTAAAAGAAAACAACACACTGGTGTCTCTTCCAGTTTAACTCCTTGTTACCATTCTCAGTGTACCTGTTTAAAATGTAAACTTAAATGCAGAATACACGAGCTTGTGCATATGAGAATGCTATCTCTCTCTCTCTCTCTCTCTCTCTCTCTCTCTCTCTCTCTCTCACACACACACACACACACACACACACACACACACGCTGGCCTTAATGCCATCGTACACTTTCTCTCCAATATCCTGCCACCACCAGTAAGAACCTTTGCTCACCGCTGGGCTACTACAGTCCTCTCTCCTCTAGCCTCATGTCTTGCCACAGCCCTCTAGAAAGTCTCCAGTCCCTCAACTCCCCTGGAAGACTCTACCATTGCTTCAAGACTGAACATACTTTTCCTGGACTTTTATGTCTGTAAATTTCCCCAATCTGCACTGTAACACTATGGTAGTATAAGGGATAAGACATATACTACCCATCCCTAGAGGAGGTGGTCTCACTGTGTTGCATCTTCTCTGGGTCTCTGTACTAACCACCTCAAGTGAGTAGAAGCTACAGCTGTTTATATGTTCTACTTGGGATAAAGGAAAATTTATTTTAAAGTAATTTTTTTTAATGTTTTTCTCTTAATTTGGGGAAGCTGTATTTTATGGTGTTAGAGCAGAGTACATACTATGATATCCTCAATGTTAGCTTTATGGTTAAACTAGCTTTTAAATACATGGGGTGCTGACAGATGTGCAGCTCCCCATTCTAACTAGTGGAGCTTCAAGAAAGCACCATGAGTTAAAGTGACCTCCCTGACCTAACAGACATCCACTTTTTGGTCAAGAGGGGAGAGTCGAGAGCAGGGTGGAGGAGTAAAAATCAAGCTCCAGTTTGGAGCCAAACTTTCAGAGAGGCTGCCTGCCTACAGCCTACTCCCAGCTCTGGTGCTGTCTGCAGGATGGGAGGAGGGAGAAGGGGGAGAGGGAGCTCCAGGCTGGGGTTTGCCCAACCTGAGCTAGAGGGAAAGAAGGCTGGGGGGGACTGCAAGGTGGGGAGGGCTCCAATCCACCACCTGACCTCCAGCTCAGGATGGGAAAGCCCCAGCCCAGAGCTGCTGCCCCTTCCCTTTCCCCCTCCCATCCTACAGGCAGCACCAGGTCAGAGCTGGGCTGCATCAGCCAAGCCCTGACCACATGCAGGGACTAACAAAAGTTAATTAAAGCACTCCAGTTTGAATTTCCTTCATCTGACCCCTCATCGGAGGAGGGTTAATTTGTTGTGCGATTGGACACTTTGAAAATGTTCTGTAGCTGTGCACTTCTATCAGGCATGGCTGTAGAGTACTTTCAGCTGGCCGATCACACAACAAAAGTCATTTCTGTGAGTGACCTTAGTTAAATAATATGAGAGAAAAACAAAGATTGGAGTAAACGTTAGTAGAACGCATTACATATAGCACTAGACAGAATACTCAGTTCAGGACCTTGTTTTAGTGCCCTGATTCTTTTGATACCCAAGTCCCACCTATCCCAATGTAACTGTGAACAGCCTATGGGATACTCTAATTTGCAGCAAGTGTTCTATGCTCTGTATTTTATGGAAGTTACATAGCTAATTATCTTTAAGGATGTAGGATAATATATCATTCTCTACTCTACTCTCCCATTCATACCCATTATGATGGGACTGTGGTGGGGAGGCTGATATCAGAGCTACATCTTGATTGATGCTGAGACAATCCTTAATGACTAGCTGAATATTAATTACAGCAGAAAGGGGAAGGCATTAAATGTAAGCATGGTCCAGAACTGTATCAAATATTACAAGCAACATTTGGTCCCCACCTCTGAGAATTTACACAGATCAAGTTCAGTGACAGACTCTGATTATGGTTTGTTTGTTTAGGGATGTTTGTTTTGTGATTTATGTTATTGAAATAAGTAATTTAGCACTACAGGCCCTAGGGGCCCCTTGGCTGCCTCTACTATTTTCAGCCATCCCCATCTATTATGTGCTATTCTCATCTAGTCCCATCTACTCCCATTCCCATCTATTATGTTTTAGTCATCCAAATTTAATTTCTGTAGTTCTGACACACCTAGCCTTCTTAGTCTTGGTCATTCTGACACCCCGTGAATAACACTTTCTCTGGTGTCCAAATTGTTTCCATTCTTTCAGCATGGCCCATTGTGCTCTTGATTTCCGTTGTCAGGGCTAGGTCTCTGTACAATTGACACAACTCATTCTTGTATTATTAGATTATACTGTGCACCAAAGATTTTCTGTAAAATCTTCCTCTCAAAATGATACTGGTATCTTATTTGCTTGTGAGAGAATCCAGGTTTGATTCCTGTAGGTCATACATGGCCTGATTATGGTTTTATAGTCTTAAAACTTAATTTTCCTTGAGATGAGCTTGGATGACAGGAGTTTGTGCAATGCAAAATAGAACCTACTATGCATTGCACAAGCTCCTGTCATACAAAGCAGGCTCTATTTCCTGCTTCTGTCCTACCTTCATATTACTGTCCTGTGCTATGATACAACCTAAATACTTGATGTGGGCCACTTGATTAAAATTTGTGTTGTTTATTGTTATGTGATGTCCAGATATCATGTTTTATTCACATTCACTTATTGCCCAGTTTTCTTTACTTCACTTGTTAGTCAGTTATCTAAAGTTTCTATATCATTCATAGTTTCACTTACGAGAACTATATCACAAGCATACCTGAGGACTTTATGCTCTCCACTCAGCTGAATTCCTCTGCTTATGTTGTTTATGCTCCTGATTACTCTTTCTAGTACCAGGTTGAATAGGATTGGAGACAAATCATCTCCCTGTCAGTCTGATTCTAATTGGTAAAGGGTCTGATTTTTCTTCTGTTTTGTTTCTTGGTTCATGCATACAAACTTTAATGAGTTCAATTAGTTTGTTGGGAATTCCTAAACCTGCTAATAGGGCCCACAGACTTTCTCTGTGTATGCTATTATAATCTTTCTGGAAGACTATTAACAGAATGTGTAAGCTTTGATTATACTATCAATTTTTTCTCAACTATTTGTGTTAGAGAGAAGATCTGGTCTGTTGTCAATCTATTCTTGCAGAACCCAATCTATTCTTGTATTCTCTCAAAATGTTATCTGTGTAAGGTAGGAAGCACTGTAGCAAAATGTTAGGGAATACAAGTTGTTGTTAATAGTGTTAATACCTCTGTAATTTTGACATTCCCATTAGAGGCCTTTTTTGAAGATGGGCCCAAATTCAGTCTCCTCTTCAATCGTAAGGTAAAATTGATGACTTCCAAATAAGGGGAATTAATTTATGGATTTGTTTATAAAGCTCTTGCCATAGGCTACACATAGGGGCCTTCACTGCCTGGGGAGTGGGGGGTGATGACCAGTGCCTCCTCCTCCCCAAGACTGTGGGGGTGCCGAGATAAGCACTGGCAACACTGCTGGGAGACCCCCCAGTATCATGAGGCCAATGTCTCTTGCCCTCCATATTTTATCATTACTGCTCTTAAGTTTTGTTATTGCTGTTTTCACTTCTACAAAAGATGGTTCTTCTATTTTTGCTTCAGCTAATGAATATGTGTCTTGTTCTACTGGCACTGTAGGTATTGGGCAGTTCTACTGTTCTACAAAATATTCTTTCCATCTCTCTATGATTGCTGTCCTATATGCGAGGAGGTTTCCATTTCTGTCATTTATGACAGATGTAGTCACTTCATATCCTTATTTATAGTTTCTGACAGCTTTATATCTATTTCTTACATTATTTCTCCTGTTGTTCCTTGATGTGCTGGAGTTGATTCTCTAGATGTCGATGTTTTTGTTTCTTCAAACTTTCCTTGTTTTATGTGGTTTAAATGGTTGTATGTTTTACATGATTTAGATAGATCTAGATTGGTTCCCAAACTATGGCTAATAAATGATCCACAGCTGGTCCACAAGTGTCATTAGGCCTTTATTACAGTATTTTCAATTTAAAATGAGATGGTAGGAATGCATGGTGGTCTATGATAAATTCTGATGATTGATGACAGTCTGTTGGTCACAAATTTTGGGGAACCACTTACATCAGTTTTGTAGGCTGCTTACAGATGTCTAAAAAACCCAAAACAGATGGCGTTTTAAATTTGGCAAGCTCCCGCATCAAGACCAGCGCATGCCTATAAAAGTCAGTGTGTTAGTTGGACCCAGCTCCAACTATCTGCATAGATCAGATTCTTTAGTGGGGCTTTTTGGCGCTTTTATCTAATAGCTGATTGAATCATCTATTAGATAAAATGCCAAAAAGCCCCACTGAAATGCCTGATCTATACAGATTCTGCAGAGCTGGATTGAACTAACACACTGCTTCTTCCAGTAAAGCACTTTTTTTTTAACATCTGTAAGCAGCCATAATGATTAGTCACTGTGGCTAGGTACACACAGTCAAAAATCCTGAGACTGAATCAATTCAAGCTTCACAAGTTTGTCTAATCTGCATAGACTGAATGAATAAGCAAGTGAACAGACATTCACTTCTGATTCCAGAACTGCAGCCACATGCCTTCAGTGGCCAAGGCAAGAAGGCAGGAGGAGCTAAAGCATGCCTCCCTGCTCAGCTGGAGCAGACAGCTCAGGCCAAGGCTAGCCCACCCACCCTGCAAGAATGGGGGAGAGGGTTGAAGAGGAGAAGGAAAGTACCTTGAGATGCTGGGAGACTGAGTTAACATGAATCTGGAGGGGATCTAGGACAGAAGTTCAATAAACCAATTTAACCTAAATCAGTTAAGTCTGATACTACACCCATCCAAATTTATCTTAAACCGGTTTTGGCCATATCAAAAGTAGTTTATGCACACTGAACTTGTTGTGTAACACATTTGTATTGATTTTTGATTACTTATACCAGTTTATGTGTAACTTCTGTCCCTAACCTATAAAACTTCTTTACTCAAAAGATACCTTGATTGGGGGAAGGTGGTTTTGTTTTCTTCTAGCTTTAGTTTGGCAAGAAAAGTATATTTAAATGATTTGATTTTTTTTTTGGTTCTCATTATTTTATTTCTACTTAAAAAACAAACAAACAAGTACATAAATGAAGTTTAGAGTTAGTGGAAAAGGTGCAGTGGCTGCCCTGGTCATAGCTATTTTGAATTCATAACCCTCCTTCCACTTTATCCCAAGGAACAGTATAAGGCAAAACTGCAATAAAAGGTGCAGCACACTATCCTCCAAAGGAGTCTTCAGTTCTGATTTCAACTGATCACATCACTGAGAGGTAATAATAGCTATTTCATTGTGAGACTCTGCTCACATCAGGAACAAGTATGCAGATTAGTGTCTATTGAGGTAGTGATCTATGTAACCTGGAATCTTGGCTATTAAAAATGGATTATGCAAAATTAACTCATTTAACTGACTCATCATGGACTTCAGATTGCAATTGTTTTTGATCATTGGAATGTCGTAGTTTCTGTGAACATTTCCTATTATAGCAAATTATTGCAAACCCCAGTGAAACATAACCCCACATTTTTTTTTTTTCATCAAAATTTATGTTCCCTAGACAACAATCTCCAAACAGACCAAATCTATGGATAACATATGAGATATTTAAATGTTTCTTGTAGTGGCAAATCAGGCAATTTTCGTGTCCCATCATCTTCCCAAACTCTTCTTACCTCATAGTATCTTGACTATCAAATACTAGGAGACATGTTGCCAAAAAAGCCCCACTGTCAGACATCCACACAAGCATACAAGCATACAACCTATTCATTTATGCCCTCTAACAGGAACCAAAATTAGTTCCAAAGACTGAAGTCCTTGAGTGATACAGACCATAAAATGTAAATTATGGTCTTTAAGCAGTATGTACACTTGACAATTAACCCCCAGTTAGGT
>NW_017729022.1:36271116-36272181 GCF_001723915.1 Gavialis gangeticus
CAGACCATAAAATGTAAATTATGGTCTTTAAGCAGTATGTACACTTGACAATTAACCCCCACCCCCCATTTTTAAAGCCAGATGAGTAGTCTTTTGAAATTAAGGTATTTACCAAATAAGGCATCACATTTGTCCCCAATGGTTAAACTGCAGCTTACCAAAAAAGACAGTATTCATCAATATTGCTCAACCAAAGGTGCCCACTTTCTGTATAAAAACATGTGCAATTTTTATAAACACACACATACATACACACACTCACTCACCATATATTCACATAAAATTAATGGGCTATAGAGAAAAAAATTGTGTGGGAACCTGAAGAAAAGGAAGAACCCATACATCTATGACTGGAACTAGTTATCTTGTAGGATAAGACAAAGTCAAGGACTACATACATAATAGCAGATGTCATTATGAAAAGGTTTCCATAATATAATTTAGGTGCAGAGGATATAATTCTGGCCCAGACTATGATTCCTTGACAACCTATTTCACAGTAGCAGATTTCAGTGATTTTATAATCAAGGATAATGTATAGATTTATAATAATGAGCTGTCAATGGGTGGAATGGCAGCATTGCAACCCATTATTTTCTCAGACATTTTCACGGCATATGCTAAGTACAGGAAAATGTGAGTAACATCTATGAAAGGGGCAATATCACTTTTCTTATTCAAACAAACTCCTGTGGGTAGGTGTATAGAAATCTATCTGGTGGTACTTGCAGATAGATTTACCGTAGAAATATTCATATAACTTAAGATTTTATACATGAAAAAGGTAACAAAGAGAAAAATCACCCAACATATTATCTTTTCCTTATAGATTCCTGTCAGAATCTGAATTCTCAAAATATATTTTATTTAGTGTTCATCTCTAGTCCCCTCAAAATCTACATTACTGTGACCTCTCCAAAGCCAATGGCATGGTGCACTTGTGCCTGACATCACTTAGCATTATTGTGCTTACATGACTGAAGAACAACCACTAAATTGCACAATAATGTTTACAATGAAGAGAAGCAGATCACTATAGATGTGTAAATGTCTACTGATATAATG
>NW_017729022.1:36277181-36279000 GCF_001723915.1 Gavialis gangeticus
TGAAAAAGGTATAAAAGAGAAAAATCACCCAACATATTATCTTTTCCTTATAGATTCCTGTCAGAATCTGAATTCTCAAAATATATTTTATTTAGTGTTCATCTCTAGTCCCCTCAAAATCTACATTACTGTGACCTCTCCAAAGCCAATGGCATGGTGCACTTGTGCCTGACATCACTTAGCATTATTGTGCTTACATGACTGAAGAACAACCACTAAATTGCACAATAATGTTTACAATGAAGAGAAGCAGATCACTATAGATGTGTAAATGTCTACTGATATAATGAAGAGTGCCTCAGCCATATCATTTAGGGGTAGGACATGGTCATTATGAACTCTAAGAAAATCCTAGGATACTGGAAGGGAAAGAATAAAGGACTCTAAATTTCTAAATCAGCACCAGAACAATATCACCTTGTGAGGTTATTAAAGGATTGTGTGCATTTTTCTGGAGAGTATGTTTTTTGGATGAAAGAGCTCTGATGATCTATGGTTACTAAAGATTCCACAACATTTTTCCAAGATCAAGACACTGAGACCCTGTATCTTGATCAGATTCCAGACTGGATTATTATAAATGCCACTAAAAATATTTAGCAGCTTTAACTGGCTACAAAAAGAGTCTCCAATTCCTGGCTCACACTTTTCTACTGACTATGCATTTTAACAGCTGCCATATCCCAGATAGGACTTGGAAGCTTTTAGCAGAAGGTGAAGTGATTCAATTATATATTTTTGGAAATGTTTGGGGACCCTTTGGAATGAAATACATGTTTCAGTTACTTCTTTGTGAAGCTGAAATAATGCAAATAAAACCATTTGAGTTATTCCAAATATATGCAATTGGATATGAGGGCAAATTATCTATAAATGCAAATTCTCAAGATAATTGGCTGTTATTGATTCTTTGCCTGACCATATGCCTTATGGTAAGCCGTTTGCTGTGAAAACGCGTATGATGTAAGTGAGGATTGGGTTACTTCAGGTGAGGAAAAAAAAAAATAGGATTCATCTTCTGCAGCTTAGGAAATACAGTATCTGGGTTGGTTTGTTTTTTTCCAGGCAGCAGACCGCAGTCATTAAGAAGGATAAAGAGATCTAGATAAATAAAGTAATGTGTGCGGCTTCCAAAAGGGCAATCATTGGCATAGGCATAAACTGGAAAAACATAACACAATTTGTTTCCTTCAACCTGCACCACCTTAAGTACCAAGAAGCTAAGGGATTCCCATTCCTGATTCCTTCAAAGCTCTTTTAAACAAGTGCCAGGGTTTCATGGGAGGAATCAAGCACAGAGAACAGTAACTGGCTGATAAGACTACCCTTCCCTGCTTTCAAGAAAAACGCTCTTCAAACCGCTGCGCTTTTTCCAGCGGCCGGACTGCTGTGGGCTGGCAGCAAGGGCATGTCTGCACCTGACCGGCTACCCAGAGCCCCAGCACCTCCATCTCCCGCCCCGCTTTACAGGGCTGGGGAAACGCACGGGAAGACACGTGGAAGCCAGACTTGTCCCGCCGGGGGAGGGGGAGGAGGAGGAGGTACAAGATGCCCGTGGACTCCCAGGAAGGAGGCAGGCGCGGGGCCGGGAAGTGTCCCGGGCAACAGGTGGCGGCGGGCTCACCTCGGCGGCCGGGATGTTGACGACGCCGGTGGAGCGGCGCTTCTCCCGCAGCTTCCTCTTCTCGATCTGCCCCTTGCCCTTCCTGGCGCTCGGCCCCGAGCCCTTCCCCTTGGGCGCCGCCACAGCCACCGCCACCGCCACCGCCACCGCCGCCTCCTCCTCGGGGCCCGCGGGAGGCTTGGGCGCCGGCTCCGG
>NW_017729022.1:36279360-36306187 GCF_001723915.1 Gavialis gangeticus
CGCTCGCCCCGCCCCGCCCCGCCCCCCGGGCGCTGGTGTGGAAGCGCGGGGCTCGTGCTCTGGACGTGCTGTGGGGACAAAGACACGGGGCTCCCCGGATTCCCCCCCCCCTCCCTCGAGTCGGCGCAACTTGAGGTGTTGTGTGGAGGATGTTTCAGGAAGTGCGTATAGCAGCAAAGAAAGGGATGAGGCGGGGAGCTGTGACAGGACTAGGGATTTCAAGGGAAAGCTGTTGAAGTAGCAGTGAGAGTTCGCAGGCAGGGAATATTTCACTAACAAGGAGAGGGATTATGCTGGGGCATGGTGGTTTGAAGCAACTCTTATCTCCACCTGCTGCTGGCAGGTGATTTATTGGCAGTAGCTGTGTACTTTGAATAGCTAGGAAGTAGACCGAGGGAATGCACCGAGGAAGCATTCTTCAGGGAACATCGGGGGCAGTGGGGAAGTAGATTTAATGGGATAGGCTAGACACAAAGGAGTGATTTCACTGGAGATATTGCCTAGGGATTACACAGGGGCAATAACTTTGCCTGAGTCATCGAGAAGGGATGGGAGCTTGCACTAAGAGAAGGAATGCTAGCAATGCTACCGGAAGAAATTTCCAAGGAGATGAAGTGGCAGCAGATGGGAAAAGTAGATGCTAATGTTAAAAATATATGGAGCTTTCAGGGGTTGGTAACTATGACAGAAGGAACCTCTCATCAATTTGCAACCATTTATAAAGGAAACAACTTTTCTAATCTCAAAAAATACTTGCTTAGTGTCCCCAGATTTTAACTACAAATAGTAGATTTAATCCTAACAATTTGAAAACATGAGTGTTTATTGTTCTTGAATTACAAGGGAGGTTGAAATCCATTCCAAATCTTGGCTGCAGCCTTCACTTTCCTGAGAACATACTTTCACTTGTAACAACAGCTATATAAAATTCAGTATTTTAGGACTTAGGATCTTTTGTCTTCAGGCCAGTTTTAAACCTAACAAATAAAAGTGTGTTTCTAGGCCTTAAAAATATCCTCTGCTTCACATTTTAAGAAAGAAAAGAGATAAGGACTATTCTAAAAAAAGTGTTTCCAGCCTACTAAGTTGTTCCCAGTTGTGGCTAAGGAAAACATGCAGGGTGATACTTAAACTATTTGGGACTTGATCCCTGAAAGTTCACCAGCACAGACAACCTTATTGAGATGCAAACATCTGACAGTCAGCATTTTTGCATTGGGCATTCAAACCACCTCACCACAACATAACTTCTGTTAATAAGTAACAGACTGACTGTAAGGATCATAGAACCATTTTGGCATGTAAAAGACCCAACTTTTTTCAGAGAAGGGGAAAATATCTTGCAACAATAGCTGATGCAGCTACAGGCTACAGCACCAACAGTAAATCATATTTGTGACGTACTGCAAATAAATAACACTCTCACTGAGTCTCTTCTGAATGATTGTTGGGCTGAGTGCTAATTCCTACAGTATGTAAAAGGGAGCAGAGGAACGAACTGGTATCCTGTTGGTTGCACAGGTCTGCCTAGGAACCATCCTACCACTGAATTGTAGGAGGTTTTTTCATAATCCCTGTCATGTAAACAAAACAAAAATTATTTTTGCATCAATAAACAAAAATTGAACATTTTCAAGAACTCTGCTATATATACTCTATATATATTATCAAGTGTGTACTGTGCTAAATAACTAGCGCTGGTAGGAAAGTTTTCAGTATTCAGCATCTTTCTTGTAACGTTTCTCACTTCACAAGCAAGTTTCATATTGAGTTTAATCACAGAACAATCCAATTCTATATGATTTGGACTATTCCCTTGTCTTCAGGTATTTAGGTAAACCTAGAAGCCTCAGCCCTGAAGTTTTTCCTACCCAGACAACCCTCCCTCAAAAAGAATTTTCCAAAGAGATATTGGAAGCAAGGTAAATGAACAGCATAAGTCAATGAGTGATCCCCAGGAGGCAAATGAAAGTTGGTCAGGTGATGAAACATGGAAGACACCACAGAGGAGAGGCTTTGATTTTGTTTTTCTTTGGAAAAATATATTGCTCTCTATATATAGAAAGATATATACACTACAACCCTAAGAGTCTTCAAAACACATACAGTTACAGAAAGACATACCCATTGCAGTACATGTACCCACATTTGCATGCACCCATTGCAATCCTCACACCCGTGCTCCAGTGCACCCGTCCACATTCCTTTCACCGTTACAATTACACTGTCCCTCTGTTTAGTCTCCAGCCTCTCTCTAGTCTCTAGTCTTTTAGTCCATGTCACTGTGGAGCCAGGGGCTCCATCATGCAGATGAAGGGGACCGGGGAGAGCAAAGAGCCCTGCCAGATCCCTGACTCTACTGCGATCTGCATGCTCAGGAACCTGTTGAGCAGCACCCCACTCCTCACAAGAGGTACATCAGAGCTAGGTGGCTAAGTCCATAGCTGTCATGTGTAGGGTGGCCAGTCAGGCGCTGGAGCGCTGTGGTGTTAGGCACCGGGGGCACTTACACACATTGGGAGCCTGCTCTGACACACTGGAAATACAGCGCCTCGGAGCAGACTCGATTCCTCGAAAACTGACACGCTCCAGCAGCCTTCTGCATCACGTGTATCAGTGGTGCAGCGCGCCTCCGCGCTGAGAAAACGGCAGCAGTGCGCTTTAAAGTAAAATGAGTTCAATGCGCTTTAGTTCAAAGCTCACCGCCACCATTTTCTCAGCGGAGAGGCGTGCCGCGCCGCTGATACGTGTGATATACAGACGCTTCTAATTAGCACAGCTCGCCAATCAAATAGCTTTTAATGAGCATGGCTTACTAATGCCGTATCAGAAACACAGGTAAAAAAGCCCTGTATGCATATCGTGACAAAAATCTCTGCAAGACTTTGACCTTCTGAATCCCCGCAGAGTTTTTGGAGCCAGAGGGACTGAGTAGGAGTGCAACCCAGGGGTGTGAGGGATGCCTGGGCTACCTGTCCCCACTTCCACAGGCACAGGGAGTGAGGCAGCCCTGCACCTGAGGGCAGTGTCTGGCTCACACAGCCCCCTCTGTAGGGCAGCCATCATAGAGGACAGTCTGGCTGTCCTCTATTAATATGAAACCCGATGCCTTTATGTCCTCTATGAGGAAAATAGAGGACATCAAGATGTCGGGTTTGCTATCATCAGAAGACAGAGTAGCAGAAAACTGGAATGTCTTCTATGATGGCTACCCTACCCCGCAGGAAGGAGATCGGCTTTGAGCCGGGGACAGACCTGGGCAGCTCCCAGCTTTGGTGCCTCCTGTCACCATCTTGTATTTATGCCGCTGCTATTTGTCCCTGGGTGTGTCCGTGCATGCACAGTCTGGCACGTGACAAAAGGACCCAGCATAAATGCCGGCCCCAGCAGCCTTACCTGGTTCCTGAGGGCCTCCAGTAACAATGAGCCAGCCGCTCAGAGCCTGGCCAGCAGCCAGAGCATGGTTCTGGCTGGCCATACTCCAGTTTCTGGCAGTGCATGCTGCTGCCACCGAGTGCACCACGCTGCTTTTTTAGTGGGGGTTTTTTTAACCCAGGATCTCCTGGTATAAAAACCCCACCACACTGCTAATTAGCAGTGCAGTGCACAAGTGCACATGCACCATGTGCAGTTTGCAGCACCTCAAACAGCTTTGAGGCTCTGCAGACCACACACGCATGCTCATGGGGACGTGCCCATGGATTCCGATTTGAAATCTGTCTTTGGGTGAGAGTCACTGTTCTAGATAGGCAATCACACATTCTCTCTCTCAAGCATCTTTCCTGCTTCTTGAGTACTTAAAGAGATTTTTTATTTGTCCATGCATTTGTAGCTGCTTGTTCTTCAAATTCCCTCTTAATCTCCATTTTACATGTTATCTGCCAAATTCTGTTATCACTTGAGCTAGGTTTCATTTTTTAAAAGAACAGCACAAACAAACTGCCATTTAACACGATATTTTGCTTGCCCTTGTTCTGAGCTATGTATACCAACTACAACACAGGCAAGCTATGCTGAGGCAGCATCCAAGGTGATTTTCTATGAATTTTAATTTCCTCACTCTTCCATTCAGCTTGTTGTTATCAACTTCATTTATTTTTTAAATCCCTCTCCTGAACTTAAGTGTGGTAGTACCTGTCTTAAGACAAAATTCCCCTCTGCAAGAATTTCATGTTACATTAAGTGCTAGTTGTTGCAGCTATATTTATTTTCTGATTCAACTCCTATTATATGCAAATATGCACATCATAAAATTAATCTAGTTTTGCTGAACAACAAATATTATACACTTCTACAAAGTAAGGCAACTTATAAGGTATCTTTTGAAAGTTTTAGCCACTGAAAGCAGACCACTTTCATTTCTTTTACAGAAGTGAAAAGGGTTTCTTTGGATAAACCCGTTTGTTTACCTTTTATGCAAGAAAATAATTTCAGCTCATTCCAGTAAATAGCACAATACTGGTAAGTAATATTTTGGAAAGCTGGATGACTTATTTAAAGATTTCAAAACACTTTAAAGATAGGTATTAATTAGGCCTTAATACCCTTGTGAGATTACGACCATTGTCTGGTCTGTGTTTTATGGACAGATAAAATGAGCCACTGGGTTCTGGACCCAGGTGAAACTTGTCAGTGACAGAGCTAGAATTTATACATATCCTGACTGATGATTTAATCCCTCTCACTCTGTAAAGCAAATATTGACCACCTCAAAATAACTGTAAAATCCTTATTGATGCTATAAATATTCCGTCCTCAAAAGTTATGCATGTTAGCTTTTCCCCTGAAGTGATAAGCAATAGAAAGCCCAAACTTCAGAGACACAGAACATGAAACTTCCTGAAAGCAGAAAACCCTTTTTTCCCCTCTAAGTTGTGGTTAGTTGCTTGCATTTAAATGTAGCAGAAGTACAGTACTGGCATGGTAAAAGAAAAATGAAAAAGGATTAGCTTTAATTTATGAATTGGCACATGCATAAAAAGTAGTATGTTATCTGAAAGTATAGATTCTGGAAAAACACAACTTTAAACACATGGAAAAGGTCATTGCTTTGTAACATGAAAGGCGAAGGAGTTTAATCAGAACTCCATGATTGGTAAACTGTCCCAGAGTGAATAAATGTAAATATGTTGCCAATGAGTAATGGCAATTAATTAAAAGGCCTCCTGTACTGCCATCGGATTTCATATTTTTGTTTTGCTGTTACCAATATTACTACAGTCCTGTTTACCATAACATGTAGGTGCTTCAGATCCTTAAAATAATTGAAGTGTGTGATGCTTGCAGACAGTAGGCAAAACAAGTATGGCTTTATACGTTTGTTGGAAGTAATATAATCTGTAAACCAAAAAATGTATGTGGGAAAATAATGGTGTCATTCCCATAAAAAGAAGTAGAATTATAAAAACATAAATTCAAGATAACCTGTTTTTATCTGAACAAAAATAATGACACTTTTTACAATGTATAGTCTGTTACTCCTTCACTTGCAGCTGTCATATTTTGTGGTAGCTTCCGCTGACCTTCATTAGTATTTAACATAAAATCTTTGTATGTGCCACAAAACTGAATACAAAATTGCTAGCTATCGTCATCTTTATCAACAGCTGGAGTGCCTGACACTCTTCTTAAAGATGGTGTCCTCTAAAACATTCACGTTTCTACCAGCCACGTTTAACACACAAATTAAAACCAGGTTCTCACTGTTTTCAACTGGTTAAATAGAACCCAAAAGACATTCAACTTCTGGCCCCTTTATATCTCTAAATATAAAGTATGAAGATTCCTTAGACCTGAATAATCAGCAGCATTTTACTGCTGGCTCTCTCTGTCAGTTGCTGGCTTGTTGGTACTAGTTAAGAGAAATTCAGAAACCTTTAGACTCTCTCTCATCAACAGCTCTATAAATTTTTATTTTGATGGTCCGAAGGACTAGTGTAGTATCAGTAAGTCAGCATATGCCCTGATCCTACATTAGATAGTATGTAGGATGCTGGGATGCTGCTATACCCAAGAAGTGCATTGACTGCACCAGGACCGTGTGCAGGCTCAGCCCGCCTGTAGCGCTCTGTGCAGCCATACAGAATGCATTGCCAAATATAACATGGCCATGTCCCAAGAGACATGTTAAGGTTGACATATCCCCTCAAAGAAATGCCAACTAGCAACTTGGCCCTGGTAGAAATGCAGCAGATGCCACATGCAGAATCTAGTGTGATGCTTTTAATATGCTTTTTATAGATCAGCAGATGCTTTAGAGATTTTTGAGCTTTTTTTCTGTACCGCACTATAGCGGTATTTTGGGAACAAAAATCAAAATATCCCAAATTAGTTTGATAATTTGTTGTGTATTACAAAAAGGAAGGGAAGCGCATGGGTAACTAGGGAATAAATGAGGAGTGTAAGGCTAGTAATAAGAGTGACAGGGAAAAAAAGGCAAGGGCCAATAAAGGAGAAATGAGAAAGGGGCAGCAGGATTGATCAAGGGGAGTGGCTGCGAATCCATTTTAGCAGGGGAACAACCCAATAGAGAAGCTAGAAAGGGGAGTAGGAAGGCAGCAGATACAGAACAACTGCACTAGGGAAGAGGCCTTTGGCTGGTGCGGTTGAAACAGGAGATGGAAGACCAGTAGAAACACAGCAGGAAAGGAAAGGCTACAGCAAGGGTTAGCAACCTAACCCTTGCTGTAGGGAGCAGGGAGCCATTGGATTCAGCCCATGGATGTGGGGCTTTCCTGCAAATTTGCTGACAAGGGGAGCTTCGGCAGCAGTCGCTTTTCCCCTGCTACCACATGGAGAAGGACTGGCTGCAGGCACTCTCCTTATGCCAAAAGCTGTGATGGGTGCTTTTTCTGTACCACCACAGGGAAAAACAGCCATGTCAGCTGGCTTCCCCCCTTCCCACCCACCTCTGAATCACTCCCAGTCCACTAAGCTACAGGAATAGAGAAATGAATGAAGGGAATTAGGTGCAGGGAAACTTTATAGACAGAAGATAGCTGCAAAAGCCGAGGCGGCAACGTAGGCAGAGCTGGGAGACAGATGGCCAAGAAGGAGCTGAGACAACTATGAAAGGACTGAGGGGCAGAGAGGAGTTGGTAGGAAGACTCATAGCCCAGGAGGAAAAGAGGGGGCAGACAAGTTTTATGTGATCAAAAGGTTGGTTGTGGTATGACAGGAACATTGCAGCAGCTTGTTGCCTGAGCAAAGTGAGCTTTTCTACTCAGTGGTGTTTCTCTCTATGCTTGTAACATGATAACATTTGAATACCACATCTGATACATTCCAAAACCGTAGGGACCGTTCTAGGCATCAGTGAGCAGAACCCTGTTGACTGTGGGATGATACGGTGAATGGCTTACCTCCCACAGAGAAGAAAAGAAACAAATGAAATATAGTGGGATGAAAATGGCGTAAGGATGCACACAGATCCTCTAGCTTGGGGGGGGAGGAGAATGAAGGAAAGGGATATGGGGGAGAATTGTACAAGGGGAAACATAAAAAGCCTCTGCCATGATGGGGAATGGGAGGAAGGCAGGCATGAAAGAGCACAAAGAGCCCCTGGCATAAGGGTGTTTGCAGGGAGACTCGGTAGTAGAACAGGAAGAGATGCACAGGAAACTTCTAGGGCGGCGGGATACAGAGGCTAGCACACTGATCCCAACATGCTACAAAGTAGGTGAGCGCGCTTGATTTCTGTATGCTGAGCACTTTGTTGAATTTCAACTGGCAGCCCAGAGGCCTAAAACTTTCCTGTTACTAATCTCCTGTGCCATATAGCAGTGTTTTTCAACCCGTGGTATGCGAGACACGGGCAGCAGGTACGCGGGTGCTGCGTTTTGGTCTTTGCCTACTTGGACCAGAAGTTCTGGCTGCCGCCCCTCCCGCCGTGTCTGGTGCGCCGGGGTTTTCACTCCCCGGTATCAGTGTGCCAGGGGATAAGGAGGCAGGCCCCACACAGGCTGCTGTGCCCCAGGCCGTGGTGAAAAAAGTGGAACTCGGCTCTTGGCAGCGAAACCAGAAGTACCACGTTGGGACTCCTGGTTTTGCTTCTGCTGCGTCAATCGGCGGGGGGTACGTAAGGTACCAAAGGTTGAGAACGGCTGCCATATAGCACCCTTTAGTGAGCATTTAGTAAAATACACTGCCATCAGTCTGCCTCTCTCTGCTTCCTTTGTGTATAAATTAACTTTAGATTTCTGCTCAGTTGAAAACAGCACTTCTGCTCTATCAGAATATGTGTAATATTCAAAGGCAGATTTTCTCTGAGCAATTATTTTTGAGCCATTACTATATACTTTTGCCAAAAAAAGCTATAGAAAACCACACTGCCTTCCCAGACAAATACCAAGCAGATTTTGTAGACTTGCATTAGTTTCTAGATCAGGGTGGTGGCTCATCCTACCAGGCACTGATAAACTCTGGGCAGGACTGGAAAAGCTTTCTGGTGCCATCTGCTGGCTCGCTTTATGATTCATAAGCAAAGCTTACAATACGCATGTTGACATTTCACCTCGGAAGACACTCAAAAATGAGTCCCAGCTTTTTATATGAATCAGTAAAGTGATCTAATAGCACTAAACTTTCACCCTACAAGTCAATCCACATAAACAGCTTTCTCTTAACATTTTTATTATAATATGAAAAAAATCATATCTATTTTTTGTGGTAACAATTCAAGAACAGCAGGTGTATCAACACCAGGGGGATTTACATTTTTCATAATGCAGTTAACATCTTAATAGAAATTGTCTTGTGAACACTTCCCCTTACATGAGACAGCAGTAGGAGAAAAAAGTTTAATATATTTCTAGTTTCTTTAATGGAATTTAATAGCTAGAAAGTGGGCAGGAGGAGCTGACACCATAAGATGGCACACTTCTCCAGTGACCACACCATGAGAAACACTGATTTATCGTCATAATTAGTTTTAGGGGTTAGGCTAGTTTACACTCCTCCAACATTTGTTACTTTCTATACTTATTAATGAGTGCAAATCTGTGTGGTTAAACTATTTGCTATGCCTATGGCATCATCCCAGGCACTTAGTGTAAATGGATCTGGACAAATCCATTTTCATTGGCTTTAATTGGGTCTTTCTGGTGAAATACTTAGAAGGCAGTTCAATCCATTCATTACATGAATTCGTGCCAATTGATATGACGACCACACTCTCCTTTTTCTAGGAAGATCTGAGAGACTCATTCTCTGTAAGGTCCTTTAGGGGGATAAGCAAGGAGAGGGAAATAACGATCAGGTTTTAGTGAGCGTTCCTCCCTCTTTTCTGCTTTATTGAAGCTGTAGTGCTGTGAATCCCCAACACACAGCTGCCCCATGAGCCTCTCCCTTTGCTTTGAGATAAGATAACAGAGATTTTATAGGCGCAGGTCCACAAAGAGAAATTCCTAGAGGCAGAGGGGGTGTAAGACAGGTGAACAGTCTCAAGTTGCCACCCTATCTCCTGCAGCCTTTTCTCCCATTCTCCTAGCAGGTAGAGAAGCCCCTCCATATTCCCACTTCAACCTTCTCAGTTTGTAGCCCCGACCCCTATAGAACAGGCAAACAGGTATGGCAAAGGCCGCAGAAGGCTGCAGCTGACTTCTGCATTGCAGACAGAGGATGAGAGAAAACCATGCCAAGACTTCCTTCAACCCTAGGGCAGTTAAAGGACCAATGAGGCCCACTGCATCCACATCATTCAGCTGGAATCTTCCTTCCAGTTTTTCTTTTTCTAAGACCAAGCCCCTGCCTTTACTACAGACTGCTTTGATCACAACACTCCTTTGTTAATTGTTTTGAGAACTATTTGAGTTTAGAACTTGATGAGTTTATGATCCTCAGTCTGTTATGGGAGCTGACTAGACTCATTAAAGTTACAGACACAATAAAATTATCTCTGTGCTGCTAGAATACTCGTCACCCAAACTCTGTGCTCAGCTGCTGGCTTATTTTTATCCTGTTCAAATGTGACCTACAAAAGATCGGTGGAAATGCAGTGCACGCGCTGTGTGCAGTGTGCACCCCAGACTGATCCCATGTCCCTTCCCAGAATGCCTTGCACTCCATGACACAAACTGCCTATGCTTGCTGCTCTGCATGCTGCCTTTTGGGCAAGGATGAGAGCGGTCTCCAGGCATATTATTCAGATGTTATGCCTCTGCTCTCTTGTGTTACATTTTTTTTCTAGTTCAGTAGTTATCATAGGCAGCTCCCAGCTTGTTTTTTTCTGGGGGTTTTTTTTGGTAGGGAAAAAAGCTGGGAAAGTATTTTTTTTCCCCAGACAAGTGTTTCTGGCCATATTTAAGTAATGAGCTGCTATTTGCGATTACTAATCATTAGAAAATATTTGCATTGGGCCAGGCTGATTTTCTAATCTTGTTAAGAGTTCAGTGTTAAATTGATTTGTTCCAGGGGTGCTCAACCTCTGGCCCATGGGGCTTCTCCCCACAGACAAGGATATTTGGTGATGGAGGAGCAGTGGCAGCTAATACTGCTACCCCTCCCCCGTGCCAAATTCCCAAGCCCCATGTGGCAGATGGGACCTGAGCCACACCGGCCCCCCACCCACATGGCTAGATCAGGGCTGGGCTCCCTCCTCCCTCCTGTGCAATCACTGTACATCAGGAGTAGGCAATTATTTTGGGTGGAGGGCCGCTTACTGAGTTTTGGCAAGCCATCAAGGGCCGCATGACAGGCAGCTGGGGCAGATACATATTAATTTTCTAAATTTTTTTAGGGGCCCTGCGGGCTGGATAATGGTCTGACAGGTTGCATGTGGCCCACAGGCCGCATTTTGCCCAGCTCTGCTGTACATAGTGGAGAAAGGAACTAATGGCTTGGAAGCAAGGTTTGCAGTTGGCTAAACTTTATTCCAATGTGCAAAGATTGGTCCCTCATCAGCTTTTTTTTTTTTTTTTTTTAAAACCGCATGGGGTTCTATTTCTAGGACAATGGGGGTGGGAAGGGAAGAAACATTTCGATGATTTTGGACTAGATTCTGCCCCTTTCCCGATTTCATATGGTTGACAAAAAAGAAAAAGTTTTACTTTCCAAATAGTTCTTCTAAGAAGTGGGAAAGTCAAACAGCTGCCAAAGAGCTCCATGTTTAATTTGAAGGTTGCACTTGACAGCCAAGAAGGAACCCATTAATGAACTCTGTTCTATTGAAATTCATTCCTGTTGGCCCTGGACGTGCACAATCACAAATACTCAGATATCAAGGAAGTGGGAAGATTCTGTGAACACCTAATTATGAAGTCAGTGCCACAGGAGGCAGAGGTATGCTCAAAGCATATATTCCTTAGCCATTAGAGATCCAGTTTTCAAAGAGAGTTAGAAAATATGCTTTTATGCTGCAGCGTTTTTACTAGATGAAACTCTACGTAATACATTGGCAGATTATGTTTGGGCATGTAAAACTGCTTTCATCTGTACTGCCTTTCATTTTTTTTTAAATCCTTCTCTAGTCTTATTCTGGCCAGAACACTATAGCACCCTTTCTCCATAGTTATCGTTAGGCATCATCCATGCTTTTCCATTTCAGGCTTAGGTTGCAGAAGTACATTTATCTGGCTCTTGGTTTCTATATAGAACTGAAGGGGCCATTTTTTATATATAGCTGGAACCTGTCAGTCCAGAATCCTCCCTTTCTCATCACAACATTTTTCCACATCTGTAGTTGACATGGCACTTAAAAATTTAAGGCAGCTCATAAAAGCATTCTCTGGGCCTCCTTGCACTCAAACTCTCTTGTCCCAAGCTTACTGAACATTAGGGTGAGAAGCAGAGTCCCATTGTTTGCCCAACTTTGAGGGTCTTGTTACACATTAATTTTAATTTTAGGCATCTCCTAGAGTTCTTAAGCCCTGGATTGTCTACACATTAACACATGAAACTAGTTTTAAGCAAACTTTAGGCAGCTTAAAATTATGCCACTCCAGAGCAGGTTTATCTCTGACCCGTGTTACCCAGCTTGTGTTCCATGGACATGTGGTGACTCCCCACAGATGAGTCACCCAAGTTGCAGTCCTTCAGTATCCCAGGATGTAGCGTCCCCTGCTCCACCCTCCTGTTCTGTGGACTAATTTTTCACCCCTTGAACTCCACTGCCCAGGGGGCACCTCTGGCACCGAGACAACTACCCTTGTCATTGCCAGGGGTGTGACCCCATGCAAACAACCTGCAGAGCACATGCCAGCTAACCAGATCACAGGGCACAGATGAGTCTGGGAGTGGGGGGGGGAAAGCAAGGTAGGGGGCCAGATTGGGGCCCCATGAGCTGGAGCTTCCTTCCTGGGGCAAGGGCAGCAGCTCCCCACAAAAGCACCTTTCCTCACTGCTCCCAGCTCCCAGTCACCCGGGGAAGCACAACCCAACATTTCCCATGCCCTAATTCCAATCTTTTAAAACATGAGACCTTTTATTCACTTACTTCTTTTTAAATTCTTTTCTTTTACTTTTTATTTTCTGCTTCAGTGGCTGACTTGCTTCATTTTACCTCCATCCCACAATACCCATTTCCCTTTCCACCTCCCATTTCATTATCCACAGCCATCCCATTAATTCTCCATCTTTCAGCTTCCAGTTCCTGTTCCATCTCTCTCTCTCCCCTCCTCTCCCCACTCAACTCACCTCTCCAACACACCCACACTTTTAGAGCAGGGACAGAAGCCTGTCCTGGCTCACCAGCCTCTCTAGTGGCAAGTCACAGCTGTGCAGGTGGGGACAGTGAAAGGTTTTTAGCTTTAAGGTGCGACTGCTCCAAACTCAAGCTTGCACTAACACTGATCAGCACTTGAGCAGCTCAAATTGCAGTATGTAACAAGGCCCTGAGACAGGTTGGCTAAGAGAAGAACAAAGCCTACAGGTAAACTGGCATAACCTGCCTATGCCAGTGTTTGGATTATAAAGGTTGTTTATATTATGCATTTGAGCAAACTGGATCCACACACGCATATTTCTAATTTAAGTGAAACAGAGGTAAGCACAAAATTTTCCTGGTTTTAGGGAAGAATGGGTGTTTTGGCTAATTAAACAACAAAATAAAATGTAGTTTAACTATTCAAAACAAGATTACCAAATAAGAACCACAGAGTTGAAAAAGAACAACTTTAATTGAAGTCTGTCCCAGCGCACTTCTGAAATCAACATTTCCTGCTTTGCACAGACACAAATCAATCAAAACTTATGTGCTTTCTGCAGAGTAGGCATGCTCAGTTTAGCCAATAAACTGAACCATGAGTGACTGGTGCCACCTTAGTCGGGGAGGGCACATGTCCCCCCCAGCGATCAGTCAACGACAGGGTGGATGCAGGGGGTCTCCCGTGGCCAATCTTACCAATCGATCGCTGCGGCGAGCGTGACTGGTCAGATGGGCCACTGGCACTCTCAGGGGGTGCACATGCACCCCTGTGCACCCACTACGTGTCGCCACTGAACTGAATTGAACTGCTAGGACATGTGCTTGTGATGTAAGACCTGGTTCTGGTATACCTGAGAAAAACTGCTACAGATCAAATGGGAAATAGAGACGCTTGCCTTCAGCAACATGGTGAAGGTGAGAAAGGGCTCTGTATAGTGAAATAGGCCCTGGGGTTGCTGGCATTTAGAACAGGGCAGCAAATGCTTTGAGAGGTGTATTGTGCTGCGTTGCTTGTTCCTGATAAGCTTCAGTAAACTCTCAAGACAGGAGGTAAGACACAAATAAGAAGGGTTGAAATAATTAGAGTTGGAATGTGAGGCTTTTGTCCCTGCTATAATTATCCGGTCAGAATAGAAACATTAGACATCCAACAGGTGACACTTAAAAAATCCTCAAACAGTTCCTCCTTTTTCTGAAGAATACATACTTGCCCTATCTAATCAGTAGTGGCAGCAGAATGGGGAGGTGCTGACACAAGAATAGCAGATGACTTAATCGGTGTGGCAGCAGCAGTTGCAGCAGCTCTCCCTTCCCCCCTCCCTTATTAGGTAAGAAATTCATTAAGATTTTTTAATCCCATTTTGTGTGTAAAAAACTGCAGTCCCCTTTGGAGCTGCTACGCATTCCTGGTCTAAATTGATGAAGAAGCAGAACAGAGTCTAATTGAAACAGGATTCTTTTGCAGCTTTTCACTATCACATACCAATGCTGCTCCTGTAAACAAGATGAATGCAGAATGGACACCTGCTTAATAATACTTTTCCCTGCTATCAGTGACTTGGCCTGAGGCCCGAAGTGAATAGCCAGCTAGAGGTTAGAACTGTGCATGAATAGAGAGATTTTTTTACTGTGACAAAAAAACTTGATAAAATGGGTAAATGTGGTTTCCCCACACCCCAGAATCTAAAGGCTAGATATTCCCATATGGAGACCTATTATTCAAAAGTAAAGCCCAACTTTCTGGAGAAGCAATTCTAAATACCCAAGTAAAGAAAATGAGATTCTCATAGAATAAAAAAAATTTAAAAACATTTTTAAAATTATACTGTGATTATTATCCTGCAGGGTTTTTTTCTCCTCATACAAAAAGATTCTCTAGAATTTTTCAGTACATTTAATTTAGAGCTCAAGAACCAAAGACTTCTTCAACATACGAAGACATAAGCTAGGTTGGTTGTGGAAGCAGTTTGTGCATTTCACATGAACAGATGTAAAGAAAAGATCCACAAATGCCTTTAGGAGTTATGTGCTTAAAACTATCCTGTACAGCAACGGATGGTATACAGGACTCAATACTACTTTCTTAATTATGCAGCAACTTGCTAACTGTATCCAGTTCAACAGTGAAATTCATCTTTGCATTATGGGGTGGAGGGGGAGGAGGGAAGAGATAAAAGCTGCCTTTCCTACTTGTTTACTTCAGAGGAAAGCAAATTGAAATAAAAAATGTTTAATCTACTTGCAAAACTGGAAGTGGTGCAACTGGCCGGTAGGGCAAAGTTCACTATTGCTTTTAATCTTCACAGGATGACTTTAGTATTTGTGGATTCTCCCCTCCCGCCCAGCCATAATTACAAGGAAGAAAAAAAAAGGTTGAGGGGAAAGGGAGGAGGGAAATGATTAAATCCAATTCAACTAGATATTGGACAACAGGGTGCCTGTACACGTGTGGGATGCCTGCTCTGATGCGTTCTAATTAGAATGCATCACAGCCGACTCAATTCATCGAGTCTGCTGGAGTGTCCCAATTCCAACGCTCCAGCAGCCTCACCGTCATGTGCATTCAGCACCCCCGTTTCAAAATGGCAGTGGGAGTGCTTTAACTAAAGCACTCCCTGCACCCTAGAGCACATGTGTAGACAACTGAACTTTTTAATCAACCTCCCCAATTCATTCAAAGGACAGAATCTCATGCTTTCCTCTGAGCAAGGGTTTACTCAAGTATGAATCAACATGACAGAGTAAGTCAAAACGCATGCCATTACTTCTGTCTACCCAGAAGACTTGCAGTAACTTGATGACCTGTAAGTAGCTCTCATTCTAGGTTTGCCACTCTTTCCACCCTCATCCCTCTTCCCACCAACAGAACTAGCAAACAAATTCAGCTCCCTCACCTGGTGAAAGGTGTTGTGGCTCAGTTCTGTGCTGCCATTTCTGTTTCTCTCACAAGAGAGATTTCCCTAGACAGTTATGCCAACTGTGTTGGTATTATTTCTTCAGGTAGCACCTTTTCGATTGAATGGAAGCTTCCTATCATACCTTGCATTTAATAAAAATGATCTGTTGAAAGTTCAAGGGAAACAGAGGAGGATGCCATGAAATTAGCTCTTCCTGACATCTTACACTGTAACCTGCTGTTGTGGCTCAGTGGTAGAATCCTTCTCTGCCACATGGGAGACCTGGGTTTGACTGCTGGACATGTACATAACTACAGCCATTGAGGCACTGAACATTTGGACTCAGTTTAGCCTTTAGATCTGTCTCAGTTGCCTAAAGAGGGGATGGAAAGTCTGGGCCGCCTCCATTCTTCCAAACTCCTGCCTAGGTGTGTGTGTCAAAAGTCCTGGTGACCTGTAACACGTATACCATGATCCAGAAGGATCAATGGTTGCCTATTACTACATCTTCCACCAGCCCCATATGTCCTGAAACAAGTGTTCTGCTTGCAGAAGTGCCCCACCAAAAAACCTCAAAATATGCCATTTTCCAATTTACAAGCCAAACAAATACAGGCTTACTTTTTCTCATTTAATTTAGTTTTAATACAAAACTGTTTTTCCCATCTTTTTTTTTAAAATATGATGCCAAAAGAAGATGATGGTAAGCAGGCGACAAGCAAGATGAAGACTGGTTTGGGACTGCCGTAGAACTGATTTATGCTCACAAGAATTCAAAGCTGATTTTTGCATAATATTATCCCAAATGAGCTGATTCAAATGTAGAGAAGCACTCAGTGACTGAACAGGTGTTACTTAAGTTTGACTTCTGTAGAGAAAAGAACAGGAAACAGCAGCGCACAAAAGTTAGTGAATGGTACATAACTGAAAAAATGAATCTCACCAAGTCTTTTCTTTTTGGGTGGGGGGCAGGGGGATAGGAAGAAGATGGCAAAGGGCTCAATGGTGGGTGGGTGTGGGAGGAATTGGGGAAGACAGAAGGTTGTGTCATGAAAGTACATGGATACAGACTCAAGTTCCAACTCCCAGTTCTTTAGGCAACAATCAGCATCTGGACAACCCAAGACGACACCCTTGGTGTCTCTTACAGGAGCAGATATCCCCACCTATGCTTTGTTGCTTATTCAGTGGGGGACCTCACATGGCTTTGGTTCTCTCATTCTTGTGCATTATGGCCAGATTAATTGTTGGAGATCGTATAGTGCTACCGTTCCCTTCTACTACAACTTTCAAGCACTGCACTCACGAGTGATGTTAATTCTGCCACAAAAGATCCTTCTCCATTCTGGAATAAATCCACCTAAAATTACACAGTCTCAAATGACCATCTTCTGTGCATCGCCCATTTTTTAAACTTTAGGCTGCGCTCATATTCCCATCATCCCCAAATAATGAAACAGATTCTTAATACAGAATTTTGTTATTAGTTCCTGTATTGTTAGGGATATATTTTGTCTAAGGAATTTATGGGTTGATAGAATTTAATCAACCAAAACATTTCTAGGGGAGGCCAACTAATGCTACAAAATAATCAAGCAGATTAAGCAGGTGCTCTAGGAGATTCAGTGTTTCATTTTCACTCTTACAATACCACATTAAAAAAAATGGTTCTCAGTTAGATTCTGCATACAGACAGGTTTATGTAAAATATATAAACATTTGTCCAAGTTGTTACAGATTGCATAAATATGGCATTTTTACTGTTGCCTTTACAGATGTGCATGTACATCAATGTGCAAATAATCACAACTGGATTACAATCTTTGAAAAGCACTTGAACTTTGCATCCAAGTAAAGCAATGAATGAAAAAAAATGCCCACTGAAGGATTTAAATACCAAACTCATAACAAGGTTTAAATGTCTTCTCAGTAAAACTTCACACATTTAAAATAGTTTGTATTCATTTTATTTGTATATGTCAAAATACATTTTTTTTTCCAAAATAGTGGGTTTTGCAACTAGTTTCATGCAGATACAAGGTCTGCTCAGTACTACCAATAAAATCAATGTAGCACAGTAGCCATTCGGTTTTTAGATATAAAGAATAAATAACCTAAATATAAAACACTAAAATATTAGAAACACGTATTTAGTCATTCACAGGCACCCAACTTTACCAAATATAATCCAAAATATGCCCATCTGTCTTGTAACAGAATTCAAACACATTGCAGCCATTCAAACTGGTCAATTCTCTGTTTAATGTTAGCATAAGACAATGGAAGGTTCCCTATATTCAGACCCACCTCTCATACAAATCAATTATAACAAGATATCTCAAACTATCCTTGTACCTTTTTAAAATCAAGAATCCTGAGCTTGGTAGTAAGAGCATAACCTTACATCTTCAAAAAACCAATCAACAGAAAGAGGAAATGTCCTCTTTACCAAAACACGCCCTCCCACCCCCAATAAAACTAAACACCCCTCCCCAAAAAGTAGGCAGTAGAACACAATGACCTTTTTTAAATGAAGGGGTACAAATTCACATTTAATATAGTATACAATATAGTCAATAATACATTAGCTACTACAAGCTTTACAATGTACAATTTCTTTTAATGGCTGAACTGTTCAGTGGTTTTAGGCAATAGACTATGTGCCAATAAGATGTCATTCTTGAATGGTTTAGTGAAAATATAAAAGCTGTTTGTTTCTAACAAAAGCTATCTTCACTTATGTATTTTTTAAAGGCCACTGAAATGTATAAAATGGTCTGACATGATGGTGGTATCAAATCAGATGCCTTTTCACATGGCAATAACAGTGCATATAAACATTAACGTGAGTGTAATGGGTTAGGTTTTTCCAAATGATTTAGTAACATTACTTTGGCTAGCACAACAGTTTTGGACAGCACTCAGATAAATACAGGTATGTGAAATGTAGTGAAGCAGTTATATTTATGCAACTTTTATCATGGTGAACACTATCAAATGAAAAAATGGGAGGAAAAGGTAATAAAAGTATTTTATATAGTTTAAACCTTTTGCAAAGATAGGGCTCCATACAATGTACAATGTCTAAAGTCTTTATACCATAAAAATTAATGAACTTTGTTAAACACAGTATTCTGGAGTAGCCTAATTTGCATTAACAGACATTTGCAATAGGGAAATATATTCAAGCATGCCACGTGGTGGTCTGAAAAAAAATCAAAACAGTACACATTTATATATACAGCATCACTCAGTACCTGCTAAAATGAATGTGAAGATTACAGGATCTAACCTCTTTCACTACAAACTTTTTCTTTAAAAAAAAAGTGACCAATAAAGGCAGAAAACTGGACTCTTAAAATAACTCTAGGTTCAACTGACTTTAAAGCATCTTGTATAGGAAATAAATGCATATTGCACAAACAGTGAAAGCAAATGTTCCACCAAACATCTCTGCCAGGTGGCTGGACAACACAGCTCTAGTTAGCTACACAACATATTTTAAAAGGGGTGTGGTCTCTGCAAATGGTAAAGCTGTGAAAAAACACTGTACAGGAAAATCTAGTACATGAATAATTAGAAGGGGCGGGGGGAAGCAAATCCAAACTTAGATGCAAAGAAAAAAATTGAGTATAGAAAAACTTGAGAACTGTGGCACAACAAAAACATTATTGAGTAACTGTCTTCTGTGAGAGCTGAAAGCTTTTGTTGATGCAAAAGTGTTTATGTACAACTAAGGCTTACTGGTTAAATATCTGAGGCGTATCTGGCCTTGAACACTTTCCTTATATGCTGTGGCTGTAAACAAGATTTCTCAGTCATTTTATCTTCTCAGCAGCTGCATTTTAACAGAAACAATGGTCTTGATTAAAAAAACAAAACAAAAAAAAACAACAACACACACAGGTAAGAGGGCATTTGGCAGGATATCTGAAAATGACAGTCTCCAAGGAATCTTCCCAGGCTTCCAGTGACTGCCGTGCTATGGTCCACTGGAGTTACTAGTTATGTGCAATACCATAATCTGCTGCTGTAGTAAACCTTTTATTTGGAAAGTTTGCTTATAACTCTGATCAAGGCCCCATTTTCATCTTTTAGCCTCTGGTTGTCTGCCTTCAAGTCTGGTAGCATCTAGCAAAAAAATTGAAACAATAGTTATTTGATGTTACAACACAAATCAAAGCAACAGAAGCGGACAGAGCTATCATGAAAAATAAAACCCTTACTCACACAGATTATTCAGTTTCTTTCAACAAGAAAGCTGCTTTCTGGCATGATACAGTCAGGCTATGAAACGGAAGTTTTCTACGGCTAGGGCTGGCCACAAGTGGTCTCAGCCTACTCTAGGTGCTTTTGTGCAAAATATAACGCTGCAAATGTTTGCAGTAGCCAAAAGTACTCAACCAATTTACACGGAATGAATTGAAAAGCAGTTCAAAACCCAAGAGGCCCATCTATACTAGCAGTTTACAAGATTTCAGGATTATTTAGTTCAGCTAAGCATGGTCCACTGTGCTCCAATACATGTTACAACTTTCATAAGGCTCCAAAAATCAAGCAGTCGAAGGTTAGGAAAATTCCAGAATTAAGTTTGTTACAGGGAACAAGGGATCACGGAGCAGAAGCTAGCTGGGGTAAAAATCTAATAGGCACAGAGAGGTCAGGAGCTAGGGTGGAATGAGGTGGGAGTCATGCAGGATCAGAAGGGAATGGGACAGCCAAGGGGCAAAAGGGTGGGTTTTTTGATATAGATATATATCTATATCAAAAAAACCACTAGCGCCTGCAGCTCTAAGAATCTAAAGGATTCGAAAAGTGATGGCTAAACCCATGTGATTCCATATCCTCCCTCCCTGCCACAAGCCCAGCTATATTAAAACAACATTATTAAGGTTGTTGCATCAAGCACTCAAAAGGGAAGATACCAGAATGCCAAAATCTGCTCTGCAACTATAACTTGGCCACACCAAAGTATATTACAAAACACTATTGAGCTAATTATTTCCACAGTGCCCCTGTATCTTGACTGTGTAGTGAAGGAATAAGAACTGTAGGCCTCCTTGCTTTATTTGTTGTGGACACTGAAATGCATGTAGTGAAAGAGGCAGAGACATACAAGAAAGGAGGATGCATTTTTGAGCTGGTTTTTTTTAATGTCACCATGGAGAACTGTACTTGATCCCTGCCTGTCACAGAAGTCTTATATGATTTTGGGTACGTCACTTAAGCCAATTTATTTATTTATTTATTTTACAGATTGCTGTTAACAGTGCATTTATAATTTTCTTGGGTGCCTAATTTTTAACCTGGGGTCTGATCTGCAGCCTCAAATGCTCAATGGGAACTATGTTTTAAAAATATAAACTATTAGGTACTCTGAAAAATTAGGTTTATACTACCTAAATTTAGGGGACACTTGTCAACTTTGGCCTTAATTTCTCCGTGCTTCAACTACACAGCTGTGAAATAGGAATAATACTACCATCTCACCTCACAGAGCTATTCTGAAGAAAAGTTTATTCCTGTTTGTGAAACGTTTGCATAAGAGCACCACACAAACACCCATGAAGTAATAATTTAGTCTTCAATGCAGGAGTTTTTTCCCTGGGACTACATGGAATAATGAGTAAAATACAAAGGAATACTACAAAACTACCCATTCACTGAATGAGACAGGGACCTTATGCAAAAACGTGATCAAACACAACACAATCATAGTGCATACGTGTACAAGGACCAAATTACTGTTGCGCTGGCATTCTTAATGTCACTTCCTGACTTTTGAGCGTGACTTTACAGCCTTAATTCATTTTTTTGAGACAATATCATCTCTAATATTATGGCATGTTTGTTATATTTGTGTGCACACATCTTTTCAGCTGCTAACGCTAGGATATTCATTTTGTTCCACTATCTCTGCCTTTTGCTTGGGTGGATGCGTACTGCAATACCATCAATACAATGGATGCAATAGCCAGAAACCACCTTCTTCCCTTTTTACTGTTCAATTTGTTCTGGGTCAACAGAATGAAATCCTGATGAGGAACTGCAGTGCCCTTTGGCTGGTCAGGCTCAGAGGTAAGGAGGATTTTTCTGTTTTTCTTGTTTTATTTATGGAGCTAATCTCCAAATCAATTTGTTGTCCTATGTGCAGATTGGTATGGCAGACTGCATTAGAAAACCATCAAGAGGCAGCCACTACACACCATTAAAGAGGAGTAAGACATTAGCCTGAGTATGCATCCTCACAAGTGCTACATAGTTTGTCTTCTGCACAAACCGTGGGTGTGGAAGATGAGCCTCTAGCATCTCCGCTGTCCTGTGCCAACAGTAACAGTCATTAAAAAGAATAAATGCATGCAAGTGCACCCAGAAGCTTTAACAGTTTTTCTGGAGAAGTCCCAACCAAATGAGAAAAATTTTGCTAGAGGAAAGTGGGGGGCAGCTTGGCCTGAGCCTGACCCTGTGGGGGGTGGGTCATGACCTGGTCCCAACCTGGCCTGCAAGGGGGAAAAAGGGGTGTGGGTCCACCCCAACCCTGCCAGAAAAGAGGTCATGGCCCAGCCCAGCCCCTCAGGGTGCAGACTGACTCCAACTGGGCAAGAAGGGCTTGGGGTTTGGGAATTTGGCAGAGGGGAAGGTGGCCATAGTAACGGTCCACTGCCAAATTTCCTGACCTGTGGGGAGCCCCGTAAGCCACGTGAGATGGCTCCGCGGCTTGAGCACCCCTACTCTGTATTGTTGGAATGTTGTTTTAGGGGACTACTCCGGAACAACAGATTGAAAAATTTATGCTCCACACTTATAACTAAAGCCAACCTAGATCAAATTGCACCAACTGAGACTCATCCAAAACTTTCCTGGCACAACACAAGCCTCCTTACCATTAGACATCTTGCAGCATGTCCACATGCACTTTTGGTTTAAATGGGCAGATCTTTAGTTAACGTAATGTAACGAGGCTAGGTTAAGTCATAGGTCTGCCCTGACACGTTCTGGTAGCAAACCAGCAGATTAAACTATGATGCACCTATCAGCATTCTCTAGTGTAGATGAGCCTCTAGTTAATCCTTGACTGTACATGTTGTATACACAATATATAATACAGTACTTCTCCCTTTTATTTTTCTGCCATCAGCCCATTCAATAAGCAAGGCCACACATGCACTAGTTTATGTTAGGCTAATTGGTAATTCTGCATAGGTTTAATTAATACAAAGTACCATTAAGTGGTCATTAAGCACACTTTAGTAGCCACACCCAAATAACTTTACAAAATTAAAGTGTGTGTGTGTGTGTGTGTGTGGTTTAGGATTTCACAATTCTTGTCCGTGGAACAATATTGCTTAAAGTACGATTGCAAATGGGTTACACTCATGAACATCTCCAGCTTCCTTTCTCAACCACCTCACTGGATCATCTAGGGCCTGACTTTGTAAGCAGAATTAGAGCTATGCACCTCTCTCTTGAGAAAGAGGAGTGGATGGAGTGCAACTTACCACCTATTTTAAATGTTTATTTCCATTTGACCCAGATCTAAAGGCATGCACTTTCAACCTTTTTCTACCAAAAGGGTACCGGCTAGTGGACTGAAAGATCTGGACTACAAAAATGCCTACTTTATTCTCTCTAAGAGGTAGTAAAAATAGTTACAGGGAAACAGATTTCATGAAGTGAAAACCAAAAATAAATATGAACAACACTGTGGAAAAGCTTAGGCTGGAAATTAGACGGTTTCTAACCCTCACAGCAGTGAAGTTCTGGAGCAGCTAGGAATACAAAAGCCAAAAATTAGTTAATTAGTTTTAACATGGAGCTTGATCAGTTACTAAAAGGGGCTACTGGACATGGTTAACTGTGCCAGTAGAAGACTGGACCTAATGACTCAGGACATCGCTTCTGGTTTTACAGCCTTTTTGTTCTATGTTTCTCAAACATGGAGCAGTCCTGTTTCCTGAGCTATGGTACGGTAACTACCACCTTCTAAACAACTCTGAGAAACTGATTTTCAAGGATATTAGCATGACTGACCCCAAGCTGAAATAACCAAAGTATCTGAACAGTCCTGAGGGAGGGGAGAGGGGAAGAAGCTATTTTTGTTGCTAACCAAAACTAACATACCCAACTGTAAAAGAAAAGACACCATTGATGTAAATAATGATTGTAAGTCCACAGTACTGGAACCAGTACCATGATCCTGACTAGTACAGTTTTGATTAGTTTCAGTTAACTATACTGAATGAAGAGAGGAAGACATCTCAAAAACAGAGATAAAAGGGACCTCAAGAGATCTAGTCCAACATCCTGCTAAAAGTGGGATTCATCCCCGTCCAAACCATCCTAGACAAATGCTTATCTAATCTGTTCTTAAAAACGTCTAATGACAGAGATTCCACACAATCACTCCACATAATCTGGTACAGTACTAACTACCAACATTTAGGAAGTTTTTCCTACTGTTCCAATAATCTTTGTTGCAATGTAAGACCATTACAACTTTTTTGTCCATTTATAAATTGCCCTTCTTTATAAAATCCTATTAAATACCTTCTGTCTTCCCTTGCTCCAACAATATAATCCCAATTCCAGCCTTTCATATTATGTTTTCTAGAAGACCTCAAATAATTTTTGATGTTCTCCCCTAGACTCACTCCAATTTATCAACATCTTTCATGGTTTCCCAAAATTGGGCACAGTCCTCCAGGGGAGGCCTCACAAGTACCCAGCAGAAAGGAAGAATTACTTCCCACAACTTTCATACAAACATTCGTGTTAATATATTGCAGTAAACTATTATTTTTCTGCAATAATTTTATGTGGTTGGCTCAGTTTGTGATCCACAATATCCCTCAGATCCTTTTCGGCAGTACTACAGTCTAACCAGTCTTTTCCCCTTTTGTGTTTGTGCATTTGCTTGTTCCATCCCCAGTGTAGTATTCTGTGCTTGTCCTTGCTGAATTTTATCCTGTTTATCCTAACTATTAAGTATAATAGACTGGCTTTTGGATTTCCAAAGTATTTTTAACCCTGCATATGGTAAAAAGATCAAAGCAAAGGGGAGCATCTTAAAAGCTCTCCTGGTGCTAGCTCAAATAGTCTGAGTTCAGAATGTTGCTGAGTTTTAATAAAAAGTAACTATGCACACAGCCATACAACTCATGACATTACATCTTTATATGAGACATGAATACCATATCGAAACAATCTTTAAGTCAAAGATATTTCTGGAGCGGTCCCCTGCTTTATTGTTGAATACAAAATGACAAGTGACTTTGCTAGTAAGCGATACCAAATCACATCAATATGTATATAACAGGATCTGGAATGCTGGGTACCATGCATAAGCCACACTTCTGTAGTCAAGCAAAAAGCGAGTCTCCAACACACAGGCATTAATAATATACGGCCAAAGCACTAGCTAAAGTTCAACACCTGCCTGGCTACACAAAGGAAGAGAAATGAAGGAAGAAGAAATTACAAGTCCACAGAATGCAGTTGCCTACAGGACCCTGAGAGCTTGGTAACCACTCTGGTCAAGGCCCTATTCTCAGCCACCAGCCGCTCATTTACATGTCTCAAAGACTGAATTTGCTTTACTTGATGTAGATTCTGCAGGAATTGCAAAAAGACAGGAGTGAAAACAAGACCAAAGCAAGTACAGTATGTTTAAAAAGAACCATAGATGAGAAGAACTGAAAGAAAACTTATATTGAGAAACAGTAGGTTTAAAGCAGATAACTAGCTGTGAAGGGAAAGCATCAAACAAGTGGCACATTCTTGAAATGTAATTTAAGAACAGGCAGAAATTAGTCACAGCTTTGCAAAAGAGTTCAGGATGCATTAACAATGAGAGTTATTCCTGGAATTCTTTACTTAACATTCTAATTACAGACTAAATCTCCTATTCAGAAGTCTGTAAATAATCATGTGCTTAACATATACTTTTACATGACTTTACAGCAAACAACTGGATGAAAGGTTAATCTTATAATTCAAAACATTCATATGCTGCTGAAAAAAAGCTTTTAAAAAGTGGCACTACCTATCTGTATTCTCTACTTCTGTTATGACTCTAGCAACTCTGCCACACATCCCGATATTCCCTGTTCTAAAGTTCCTCATTACTTACTAGATGAGAAATTTTTCTAGCTTTCTGTGAACCCCACTGTTAAAACAAACTCTCAGAAGCATCAAATGTTGTGTCCTTGGTTATGGCAAACTTCCTGGGCTCTGTCTCTAACCTAACTAGAACAACATGGTTGTCTTGTTTATTTCTCTGCTTGTTGCCTACTGTATCACCAAAAACTCAGTGCATGTATTTAGAAGTTGTCTTTGGAAGTTAATGTTATTACGGAACAGGAGAGGGAGCTCAAAATGAATTCAAGAAACTTTCTTGAGTAATGAATATTGGGCATCAGTTGCCTGGTGTCACTCAATTTGTGGAATACAAAATATTTCTAATTCATTGTATTCCATCTATTTCCTGGATATAACTTAGTTTTAACAGTCGTTGACCTGGTTAATTTTGTCCATGTGCACAACTTAAAATTAGAGGTGCACAAAAATATGGGTTGCCTATCAAATCAGCACTAAAAAAAAAGGGAAGTGACATTATTAGCTACCGGCTTTTTTTTTGGCCGTTTTAGCCAATAATGTTTACCAATAATTATGCCTGCTGACCAGGCCTCTGGACACCTGGGTGTTTTCTCCCCTGCAGGGCCAGGGCCCTTGGATGCCTGGGTTCCCTTGGAAAATGGTGGGTTTCCCCTTGCAGGCAGGCAGAATTCTAGCGCAAAGGGTCCTGCTGGGGGTTGCCAAGAGTGGGACGCAGGGGGCCCACATGCATGTGCGCAGCTGCATGCATGCATATGGCCCAGAACTAGAGGTGCACCAATACATCAGTCCAATATTGGATTGGTACCGAAAGAAAGAAAACTGGCTGTATCGGATATTGGCCCAATGGGGCCAATAATTTGGCCAATAAACGCCCATGCTGCATGCAGCCGCAGCGCAGCACTCAGGCAGCAAGGAGCACAGCCTACAGCATTGAAAGCTGCTTCCAGCTGATAAATCCAGTGTGGTGGGAGGTAAAAGTGGGGTGCAGATCAATGCCCCCCATAGTGAGGGAGGGGACGGGGCAGGCGCTGCCTATGCGGGGAGGGGGGCCAGAGCTCTGGCTCGTGGTGGGGGGTGGTGGCTCCCGTCACTGCTTGCACCTTGGGAGGGCATGGGGGGACCTGTGCCCCCCGGATCTACGTGGGGTGGGGTGGGGTGGACTGCAGCCACGGCT
>NW_017729022.1:36306659-36307345 GCF_001723915.1 Gavialis gangeticus
GGATCTACGTGGGGTGGGGTGGGGTGGGGTGGACTGCAGCCACGGCTGTGCAGGGCTGGGCTCAGAGCGGGTGCTGATGGCATGCTGAATCTACCCCAAATTTCACTGCTGCTCCACTCCCAGTGCTGCCAGCAGCTCGGCGCAGCCCCAGCTCTTCCCGGTGTGTGGGTGGAGGCAGGGCGTTGAACAGGGGCTGCCCCAGGTGGCTGGCATCAGCGGTGCTGGGAGCAGAGCAGCAGTGAAAGCTGGGGTGGATGAAACATCTTCTCAGTGCTGCCAGCAACCAGTCCGAGTCTAGCCCTGCCAAGAAGATCCCTGCACAGTCCTTGCTGCAGCTCATTCCGCCCTGTGCAGATCCGGGGTACACCCCCACCATGCCCTCCCAGGGTGAAAGCAGCAGCAGCAGGAGCTGCCCCCCCCCATGAGCCACGGCTCTAGCCCCCTTCCTGCCCCATCCCTCACCATGGGGGGTGTTGATCTGCCCCGCCCATACCCCTTCCCTCGCCCCTCCCCTTCCAGCATACCGGGCTTACCAGCTGGAGGCAGCTGTATCAGAAATCATATTGGTACCAGTCAATATGCCTCCTTAAAAATAGCTATTGGTATTGGCCCCAAAAATCTCTATTGGTGCACCCCTACCCATCCGGGCAGTGTGGAGAGCTGCTCCCTATAGGGAAGTCTAAGAG
>NW_017729022.1:36312345-36312801 GCF_001723915.1 Gavialis gangeticus
GGCCCTTGGATGCCTGGGTTCCCTTGGAAAATGGTGGGTTTCCCCTTGCAGGCAGGCAGAATTCTAGCGCAAAGGGTCCTGCTGGGGGTTGCCAAGAGTGGGACGCAGGGGGCCCACATGCATGTGCGCAGCTGCATGCATGCATATGGCCCAGAACTAGAGGTGCACCAATACATCAGTCCAATATTGGATTGGTACCGAAAGAAAGAAAACTGGCTGTATCGGATATTGGCCCAATGGGGCCAATAATTTGGCCAATAAACGCCCATGCTGCATGCAGCCGCAGCGCAGCACTCAGGCAGCAAGGAGCACAGCCTACAGCATTGAAAGCTGCTTCCAGCTGATAAATCCAGTGTGGTGGGAGGTAAAAGTGGGGTGCAGATCAATGCCCCCCATAGTGAGGGAGGGGACGGGGCAGGAAGCTCAAGCCCACAGAGGTCACCCCCCACCCCCATG
>NW_017729022.1:36317801-36318212 GCF_001723915.1 Gavialis gangeticus
GCCCCATCCCTCACCATGGGGGGTGTTGATCTGCCCCGCCCATACCCCTTCCCTCGCCCCTCCCCTTCCAGCATACCGGGCTTACCAGCTGGAGGCAGCTGTATCAGAAATCATATTGGTACCAGTCAATATGCCTCCTTAAAAATAGCTATTGGTATTGGCCCCAAAAATCTCTATTGGTGCACCCCTACCCATCCGGGCAGTGTGGAGAGCTGCTCCCTATAGGGAAGTCTAAGAGGGGAGGGGGGAAGGCAGATTAAGGTCCCCATGGTGAGGAAAGGCTGGGGGCAGCAGCTGGGAGTCCTGCCCAGCCAGGGCAGCGCATGGGACCCAGGTCTGAGGCGGGGAGCGGGATGGAGCCGAGGGCGGCTTGTCCGATGTGGGGGGGGGGCAGCTCCCCACCACTGTGAG
>NW_017729022.1:36323212-36330676 GCF_001723915.1 Gavialis gangeticus
CAGGGCAGCGCATGGGACCCAGGTCTGAGGCGGGGAGCGGGATGGAGCCGAGGGCGGCTTGTCCGATGTGGGGGGGTGGCAGCTCCCCACCACTGTGAGCAACCCTTGGGGGAGGGCATATGCTTACTGTGGGCCTGGGGCTCTCTGCTCTGCTGCCTTTCCCTCGGGAGCCCCGTGCCAGCTGCACACCCCCTGCCCATATGGCAGCAGTGGGGGCAGCAAGTCGTGTCCCCTGCTGTTGGGTGGCCAGGGGGTGCGCAGCTAGCGCAGTGCTCCTGAGGGAAGGCCAGCAGAGCAGAGCCCAGACCCCAAAGCAAGCAGCCTGCATCCGCCCTTGTCCTGCTTGGCTCTGCTCCACTTAAAAGTGTCCCCATGCTTAAAAATGGTGGCAGCAGCACTTGAACTAAAGATCATTTGACAAGCTTTAGTTCAAGCACCCCCACTGCCATTTTTAAGCACTGAGATGCTTACATATGTGATGGAAAATGCTGCTGGAGCATGCCAAAAAAAGGTTTTTTTATGACAGTACTTTAAAAAGTAAATTGGTTATCGGATTGGCATCAGTCGATATGGTTGGTTAATAACAAGCTATCAATATTGGCCAAGAAAGTCTTTATCAGTCACCCCTACTTAAAATGCATCTATAGTCAGCTCTCACAAATAGCTAAAGATAGAAGACAAATTGTGTTTGAGTAATATTGTCAGTAATCCCTGGAGTGCAAAAACTATACCACAATTGCTAAAAAGAACAAAAGTCCTGGAAATCAACTACAAAGCTATCATACTTCTGGATTCAGTACATACACTGGAATACTGTAACAAAAAACTATAACAAAATGGCAATCACTGTCTCACGCACTACATTCATGTCAGCATTTGGAAAATAAAACAATCTATCCACTATCTCCTCATCAATGGAAAGGTAGAAATTAAAATTTTTATGTTTGCTTTTACTTTCAAATAAAGTGTCTCATTTGGTACAACTGAAAAAGTTACGGTGTAATGGCTTTAATTCATACGTCCAGATCAAGAGGTATAAGTCAACACCAACACAAAAGTGACTTTCAACTTTTAGGACTACACAGTACATACTTGTAATCATGGGCGACTGGTGCCACCTTAGTCGGGGGGGGGGCACATGCCTCCCCCCACAGCTAATCTCACCGAGGGGGTGGGGGGCTGATCACTGTGTCCACTTCTGGGAGTGCCGCTCCCTGGCTGACGCTCGCAGGGGAGGTTAGTGGTGCTCCTGTCTGCCCCCCCGCCCATCGTCTAAGTGGCAAGCGCAGCCGGTCAGGGGGTGCACGTGCACCCGCTAAGCGTCACCACTGCTCCTGATGCTTCTCATTTAATAAAAGCACAAAACATATACATTACAGTCTCAATCTACACAGGAGAAATATTATTTTCTTGGTTTAAATTCACAAGTTGCCCAATCTAAAAAGCCCTTGACTTGTCTTCATGACCATTACAATGAGCTTATAAATTTCAGCTACTTTCATTAAAATGCTTCACCTCTGGTTAATGTTCACCTCAGAACTACTGCAGAAGAGATAATGAGTGTTTTGGAAGCTTACATGTGCATATCTATTCTCTGATGAGATTACACACAACAGTAAAACTTTCATACTACATATTATTTGTAACTGAAGACAGTGTTTTAAAATGGGTCATAAATAATGTACTGTACTTACTTTGAGTTCTTCTTCCATTTCAGATATCCTTCTTTCTAGAGCTCTTCTTTCCTAGATCAACAGATTAGTTTTAATAACAAACAGTGCCAGTTATGTTTGTAATATTTTTGTAAATACTGTGAAAATAGTGATATGCTTCCAAGTTCCAAAGATCAAGCAACCAGAAGCACAGTGTGGCCAGGCTTGTGGTGCCAGTGAGGTATAGAAAATTCTACATAAAAATTTGGATGGAAGACGTATTCTTTCTTACATTTCATTAAATATATCCCTCTCTCTATTTGAAATAAGGGGAGTTCATGTGGTTAAAGCCATGTCTTTGTCCAGATTTTTTATTCCTTTAGCTAGATTTCTGAGATAGTTTAATATATAAGAAATGCAGAAAACGATCAGAAACAAGAATACTAAGACAAAAAGAAGCACAAAAGCACAAGCTTTCATAAGACAAGCAAACAGAGCTGAAATCTTCAGTGAGTATGTCTACACTGCAAACTGCAGCAGGATGGTTCAGAAAAACCTGAGGTTAGTTTAAGTTTAAATGCTAGCAGCTATTTAGCCCTGGTACCATGAAGCTCCATGGTGGCTAAATTACCCTGCTTCCCAGGAAGATTCTACCTGATCATTTTTCTCCATTCTTTCTACCTAAGAGGCAGGGGGAATTAGCCCATGCAGAGTTCTGGGGCTAGAGTGTTTACAGAAACTCATTTAAAGGTAGAGCTGACATCCCTCAACTAAACTGAAGTTTGTACTGCAGACATAATCACCATCTTCCCAAAACACTATTTTCATTTTCTTTCTTTTTCTTTTTTTACCACTTCCAAACTTACATTCTGGATTTATAATTCAAGTTTGAGAGCTTAATTGCTTTCCCTGTGTAAGACAATGCAGTGATTCTCATTTAAAAGCAGTTGCAGAATTCAGTATTTCACATTCAGATTTTTCCAAAGAGTGAAAGGCAAAAGCAATTGTTTACTGCAAAGTGTACATCTGCATACAATGGTGTTATGCAAACAGCAAGCAGCATTAACTGAAGTGTGTAAAACTTTGGTTAGATCATACCGCCCAGTAGACTCTTGTCGGTCACCTTTCAGATACAAACCATTTGAATTTAGTTTAATCATTGTGAAGTTATTCCACATTCATTTCCCCATTTTAGCAAGTAACTTCAAAGGTTTAGCAAAAGTAACCATTTACTGCAGTTGTTAGTTTCCTTAGTTTAACATCCTTAATTATTTGGTGTTAAGAACTGGATTCCCCCTCCCCCCCAATGATACTGACATAGTAACGGGCATAGTAAGTACCAGTGAGTTAACTGCAATAAGCAAGTGGCTAACAAAATAGAACCAGGCCAAGAAAGCTGCAAGCCCGAGTTACTTGGGAGTTGCATCAGTTACCTATTAATTTTGTAACGTAATATTTACTGCCAGTGCTCTGAAATTAAGCAATATTTGAAAGCCTCTGCAAGTATCAAGAACAGAACAACGGATCAAATACATTTTAAAAGATTCATATTAGAAAACCAATACAGTTACACCAGGGTAAATGTGTTCCTGTATTTGTTAAATTATCTATTTAGCTATAGTGATCCTGTCTGAGAATTGGTAGACATAGTGACCTACAAGTTCAGATTTCACTAGTGTTTCCCCACACCCCCCCCCTTCTTACAGTTGGAGCTACAAAAGACAGCATTTAATTGCACTGCCTTAGATAAATAATTCATTGCTGAACGGTCACATTCTAATTAATAACTGATACTGAGAATAGTTTGAATGATGCAGAAGAATCTTTAAAAATATGTTCCTTCTATTGCAACAGTATTCTGTAAAAATTACACTGCCTAATAGATATCACTGTTTTCACACAGAGGAAAAAATACCTGGATATACCCTACCATATTACAGAAAAAGTCTGGTATAAATTGTAATAAATTAACTGTTTGGAAGACTGCTGTCAGCAAGTATTTCCATTAATCAACCATAACCTTCAGAAAGCTGTTTTGTTTTGTTTTTTAAACAAGCAACTCTGACTTTTTTTAAATAAACAAGTTACTGATTAGTCAATTCCTTGATTCACCACATAGCAGAACACTGCAGACCATGTTCACCACTTTAGACTTTGTTCACATTTTAGTTTTGCTGGCATAGTTTTACCAGTCAGCAGCCTGGAAAAAAAAAATCTCCCTTCCCTACAACTAGTTATAAACTAATTTTATGTAGCTATACCAGTAAGAAGTCCATTTGCCAGTATTGTTAATTATATGCTAGAACTGGTTTAAGGTACCCTAGCTAGAGTCCTTTAGCTATCAGAAGCTGTCTTGTCTCTCTGCTGGCTAGCTTTAGCAAACTCTTAGGGGTACACAAGCTCAAATCAAAAAATTAAATAGCAAATACTAAATCATTCAAATATTCTGTCCTGTAGTTTACGATAGTAATGAAGCATCCTCACAATTAAAACTAAATATGAAATAGAAACTCAGCTGATATATTATCACAGCTGCTAGGATCCCTAATCAGATAGACCAGGACCTCATGTAACTATGCCACTCTATAATAGCTGAATATCTGTAAAATAATTAAAAGAAATTGTCAAAATACAGTTTACACTTGCCCTGGAAAATATCAATTCATGAACTTCAGTCAACTGTAACAACCTACAAGCAGTTACTGTGCACTGATGCTGTTCTACTCTGCAATGTCCACAGTGGCTACCACGGAAAGTAAGATTTCTAGAAAATGGGAGTAGACAAAAATAAGCCAAAAGCATTATAAAGATCTAAACTGATGTTTCCTGTCTTGAAAAAAAGATACAAATTTAAGGACAACAGTATTGGTGTCATATCTTATCTGTTCTAGTACATTTTGTTTTTTTAAATTGACTTTTTACTCCTACTTAGAAGAAATTCAGCCAAAAACGAAGCTTAGCATTACAAATCCATCGCTAGTGAGGGCTATTATTAGGTTCTGCTTGGCTTTTGCCCTCCCAATTCTCCAGTGCCATACTAGCACATGCACCCACTTCAACATCTGACCTCCTCATCTGGCCTCCATGACCAAATCAAAAGCAATTTTAGGAGAAAAGGAACAACAACAAAAAATAAGATTTGCCAAAACACTGAGATGCCTGAATAAGGAAAGGCAACACAAGTTGAATCACATTAATGATGAGTGTGAAGGCAGCAGCCAATCCCTGTAAAGGCATCAACAGAAGTCAGAATGCAGATGACAATGCACTGGAGTATGAAAACAACCAGCCTAAGGAAATTCTGTGTTTTCTTGTGTTTATGAACATCTCTACTTCCTCAGGGGGAGTTTACTCAACTCAATACACAGGAATAATGAGGAATCCCTTGCCAATTATATTTTTTTGTAACAGATACATCCTCAACCTAAATCCCAAAATGTGGATATTTCCAAATTCTGGGAGGTCAAAGATGCTTGGAGTTTTTATTCTATTCCAAATATTGCAGATTTAATTGGTCAATGTACATTTCAGAGTAAAAGGCCGTAAACACAACCTCTGGTCCAGCTGTAAACTGGGATTTTTGAGCAGTGATCAGATGTATACCAGGCATAATATACTGTATTTATTCAAATACAAGACAACCCCTAAAAATGAGGGCCCCCCCCCCCCCGCAAATAATTAGGTTCTTATATGGAAAAATGTATAAATGTGTCATAATTTTTCAGGTACAGAATCTACTTATTGGAAGTTTGCCTTGAATTTGCCCCCCCTCCCACTGCTGCAGCAAGGAAAATAAATCTGGGGGGTCAGGGCCCCCCTTGCTCTCGGCCCCCCAGCTTCCTCCCCCTGCAGCCCCCTCCCCCACTTTTCACTGTCACAGACCCTACTCGCCCTGACCATATGAAGAGAGAGGCAGATCTGAAAACACTAACTTGGAAATAAACATTCCTGTAGCAATTTGCATATAGGCAACTTATTATGAGTACCCACAGTCTTTGTTCATCCACAATTGAGGCATTTTACCTTTCTTGAAGCTGCTGCAAGCTTTAGCACTGGTACTCCGTAAACACACTTCTGAGCAGCACTTTTGTACCTACTTACATATAGTACAAACTGTGCACGGTATTAGTCCAAAGCCAAAGTGCTCATGATTTACCATATGGTTCACTGGGCTGGGCCCCACCAGAGTCAACAGTGTTTCAAGCCATGGTTACACTACAGCTCAGCACTGCTCAGTATGTGTGTGTACTCCAGATTTCCCCCCTCCAAAAGGATCCATGTGATTAGCCCTCCTGCTCAGAACTGGAACTGGGTGTTCTTATCACGAGTTCTGGTATCCTCCAAAATGCAGGTGAAGTACTGGGCAACCTAGTTCAGCTCCACCTCATGGAAGGCAGGACCACACTAATCAAATGTGACAGGCTGAGAATGTGGGTGACAGAGGAATTCCGGGTGAACTGGTTGAGTCCCCATTTGGTGATGTTTGCCAGACATTTAAGGCTGATGAAGAAACAGGAATCATTGGAAATAAGAAAGGCACCAGCTCAGCTCAGGGAGTGAAGAGGAAGTAAAAACTGGCCAAGTGGGACCAGCAGGCTATGGGAGAGTCCCTGTTCCCCCGAGCAGTGGGAGTAATAAGGACTAACAGCCATAAGTTGACTGAGAGTAGATTCAGGCTAGATATCAGGAGTCACTACTTCACAGTCAGGGCAGCTAGGAGCTGGAACCAGCTTCCAAGGGAAGTGGTACTCGCTTCTAACCCTGGGGGTCTTCAGAAGGAGGCTAGATAATCACCTAGGCAGGGTCGTTTGACCCCAGCATTCTTTCCTGCCCATGGCAGGCGGTCAGACTTGATGATCTGCTTAGGTCCCTTCCGACCCTACAAACTATGAAACGTATTCAGTGTAGTGGCTCACCATGACTTGAAAGAGTCAGCTCTGAGGGGGACTGAATACACTAGGCACTACTATATATCTTATTCAGATGAATTTCATTAACCTATTCTTGTGGTGGGTTTGCCCAATATGGGCCATGTGTTTTATAGTCATGCTCAGTGTTGGCTGCATTTAATCAACTTCATAGTTGGTTTCTATTTGCGAGCACACACTGCTTTTGGCACCAGTTGAATGCTAAACTATGTATTTAATGAGGGTCCCTTATATGCAGATATAAGTCAAAAGGCTTTCCTCCCTATGTGGATTAGGGGATATATGCCTTCTTATATCTTAGTAAATGCAATAGTTGGCCAGATACTTGAAAGACTAATGATCCACAAAGGAATGATGTTGACACTGAATCCACAGTTTATAGCATGGAAGCTTCTTCAAAAAAGTAGACTTCAGATGGAAAATAGGCCGGGCTGGGGTCCAATAATTCAATTAGACTAGGGACAGAAGTTGCACAGAAACTGGTTTAAGTCATCAGAAAACTGGTTTAAACCTGTAACAGAACATAAATTCAGTGCACATAAGCCAGTTTCAAAATGGCTGAAACTGGTTTAAGATAAACCTGGTTGAATGCAATATCAGAGTTAACTGCTTTGGGTTAAACTGGTTTATGAAACTTCTGTCACAGACCACTTCCTGGTTCTTGTTAAATCAGTCTCCCAGCATGCTTTGTAGCCCTGGGCTGGGCTGAGCTGGGCTGTTTGCTCCAGCTGGAGTAGTGAGGGCTGGCTCACTGGCCCCCAGGCAAATCCTGGCTGGGGTCTGGAGCCAGGGAGGGGGGTTATCACTGTTAGCTGAATTTTAGACAACTTAATATTATTTTTAAAATAAAACTGATATAACCTGAATGAGAAGCTGTTTTGAGA
>NW_017729022.1:36335676-36346103 GCF_001723915.1 Gavialis gangeticus
ATAGAAAAAATTACTACTTCACTGAGGAATGAGCAGTAAACCTCCCATCAACTTTGTGTATGAGCACCAATGCAACTATGTGAAGTAAAAGTAAGGAGGGAAATTTATAACCAAAGACAAATAATCTGTTCTCTCTGCACATAGCACAGTTAAGCTCGAGTTAGTAAACACAAACATAAATGAAATCCTTGAGCCAGTCAGGTTTCAGCTATATATAGAATACATCCAACTTTACTGTTCTTCTGACAGTTTTTTGGAGGGGAGGATGACTACACAAAATTGAGGACAATATTTCTAAACAAATATTTTGACTCAATAAAATAGAGTCTCCTAGAGTAGTGGGGGCCAACATTTTTTCGCAGACATGATGAATCATCCCTGCTTTCTCCCCAAGTGCCTTTCCCTTTCCTGTTCTGCTACTCTGCCTTCTGCTCCCTGACCAAACTGCTGTTCTTTTTGCCCTGTGCTCCCTGCCTGATCTGTTGCTTTGCTTTCTGTTCCATATTTTATTTGCCACTCTGCTGCTTTCCCTTCCCCAATCTGCCACATGCAGAGGCGGCCCATGCTGCAGGTTGGCTGCCCCTCTCCTACAGGAAAATAAGAATTAATGTAACCAAATTGCTGAACGCAGTGACCTATCTTGGGAAAGAGAAAATCAATACTTTTACAAAGGAAATGTAAAAGTATTATCAAGCACTGTAGTATTAACAAAATGCAAGTTGGGGACCCATGTAAAAATTGGGTACCATTACACCTAAAATTAAATGCCACTTGAGACAAAGGAAAAAACTGATATGAAACTATTCCAGCAGTGAGAGACAAAATGGTTTGAAAAATAGGACATGGTATAGTAAAGTATCTATTGGTGCTATTTGGAGAATACACACTTAAAAATTGCATACCAGGACTTTTTACTTTTCTTATGGAATACTTATTCACCAAATTTCATTCATGGAACTTCAGCTAGCCAGGACACTTAAGTATTTCTGTCTCCCTACGGTCTCCTACCACAACCTAAACGTGCATGTTTTTCATTTACCAGCATTACATTTTGTAGATTAAGATGTTTGCCTTCTTAATCTGAAATACTAGAAGTTGGAATTACATGAAGAAGTCTGGTATACTGTTAGAACTAGGGATGTAATTCTTCCCTACCACTTGTAACTGTTATAAATGATGTACAACTCAAACAAAAAAACTTGAACACTCCCTAATCTATCTTCATATTCCAGTCAAATGTGGCATCATTCTTACTACGTAAGATTTTACTACGTAAAATTACTACTGTCAGCCATAGAATTTGACTTCATTTACAACTGCGTACCAATGACAGGTTTAAGGTCCAATACCTTGTGTAACAAAACAGGAGCAATATTTATTATTGATGATAAAGAGAAATTCTATGAAGACATTCTCTCAATCCTGAAAATTGCCAATATAAACAGATGTTGAGGAAGCAAAGAGAAAGTATGCAGCAAGTTGATTTTTAATTTTAAGAAAAGACTGTATGACATTCTTCAATTTTCAGAAAACTAGACACTGTTCTGGGAAATAGGATTAATGTATGGGGGCCAGGAGGACAGAAGTCAATGGTGCATACATGTATAACAAAACTGACACTGAAGAGCTTTCTTAATGAAACCTTCTACTGCTTATAATGCTATTATATATTTATTGTCATCTTTCATTCTAAAATTCCCACATCTTTCAAAAAAACTTATCTTACAAGAATGACTTCACCTACCACTGATATCTACCTCCCTCCTTCCCTCCAACCTCTGGCTGAACAAGCAGCAGAACAAAATTAACTAAAATATGCAATAAAACATACTAAATACTTACCCTCCTCTCCATTTCCAAGAGTGACCTGTCAGCAAATCTTTCTTGTCTCTGAAAATAAAAAAGTAGTGGCTGTTTAGAAATGTAAACCTCCCCCCCACTAACATGGCGCTTTAAATTTGGCATACCCTCATGCCAAGCCCCACATATGCCCAGAAGCAGCATCACATTAGTTCTACCTGGCTCACCCAACATCTGTACAGACGGGGCGCTTTGGTGGGGCTTTTTTAGCACTTGCATCTAATAGCCAACTAAATCTGCCATTAGATAAAAGTGCCAAAATGCCCTGCTCAAATGCAAAATCTATACAAATGTTGGGCGAGCCGGGTCAAACTAACACTCTGTAGTGGAGGAGGCAGAGTGCGTTTTGGTTATTTTTTTTGTCTGTCAGCAGCATAAGTGACAGACAGCATTTGTTCAGATGAAACAGAGGAGACAAAAAAACCCTCGCCCCTCTCCTGCAACACATTTTGGCTCTTCTTGGTCTTAACAATGAAAAAAACTAAGTAATTAACCAGAAGAGCAATAATGCATACTACCGTGCAGTATATAGATATATATGTCTGGAAAGACTAGATAACAATATTTAAAACACTCATTTTAGTTTAACAATATATAAGCATTCATTTCTAGCAGCAGCATTTTCTAAGTAATATCCACCAACAGAAATGTCTGAAAGAGAGAGTGCAGTACAGACATTCAGCCTGGAAGTGGCATGTTCCCTTTAGGAGAACCTGAATGAATGCTTGCACGCTTGTAGTTCCTACTGGGAGACTGGTGATTCTCCCAGTAAGAAATGTAATGCCTGTATGTGGCCACAGATTTCATATGATTGCCTAGTGCACCATTTACAGAACAGTTATCTGTATCTATTTAAAGCTACACTATTTGTTCCTTAACTACAAAAAAGAAAAAAAAAATCTTAACCAAAAACATCTTTAGCCACACTATGCAACTTTATTTTGTTAGTGCAAACCTGAGTGGCCTTTTCCAACTGTAGTTTAAGATCCGTCAACTCCATGTTGGTATCATGTAACTGTGCTTTCAGCTTTTCATTTTCAGCTACAATCTGTTCATAAAGCTAAGAGAAAACATTAACAAGTTTAAGAAATGTGCATTCCTTTTGGCTACATCAAATAAATAAATGTGCTATGCCAGAATCCTATATAAAAAAGAAACAAATTAATTCCCCAAGAAGTTACTCCTAAAATTCTATGGCTGTTTTGACCCAACTTTGATAAGCATACCTGTGTGACCAAATGGCTCTAAATATATATACAAACTATACAATTTTGATTAGATGTTACATTTTAGAGCATTTTAAACTATTGGGTTAACCCTGAAATTATACAGGAAATTTCAATGCACTTAAAGAAGAAACACAAGAAAATACTAGCTTTCAAGAGTAGAATTTTTACATTTCCTGAAAGAAGCAACTTTTGACTTTTCCTGTAAGTGTTTTTGTGCATGAAAGGTATTTTTACTTCCATAGTACAGGAAATTTTAAGCACGTATGTTTTTAACAAACATACAGCTGGTCATTTTGAATCAAATAGCCTCTTTTTTATTTTTAACCAATAAAACCTAGAAGGAGGTAGGCAGGTAGGTAGTAGGCCTGTCTTTGATTTGGATTCGGCCAATTTGGGGGACAGTGATTTGATTCGGCGATTCGTATCACTGTCCCAAATTGATTCGGCCAAATTGGATTCGAAAGATTCGGTGCTGATTCGGCCATAGACTATAATGGGGAAATCACTAAAGCACCTATAACTGTCCTTTTTTTCCCCAGAATTGGATGAAAACAGCAGGGATGATAGCCCCTTCTGAGGGCATGAAGCCTGCTAAGTTTCAAGGAGCTAGGTGCAGGGGCTTCTGTGAAAGTGCACCTCACGGTTCTGAAAGCAAAACTCGTATCACTTGCGTGTGTTAAGGCAGAGCAGGATGAATGCAGAAGGGATGGTAGCCCCTTCCGAGGGAATGAAGCCTGCCACATTTCAAGGAGATAAGTGCAGGGGCTTTTGTTAAAGAGCACCTCAAACTGTTGAAAGCAAAATTCATGTCACTTGTGTGTGTTAACTGGGTTTCTGGTTGTAGCAGTGTTGGTCTAAGGAACAGGCAGACAAGGTTCTTTGAGTAGAAGTGATATCTTTTATTAGACCAACTGAATAGTTGGAGTAATATATTTTGGCACACTTTCGAGTTTAAAAATCAGGCTGAGGAAGCATCTGCAGTTGGTGTGTGCACTCTTCCTGGATGAAATGAATAATAAAGAAGCCAGAGGCTGGGCTGCAAGCAAGAAAGCCAGTCAGTAAAAATGTAAATTAAGGCACCAGGGAGTGAGAGACAGGCTGGGGGGGGAGAGAGGGAAGAGGGATGTAGCAGGGCAGGTAAAAGTGGACAGATACCTGGGGGGTCAGGTGTCAGGCAGGTTATAGTGTGTCATAAATCCAGTGTCTATACTGAGTCCATGAGTTTTTGCATCTAGATCAGTGGTTCTCAAATTTTTTTTTCGCAGACCACTTGAAAATTGCTGAGGGTCTCGGTGGACCACTTCATTTTTTTTGGTGACGGAAGTTAAGTGCAGGGCGGAGTACAGATATTCTTGATTGTTTCGCAACCTGTCTGCAAACCACCTGAATGGAGCTCGTGGACCAGTGGTGGTCCATGGACCACAGTTTGAGAACCTCTGATTTAGATCACTTCACACAGCCTTATATGCTGTTTCTACATACCTCTCCCAGAGCACTGCGATTGGAAGGGAACTCAGAAAAAGATCATAGTCACAGGCCAGCTACACATGTCAGTATCTTCCCCCACTTCCCCCTCCCTCTTCTCAGTTTATTTTTTGCTGCATGCCTGCCTTCCAAATTGATTTGGAGGCTTCAATTCGATTTGGACCTTTTAATGGACGTCTCAATTCAATTTGGATTCGGAGATCCGGGCGCCGAATCGAATCAGCGACTAAAGCTTCGCACACCCCTAGCAGGAAGGTAGGATGTGCGCACCAAAAAGTTTCCATAAGTACCCAGCAATACTAATAGCACTGGTAGCCACAAAAAAATATCATGGTTCTCCTGCTCACCATAGGGGGTTGCCAAAACCAGGAAATACTCTGTTCCTAGAGGGTGGCCTGATTCTTTCCTCTTTGTCTTTGTCCCTTTAACCCTGGTGAATTACTAAGGGTGAACACCGATGGCGAGGCAGGATTTGAGACTTCACTCAAGTAATAAATCATAGCAGGGCAGAATTTTTAACAGATGACAACAAATATAGTTTTATTTTAATATCAAAATTAGTTACCTTTTTAAAATCAGGTGCATCTTCTTTCTCTAGCCTACTACAGTATGGTTTTCGGTCTTCAAGGTAACTCTGTGACCCAGAACGTGACTGCACTGAATCGTAACGGTCACCTGAAGATGTACTGATAGATCCCGTATCATATCTTTAAAAAAAAAGGGGGTTAAAGTTTTCCATGTTGAACCTCCATGCATGCCATTACTCACCTAGTTCAAGCACATCAAAAACTGTATTTTCAACTTTGAAACAAGAATGTACAAATACCCCATATCATTAATCAAACCATTTTTTCCTATCCTCTTTCTAATTTGGTGCAAACTAAGGTTTCTAAGTTTTTTCATCTATTCAGTACTTCAAGTTTTATTCTGTATGGAAAATACGTCTTCTGACTGCCAAGTATGACTTACACACACACCCACCAAGAAATAATTTCAATTCAAATACACTCATTCAATACATTTTTACACATCTTTAAAGTTCTCCTTTTAAGAATTCTTAAAGTACTGAAGCCAGGTATTTCAACACTTCAAATGAATGAGTAAAGAGCATCTAGCTAGTTTCCAGCATTTATTTCTTTTGCATTTCAGGTCCCTTCACATTTAAAGTGACACTCAACATACACTGTACTCAACATCAAGCTAGCTATTAAGAGCCTAGGAAGCCATAGCCTGCCTAAAGCAAAATATGTGCAAGCACTTGCACTGAAGGTAGGGCAGGGTGGCATCTTAGGAGACTAATAGATGCTACATTTATGGTGCGATTGATGTGTTTATCACACTATAAATATACAAATGGACACAGTAAACCTACTTATGATGTCATAAAATGGCAAACTAACCATGAAAACAATTCACAAGATGTGGAATAGCTTTGTGGCTTGTTTGTATGGCACTATAAACTGAATGTGAGGCATGGCCCTTAGCTGGTGTTGCCCCATCCTGATACTGACAGATCAAATGTTTGTCAGCATACGGATTGACAGGCCCTGGATTTAGAACCAGGCAGCGAGCCCAGGAGCTCCCCATGATCCAGGACTTCAAGAGAGCCTTGCCCTGCCACTCAAGCAAACCTGCCAGGTTAAGGAGAGTCCTACCCTTGGAACTGGGCAAGAGGCATCTCTGGGTCTCTGTTTCAGACCTAGAGCTGTCCCTGCCTAATCTCAGGGACTGGCCATAGGGCATCTATGTCCCATATCCAGGAACCCCCTGCCCAATGCTGATAATCAGATGATTGTCAGAATCAACACAGGACAGCCCTGGCAGCCATGCAACTGGGATGTGGCAAATTTTATGCCCCATTCCCATACTTGCACAACTTACCATGTGTATTTGCCATGTCAGGTTGTGTGACAGGGGGAGACGGCATAAGATTGCCTTCACATCTCCCAGCAGCCTTAGAGACTAACTGGTTCAGAAAGGCATGAGCTTTCTTAGACAGCAGTATCTGATGAAGTAGGGTGCTGCTCAAGAAAACTCATGTTTGTCTGAACCAGTTAGTTCTTCGGCCTGACTTTGGACTAGCATGGCTAACTGCCTTTAAGTGCTCATATTATTATTTAAGAAACTGTAGAGAGGTAATTTAATACTACAGGAAAAAAAAAATCTAGAAATGCAAAACACTAGAAATTGTAAGGACAAGAATTTGTCTTCTTTTTAAAGGCAGATTCCAATCTTCAGCTTGAAGATACGATATTAGTGGAAGAAAGAAAAAGGAAAGATGGAACTAGGGATCCTAAACTAACCAGCCCATCATTTAAAGAAAAAAAAATATTAATTTGTTTTTATATTGCTTATACAGGTTCTATTTGCTTCACTTCACTGATGCAAGAAAGGAGCCACTCCTAGGACTCTCCTCTGCCATCATGCTTCACGTTGACCGAAGAGAATTTTGACAGGAAAAAAACCCAATCAAAATCTCAGCATTTAGAATTAACACATTTGATAAGGCTAAAAAAATTAGTTAAAAATTGTCCTAAGCGACTAACACTTTTGGAGTTTCACATTAGCGAACTTCAGTGGAGCCTGATTTCCTGAGCACTGAGGCCTCTTTCTGGTAGTCCAAAAGGTTATGAGAACTTTAGCATTCAGAACCACTTGTCATTTATAGTGGATTTATACTGTACATTCTGTAGCACACTGACTGTATCACTTACGTTATTCAAAATACCTAGAACATTTTAGGTGTCCTACAACTAATTCATTCAGTAAATAAGGTTATCACTTTGAATGTATTTACAAATCAGTTCCAATTGCATGCAAAAAATTAAATATCCCTTCTGGAGCTTTCTGACTACCTCATCTTTATGTATAAAAGACATACTAAATCTTTACATAGTACTGACATTTTTAGAGGTCAGACTAGCCTAATATTGAAATCAAAGTGGGTTTTTGTCCCAATAAAATACATGAATCAAGAGGGTAATATTTAAAAAAAAAAAAAAATTTTGTTAAAAAAGCCAACATACCTTGAAAGGCTATCACTCTGGGGAGACAAAACAAAAACAAAAAAAAAAACTCATTAGAGTAGGTCAGTATTTGTACTTTCATTAAATATACATTTTAACAATCTACAAATAGATGAAGCACAGCAGAGTTATGTTAAAGTGCAGAAAAAAGCTGGATGCTATTCAACCATGCACTACTGGAACACCATGTAGAGTTCCAATTTTGTTATGGCTATTATAAAAAGGAAATATGGGCTGGAGAATATTTGCCAGAAAACTGAGTTGCAAAGAAATCCATGCAAACTCAAAGTGTTTAGAAATTAACCTTTTTCAAGCATGAGAATAATTTCACAAGTGCATACATTGCCCCTGCTTCTCTACCTGCTATTAAAGGCAAAAGGATTATTCCCTAAATTCCCTTTGCCTCTCCTTTTTAATTGAAGAATATTTTAAGAGCTCAGCTGGGTCATTACCACAATCCTACGCAGTATTCAAACAAAAAGTACCTGTTTCTATTTAAATAGGACCAGACTGGATGGGGAATGACTTGTTGACCCAACAATATAACACAACAGTATTGCTGTATATAGCCACTACATTTAATATCACAATCAAAAAGCAGTTAATAACACGTGCTAATTTATAGCAGAATTTATAGACAAAAGTAAGACTCAACTTGGAGTCAGGAACCATATTTAAACCAAAAATGATTATGCAACTGTAAGAATGAAATGAGGGAATGCACTTTCACATTACAAGTACTTGTAATTCCCCTACATTTTCCTTTTGAATAAACAATATCTAGGGACCTACCAATTGCAACAGAAATGCATTGTGCAGCAGCTCCTGTAGTTTTGTTCGTTTTGCCACATGCCCTGCCCCCAATTGGCAGAGGAGCCCCAGTGGTTGTGCTGCCTACTGATCAGGCAGGAGGCAAAAACCATGGTTTTAAATATGCTGTGATTTGTTTCCTGGGACCCCAGCAGCCCCACCGCTCACTGCTAATTGGCCAGGAGACAAAACTACAGCATACTGAAAACTGCAGTTATTGCCTGCTGGCCAATCAGCAGGAAGCAGCAGGGCCACTGGGGCCACTCCACCAATCAGGAACAGGGGGGAGGGAGGGCGGCAAAACAAGCAAGATTAAAGTAGCTGTTGTGCAGCACACTTCCACTGTGATTTTAAGTCCCTAACAATATCACTGCACTCTTCATGAACAAGGCAAGCTCTCTGGAGGGACGAATAACACCACCTACAGAGTCTCAAGTAACATAAGAAGTAGATTCTTGATTGTGTAACTCCCCCTGTCCTGCTCTTTCACTTCTAGGCTATTGCACTCTTCCTGCAGTCCAACCCAAAAAACAACTCCTCTGCACTGATGAGAACAGCATCATTTTTATTAACATCAGAATTTTTGCAGGTGCTCCCTTTCAAAATGTTTGTCTCAACTCCAAAATATTCTGCATTTAAGAAAAATATTTCCGAAAAAAGATGCAACAAACATTGGCATATTCTACATTAGCAGGCAAAAGTATCCTTGGAAGAATCATCTGCATTATTCCAAAAAAGTACTGCATAGCATTAATTTTGGCAAGACCCTTCCAACATATCCCTGTACATAAAAATCACAAGACTATGTGAACTCTAACACTTATTAATTTCACGTGTGTTCTAACGCATTCAGAGCTGAATGCACATTGGTGCCCAGTGTTCCCCTATATATTTTTTATTTTTTGTAAATTGTTCAACTGCATCATCTTTTCATTTATGCATGTAATAGTAATCCTTACCTTCCAATGGTTCAGGCACACTCTAGAGCAGTGATTCTCAACCAGGCTGTCACGACATGATTGGGCGCTGTGAGATCCTTTAAAGGTGCTGTGAGGTGCTCTAATATTAAGTACTATTAGGTGTTCAAACACCTATGCCTGAGTCGCAAGATAAGCCTAGAGATTCTTAAATAGGACTCCGTGGTGTAAAAATCATTCTGACCTGTTATGGTCTTTGAGTTCTTTGCAACAAAAGAATTGCTGTATTATTTTTACAGCAATTTCTTTTAAAAAAAGAAAGAAAGGTAAAAGCTGGAATTTTCCAAGGGGTGCCTTGAGCTTAAAGAAGTTGAGAACCACTGCTCTAAAAGGCTATATAAAGTAATACAAAAAAAAAACTGCAGACTCTTCCGAGTACATTTATCAAGCTTCACCACAGTCATTAAACACACTTTAAAAAACTCCTATTAGAACAGTCACCAGTAAAGAAAACAAAATGTGGACACAGGGTACATTTAGTACAATGAGTCACTGCTATTACTGAACGGTGTTTTGTAAAACTGCCACAAAGTAGATTACTTAAAAGCTGGAAAGCAAGTATAAAATCAAGATCACTTACGCCAATCTTTGGTGGCTGCCCATATAAAATTTAGAGATCCAATGACATTTGCTATCCTAATACTGCTGACCTCAAGCTTTCAAAAATCCTGACTCAGACCCCCAAGAACATTCCATTCTATTTTGGTTGCTATATTTCATCCATCACTGTGGTATTGGCCTTAAACTCGCATATTCTTAAAATAAATGATATCTGATTCTTTCTGATTTTGCAGCCTTTCCGCAATTCTCTAGCATCCAATTTTCCAATTTGGACGTAAAAAACTCAGCATTAAATGCATACAAAATACATGAGGCAAAAGGGCTCAACACATCTTTGTCTCCTGGGTAGACATGAAGCCTTTTTTTTTTTTTTTTATTCCTGACTTTTAAGTTGGGAAAGCTGATATTCCTCCTTTCTTTACAAGAGCCCTCTCTTATCCATCACTCAAGCTCAACCACTCTTTCATTTCTCATGCTTG
>NW_017729022.1:36351103-36352524 GCF_001723915.1 Gavialis gangeticus
TTTTTATTATTCCTGACTTTTAAGTTGGGAAAGCTGATATTCCTCCTTTCTTTACAAGAGCCCTCTCTTATCCATCACTCAAGCTCAACCACTCTTTCATTTCTCATGCTTGGTCTTGCAGTTATTTTCCTTCCTCTACTGATCACAAAAATCAGTATCTGTCCTTCAATATTTTGTTTCATTTTGTGTCCACCATCTTGGATGAAATGAGTATCCAACGTAGGTAAAAGTAGGCTTAGGGAAACATCAGCAACCTTCAAGCCTGGCTGCAGTTCCTATCATGAGTGTGGCCATTATGAATAAGAGCAAAAGCCTGGGAAGTCAAATCTTTTGAAATAAAGATTTAACATCAGACTCTTAATATCATCTTGAAAGCTGGCAACTCTTACACATTCAGCCTATTTCAGGTGCCCTGACCAACATTCCACTTCTAACAGTTTCCACATTCACAAACTTCTGTAAAACGTACTTTTGCTGAAGACCAAAGATTTACCCCTAAAGTGCTTTAGAAAGCAGTAAGAGCTGATGAATTCCAATCTATACACCAAATTATATTTTAAAGTACAATCTAGTTAGTGAAAGGGCACAGAACAGGCTAAGTTTCAAAGACTACTTTACATCAAACTACACCCAAGGGTACTCAGGGAGCTGGCGAGCATCATAGCTCAGCCCCTGGCACGGACCTTTGAGAGTTCTGAAGTGCCCGATGACTGGAAGAGGGCCAATGTCGTGCCTATCTTCAAGAAAGGGAGGAAAGTAGATCTGGCAAACTACAGGTCCATCAGCCTGACCTCTATCCCGAGGAAGGCCTTGGAAAAGATTATCAAGGAGGCCATCCTTAACAGACTAGTTGAAGGCAATATCCTGAGGGATACCCAGCATGGGTTTGTTGCGGGTAGGTCTTGCTTGACCAATCTCATTTCCTTTTATGACCAGGTGACCTATCACCTGGACAAGGGGGAAGAGATTGACACTGTATACCTTGACTTTAAAAAAGCCTTCGATCTGGTATCCCACGATCACCTCTTGGCTAAAACTGACTAACTGCAGCCTTGATGTCACCACGATTCGCTGGCTGGGTAACTGGCTCCGCGGTAGGACCCAGAGGGTGGTGGTCGATGAAAGCAAATCATCTCGGTATGCTGTGACCAGTGGGGTCCCACAAGGCTCTGTCCTAGGGCCTATACTGTCTAACATCTTCATCAATGATGTGGACACTGGTGTCAGAAGCGGACTGGCTAAGTTTGCTGACAACATTAAACTCTGGGGTAAAGCACCCACACCTGAGGCCAGGAGGGTGATCCAGGCAGATCTGGACAGACTCATGAAATGGGCAGATGAGAACCTGATGGTGTTTAACACTGAAAAAATGCAAGGTTCTCCACCTTGGGAGGAAAAACCTGCACCATGCGTATAGGCTC
>NW_017729022.1:36352552-36357457 GCF_001723915.1 Gavialis gangeticus
GATCTGGGAGAACAACTGTTCACCAGAGCACCCCAAGAGATGACAAGATTGAATGGTCACAAACTCCACTGTGACCGGTTCAGGCTGGACATAAGGAAGAACTTCTTCACTGTCACAGCCCCCAATGTTTGGAGTAGACTATTGCCTGAGGCGGTTCAAGCACTCACTTTGAACTCCTTCAAAACACATTCTCTCATGATCATGGCCCTCCTTTGGACTCTCTTGAGCTTCTCCACATCCTTCCTGAAATATGGTGCTCAGAAGTGGATGCATAACTCCAGCTGCAGGTCTCACCAAGGCCAAGTAGAGAGGGAGGATGACATCTTTAGCCTTGCTTGAGATGCCTTGGTAGATGCATGCCAGTGTCTGATCAGCTCTGCCAGCTACGGCATCGCATTGGTGGCTCATGTTCATTTTGTTGTCCATCCGATGATCCGTAAGGTCCCTTCCAGCCCCTAACTATGAAGCTATGAAACCACGAAATCACTAATGCAAATGCTTCTACATACAGCAAGCCAACAACTAACTGCATATCTGGTAATAATGTGAGCTGTTCCAACATGGTATCACCCTAGTATTCACATTCAAAAACGTTTACAAAAAAAGAAACGTAACAAGTTACTTCAACAGTTAAGCTGCCACCTTCTGTGCTGAAGTATATCCTGGTTGTAAACTGCTGCCAGCATTGTGACAAATGATCAATTTGAATAAGATTCTGCAACCTTTTAAAAAATTTTGCTCGGTTGGCACTGAGACAAAATTGGATCCAATTTACCAATAGATAAAATGTTTCCCTATTTTCAGCAATGCCTGACTTCCAGTAACTCTGTTTCCCAATACCTTTGCCTTCCCATACGCAGAATTTAGATATCACACAAGGGTTCCCAGAACCTGACATTTACCATACTGGGAGTCATTAGTAATAGTATCTGCATTTTCCAAGCACAAGGCTCCACAATGGAATGTATTTAATCGGTAATACAATTCACCCTCAAGCTGACACTAGAAAGGAACGCTGATCTGGAAAGGAGTGCCAAAGGGAGGGAACGGTACTGGTAAAATGTGATTTAAAAATAAGGCTTCACTAAAACAACTTTAATTTCTTAAGCTAAAAGGTAGCAAAGTAATCTACAGACATGATTTTTCCTTTTATCTTCTCTTTCCCAAAGCTTCTATTCATCAAATTCTTACTGAAGCACAAACTTTTTATAAGAATGGCTGTTTGAATTTATATGTTCCATTGGGAAATCTCCGATTCTGGCACCAAGGAGCTTAAGTAAAATTATATTACAAAGACCTTCAAATTATTAACTGTTGATGACATTTCTCTTTTCTTGAAAATTATGGATGACTGATCAGCTAACAAGTGGCAATGCAATTCTGTACATGGAACATCAAAGTACAGATTGATGACTCGTTTTAAACAATTTATTTCAAAAGACCTCTGACTCTGCATAAATTAACATGTTTGTCAGGTTCCTCACAGATTTCAGGCCAGAGATTTTTGTCTGAAGTCTTTTAATTTTTTGTAGCATCTCCAAGACTTGTTCTCAACCTCTTCCCTTTCGTATAAATTCTTGAATAGCCGCCAAGGCTCTTAGAAGTTTATAGCTACCATCTTCCACTCTGGCTTATAACTTCATCAAGCAATGAAAGCTACAGCAGCACCACATAAGGGAGTAACAGAGAACTTCAGTATTTTAATGTTGTAGTTATTGTTCAGAAGGCTAAAATCATTACCAAGTAAAAAAACTATGACTATTTTTGTAGTCATGATATGAATTTTAAAGTCAGTCACATGCATTCTTATTTACTACAAAACTTACTATATTTCCAGTTGAGAGAGAGAAGGGGTACACAAGCAAGTACAATACCAGTTTTGCCTTTATTAATTTTCATAGGCAAGAGAGTTTAAAGTTTTTGGGCTTTTTTCCTGGGATGGCAGATTTTCGTAATTCTCCATTGGTGCCCAAAATACTTCACTGACTGTTGTACTACATAATAAACTTGAGCAAATTTCTACAACATTTACAGGAACTGCAGAGTTCTGGCTGCAGCAGACTGGAACTTCTACAGCAGCTTTAATTATATTTGACAAAACAGCGGTTTTTATTAAGTCTCTGTATTTATATTAAAAGCCAATTTGTGGCATCACATGACATCACTGGAAAAGATGGCTGCCTGAAGCTACAATTCCACTGGAAAGATGACAATTCACAAACATCATGGACCCCTAAACCCTTGAACATCCCATGTGCCTCCCTACACCCCCCTCCTCCACCTGGTACTTCAAATCATCTGACCAGGGCTTCCAGCCGCAGGCATGCATGGTGTGCTCCCCCTGCTGGGAGCACTACCACAGCTGGAAGGGCCTCCCAGCCTCTAGAGCACACGAGTCCCGATAAGTTTCTGTGTGCTCCAGAGACCAGGCACTGGTCACGCATTCAATTAATGGTATTATAAGAACCAGCCACAAAGCTATTATGCATAGTGTGTAATAATTTTATGGCATACTCCCCACTTTATCACTATTTATTGATCAAACATGTGGCAGGTCACTAGTTAAGATGCGAGTAACTAGTTAATCAGTCACGTCTTAAGTGTAACATCTGTCAGGGACCTTAACCTCAGGAACCTGAGCTTGAAAATCCTTTCCAAAGGCACAGTTGGATAAAATGAAAACACAGGTAAAAGATATTGATCACAGACCTGGATATAAAAGGTGGAGAGAAACCTGTAATTAGCAGTAAGTCATCAAAATATGATTAAGATGATTGGAATAAAAAGAAAAGAAGCTTGCAGACAGAATTCTGATTATAGAAAATCATGCATAAAGACATAAGCAAAAAAAAATTAAAATAGAAGGACTCCCAGAAGGTGTAGAGAAGGAAGATCCAGAAGAAAAATTTAAAGCAGATATTCCACTCCTTTCTATGGCCTAAAGCAGAGGCATCAGTCCTTTTATAGACAGACCACACCAAGCTCTCTACAGCCTCCCAAGTTTGTACCAAGAGACAGTGAGAAACAATACCATAATACGGAACAGCAAACTGTTAAGCCCAGGAAAAAAGAAAATACCAAAGTACAAGGACAGGAAGACTTGGAGAACTCACACAACCTGGAGTATTCAGGAAGATTTGAGTGGGATTGAATTGAAGGGCAAAGGAAAAAAAAAAGTGGAAGGGGAATAATCACAAGGGGAAACAAAAGCAACATTGGGAACCAAAATAGTTAGGGAAATGGGAAAGTAAAGACAGTTTTTGGCTAAAAGCAAAGGATAAGGGGGTGGGGAAGGGGCATAAATATATTGCAAAATGGAAAGAGACGGGGGAGACCTGAAACATGACTCTGTACAACTCCTGCCAGAGAACAGTATCTGACAACCTATAATATAGTGTCATTGCAGGTAGGTTAAGTAGAGCAAACAATCTAGATATGCTTTATTTCTTATTTTCCAATATTATAAACAGGTGAAGGCAGTCCTAGCATATATGTTATTCACCAGCCAGCAAGCTACTGTCTCTAGCCAGATTATTTGAACATTACCATATATACAGTTTATACTAACAGTACAGATGATAAGAACTGTTGTATATTATTATAAAGCTGAATTTGAAGCCAATGCATCACTTTAAGTAGCAGCAGTTCAGCTTATCGTAATATGGCTTATGGTGGGGAAGTATGCAACTGAACCTAAAAATTCTTGTATGAAACCCCCAAGTTAGCAATATCATCTATTCACCGCCCCGCTCCCCAATCTAACCTACATTTTTAAAATCTTCTTTAAAAAAATAATTTTCCTGACCACACTTCAAAATGTTTTGTTTTAGACCTACCTTCACCATTTTGTGCTTTATTTATCATCATATTATTCTAGCTGGTTCATTTCCTTTGAAACACACATTCTACCAGAAGGCTTCCACTAGACTAAATGTGGAAGGAATAAGTAATGCCCAATGTGGCAACATGAGAGAATAATTAAAAACCTGAGGGCAATATAGAATCTGTACTGGAAACAGATGAAGGGAAAAAGGAAATATAAACACATAGGCACATTAACCATACAGGGAAAATACAAAAACAAACAGAAAGAGGGAAGAATGAATCAGCTAACCAAAATGGTTGAGGAATGAGTAATAGAGGCTTTTACAAAAACAACAAGAAGGAAAAAATCATTCTGAAGGAGCCCTCTTCACCAATGTGTTACCTTCAATGCTTAGGGCAACAGAATCGTATTACTTAGTTTAAAGATACAGCCCCAGCCTCCTCCCAACCTGACATTTTTATCAAGAATATCAAAGCTCCTCCACACTGCAACAAGCTCATTACATTGTTTACAAAACTCTTCCCTGAAGACTAGTAACCCTGTCCTAACATATGCCAGTAAAGCTTATCTAGCATGAAACGTTCAATTAGATTGTGATCTCCAGTTCTAAGCTTCTCTATGAAGTTACCAACTGAATTATTATTAGCGGCTGTTTTATGTATTCATCAAGAAAAGTGCATAGGACTCAAAGTTAGTGCACATTAGTCACAGCACATCATTTCACTGAGAAAAAACAGAACAGATAAAGCCAAGAACATGTACAAAGCAGAAGTAAAGAATTCCTTCAGATAAACTCTGTAAGTGTCACTGGCCTAAGTATCAGCTAGAAATTACATCATGTACTAAAGTCACTATAGATAAACCTAGAGAGAATGAGAGAGAGAGAGGTAATACTGTACTCAACAAACAACCACTATTAAAAATCGTTAACAGTTATCATAAAAGCCTGCAGTTCATTTACATGGTATAAGACATCTTTCACACAAGAAACTGCAAAGGAACTGGTACTGAAACATACCAGCAAGCCATGACTCAAAGTACTCATAAGTAGTATATATACCCCACAAGATGTGTTCTTA
>NW_017729022.1:36362457-36375241 GCF_001723915.1 Gavialis gangeticus
AAAATCGTTAACAGTTATCATAAAAGCCTGCAGTTCATTTACATGGTATAAGACATCTTTCACACAAGAAACTGCAAAGGAACTGGTACTGAAACATACCAGCAAGCCATGACTCAAAGTACTCATAAGTAGTATATATACCCCACAAGATGTGTTCTTATAACCGAACCTAACTGCAATGAAAGAAAGAAAGTTTTAACATCATATTCAGTTGTAATCTCTTAAACCAGTTTCCATTTATTCATTCTAAACAAATACCTGAGTTTCTCTCTTATTTGTTCCGTCTTCTGAATCAGACTGGTGCTCCTGTTCATTTTCATCGCTCTGAAATCAAGAAAGAGAGACAAAAAATATTTTGGAATGCTGCTGAGAACTTTAAAGCATTTTATACTTGTACATCTGTGGTCAATCTATTTGCCTTAATGTTCGCATAAAAGCAACAGAGGGACATGTAATTAAAATTCCTCAAGAATTTTGCACGAAGTAAACGGAGAATTCAAAAAGCCAATTAAACAGAAGGGCAGAAGCATTTAAAAACCAGAAGCAAATGTAAAAGGAAAAGTGGGATAAATACATTTGGTAAATTAAAATTCTTCCTTTTACAAACAAAATTTAAGTCACAGGGAGGGGAGAAGGATAGTAAAGAGTTAATTCTGTTCACATTTAATTGTAAATACATAGTATTTTGTAGAGTTCAGTTTTCACACATTAAATGTAGGCAGATTAGAGAGAGAATTTTGTTCCATCCTGTTCTTGATAATTTGCTTGTGTTAGAAGTGTTAACAAGGATTGCTTCAAAATATCTTGCATCAATATATTCACATCACATTTACATACTTATTCAAATGAATATGAAAGATTCTGAAGTTATTTAATGGTTTAAATATCAGTCTAAAATGACAGCTTCAGAAGAGTTAATATGATAAATCAACATGGAACAGTATCAGGGCTTTTATTCATTCTTCCTACTCTCAGTGTGAAAAGTTTTTGTTTTTGGGGTTTTTTTTTAAGTACAATCCAAACATGTTCATATAGGGATGCAGGGGATTTGTTTTGAGATCTAAAGCAGGAAATTTAAGACAACGAGCCTATGACACTTTTGGGGCACCTGTGCAAACGCTTGTGCTGAAGCGCCAGGTGCTTTTAAAAATGCCCAGTGCTGGAGCCCATGCATTTTTATAAATGGCAAAATGCATGTCAGCACTGAGAAAATGGTGGCAGTGCACTTTTGAACTAAAACACAAAGGTGTTTTAGTTCTAAAGCCTGCTGCCGCCATTTTCTCAGCACCAACACACAGTTCGCCATTTACACAAATGCATGCAATACAGTGCCAGGTGTATCAGCTTACATGCCCCACAGACTCAATTAATCTCCGGTCTGTTGGAGCAGACAAATGTATGTGTATAAATGCCCCTGAATTCTACCTTGGTAACATACTATTAGTAATTATTTCTATTTTAGAACTGCTTGATTGAATTGCCCCATTATGCCAGCATTGCACAAAACCAAGAGATTCTGTATTTATTTCACTTTTACTTAATAAATCACAGACAGATTCTACACTAGGAACATCCCCATTTACAAAATGGTTATTAAACAAGGGGGTTGGATTAAACTGTCACCATCTATTTCTACCACTTATCCTATGACTTCGTTTTCTTGAATCTCTTACAAGATAGCCAAAGGCTCCCTGAAAGCCCCCACGCTGAGGTGAAGCAGTTTTCCTTGATTATTTAATGACAAGTTCAGAGTCGTAGCAGATTAAAAAGATGTGATTTTCCCTAACTATGCTGATTCTGGTTTGTACCCATCACACGATAATAATTTAAGGTTTTACATTTCTTTATAATATAGTTTCAAATCAATTTACCTAGCTGGTCTTACACCAGCACGTAACTTTTTAAAGAAGAAATTAAAAGTTTTGACATAGGTAATCCATCCCATGATGATATCCTTCCTGATTTTTTTCTATGAAGAATAGAAAATAATAAAGCACACTACTCTACATCGCTCCCTATTCTACTGGTTTTAAATGCATCAGAACCATCATGCATTGGAGAGAGAGATTCCTTTCTGACCCTTGCAAGTGACTGGCAAAAACTCTGAAACACGGGATTTTATTCTAATGCAATTTAATGTAGTTTCTATATTGCTTGTATAATACAGGTATAAAATTAATAGTTTGGGCACTTTCTTTCTTACATCTTGAGTCCAAAAGGGAACTCCGGTAGACCTTCGTTTTTCTCTCGGCCGTCGCCTGTCTCTTATTGATTTAGTCTGCGATTTATCTTCTTCCTTTTCTTCTTCTTTCTTCCCTCCTTCTGTTAAGAACAACACTTTAAGTACAGTATAGAAATCACCTAATCTTCAGAAACCCTAAATCAGCATCTGCCAAGATACAGATAATATTTTAGCCATTTTAAGACTGCTTATATAAAACTCAGCTTACAACACAGGTTCATAACATATTATTCTATATACCGCTTGACTGGCATAATAAATGTTTTGTAGTTACCAATTGCTGCCATACATCTTACCTCAGCCACCGAAGCAAAATATTTCAGTATAAAGAAATATTCTGAGGCTGATCTAGACCTTAGCTCCAAAATTCAACTTTGAATTTTGTATAACTTGTTATCACAATGAATAACAAGCGATTAAAACAAAACAATCCTCTTTCTCTTGCTCAGTTTCCTCCATTAAAATATATCCTCCATAGCAATCCTGCGGGGTTTTTTTTCCCTTATTCAAATAAGGAATTAATTTTATTAATTCAGCATTTGCTTTGATGCAACCTCTTGGGTTTTAAGGCTGACCACCCACCTCCTCTTTCCCTCCAAAAGCTTTCACATAATTTGGATATTTAATATCCAAATTATGTGCAGGGCTGTACTAGCACAGGACAATCTCCTGCTATCAAAAATGTTTACTAGTCTGCTACCTTTTTTATCAACACATTCAAAGGCAGACACTGTAACAAGCCCTACACTAACTTGTTTATTTCTGTCATCGCAATCTTCAGGCCTAAAAAATGAAGCAAAAATAAGAGAAAAAGAAGGGAATATTCATGGAGAAAGCACATTTATGAAATTAGGTATTGGATTTTGCATACCTTAAATAATTTTTCTCCCACCAAAAACTCATTTATATAGTACCTACACAGCGCTTACATATGAGAATATTCTTATTTGAGTATAGAAAGAGTACCAAGAATAGGACTATGTAATTGTGGAAACCCAAACCAAATCCAGAACTGCTTCATGACAGAGGGAAATAACACCCAGTATACTGCTAGTCACTGCCTGAAAGCTACTACAAGTAACAGCTTTAGAAAATACTGATCCTTGAGAGTTTAAGATTATTTCAAAGTTTACAGCTGAGTAAAACGAATAGATCATCTACTCTGACCTATATACCACAAATATATATTCCTATTCATATTCATCCAGCTTCCCCAATATTAACGGCAATAATTTAGGTTAGATTAAAGGATTTCAGTCCTCAGGAAACTAATGTGCTGTATCTCAGAGACACAAAAAGGAAACGGCCATGAATGCCCAAAATCCTGGTGGCAGGGAACTGGCTGGGCAAACGTCCAGAGAATCCTAGCAGATGACTCATACTGTAGCAGAGCTCCCAGGCTGAATGTAGCTTGGGAGTAGTTAACTCACGGCCTGCAGGCTCCTGTTACCTTTACTGCCTCAGTACCCTGTGCTTAACCCCACTGCCTGCTCCTGCTGCCCTCAGTACCTCCCCGACTCCATTCTGCTGGGCTCCCCTCCTTTCTCCAACTTTTGCTTCCTGCTGCTTCCCTCTGGCTGCTCACAAGTTGGACAGCCCTGCTCTACAGGGAGGCAGAAACCCTCAAGATCACCATCAACCTGACTGGGAGGGAATTCTTTCCCAATCTCAAATCTGGCAATAAGTCAGTTTGAACCTTAGCATAAGAAAAGACACCAGAAAAGCACGTAAAAGGATCCTCTATCACTGCAGAGCATCTGCCCTCTCTAGTGGTACGTACTAACCTGTATCTCACCCTGATGCTGCAGAAACTAACAAAAGTCCCAAATACAAGAGGCCAATCATGCACCGGAGAAAAATTCCCTCCCGACCTTTGCAGGTGACTGGCAAAATCTCTGAAACACTGTATTTGATTATAACAAGTATCTTAATGCAACTCTACAAGTGTTACAAGCACAGGGAAGGCAACGCAGAATTCCCTTTAACTCTCTGTGGCTCTGGAAGGGACAGCATGAACAGATTTGAACTCCAAAGTCAGAAAAGACATTACCATCCAACACTGACCCACCCCTCCCCCAAAAAAATGAGAGAATTTCTCCCAGAAGCTGGATTAAGTGGCAGTAGATACCTTACCTCACAGCTCATGTTACATAGGACAGTAGCTTTCAAACTGTGTTCTGTGGAACCCTGGGGTTCAGCACAGATCATCAGGGGTTCCCATTAGGATTGGGGGCAATGGCAGCTACCACTGTCATGCTAGGTCACCTGGCTCCATATCAGCTCTCCCAAGCTGTGGAGCCAGGTGTAGGGGTTCCACAGCAGAAGAGGTGATATGAAAGGGTTCTATGATTTTAGGAAGTTTGAAAACCACTAATGCAGGACATACTACCTTCTTTGGAGAGACGCATGGCCCTTTGGTAATTATGGGGAAAAGAGTCAAAACATAGCAGACCTACCTCTCTCGTTTTCCTTTTTTCCGCTTCTGGAATAGGCAGAAGTTATACCTATAAGGCTGTTTGGTCTGTTTAGTTGGCTTGAAGTAGAAAGAGAGCTAGTGGATGTGGAAAGTGAAGAGGTGGATGATGAAGTAGTTGAAGCTGTAGTTGAAGTTGGTCTATAGCGATGATAGGGCTGTTCGGCAGAAAAAAAAAAAATCAGTATCAATTACCAGAGATTAAAGGCCATTAATGAAAACAGCCACGATATTAAGACATTGAAGTAAAAGATTTATATCATACACACTTTAATGCTATCATAGGGTACCTGTACATGAGCAGGAAGGCTGCTCCGAGGTACTGTAATTACAGTGCACCAGAGCAGACTCAATTAATCGAGTCTGCTGGATTGTGGTAATTATCAGGCTCCAGCCAGCATGTCTTCTGTATTAACATCCCTGCGCTTCAAAATGGCAGTGGGGGCGCGTTATTTAAAGTTCATCCAACATTGCCATTTTGAAGCATGGGGATGCTAATACACGAGATGCTCCAGGCACTTTAATTAGAGTGGCTCTCAGAGACTCTCTAATTAAAGTTCCACCCCCACAAGCACAGATAAAAATGCCCATATATTAAGGTGAATATCAAATTCATTAACTAAAAGAGTGAGATACCTCTTCACTAGTTCTGGAATATCTTTGTCTATAATCATCATCTTTAGTTTCTGATTCCTTCTTATCCTCCTGCTTTTCTTTATCTTGTTTTTCTTTCTCCTCCTTCTCTTTTTCTTCATTTTCCTGTTCTCTGGTTCGTGTAGGACGACTTCTTCCTATAGTTTTTTCAGCTTCTTGAAGATCAGTTAATGTTACACCCTGTAGGGAAACAACAAAAAAAGCAATATTTCTAAGTTACTTACATTTTTGCTACTATTGATGAACACTGTGCATAAAATAAATACTGTGCATCAGGTGTACTTTAAAGAAGTTGGGTTATAGAAAGAATCTACTCTGCAATTCTTATCTATTGACCTTTCCCGAATTTCTGCAGTCATTTTTTTTCCCCACCTTCAGCATCTGGTTGTTGAGTCATAGTTCATGTTGCGCACATCTGCAGTACAATTTTCAGATATCTTGTACCTCATTCATGGAGAGCATTTAGAAAAACCTATCCAACTTCCTTTCAAAATCACTGTGAGCATCACTAATGATTCAGATAAAGTCAGTGAAAAATGCAGCTAGAGTCACAGATCATCACTGGGATATGTGGATGGTTTTACTGAATACAATCAGGACAATTTCTCTGCAACATCCCCAAAAAAACATGACAACAGAACCCAATACAATCTTCTCAAAGGGTTTCTTGATAGGCTAAAAAGGCTAAAAAAAATGTTTCATGTTACCTTGAAGATAAAATTACTTACAGCTACAGTACACTGTCTATGACTGGGAAATGAAACATCTCAATGAAAAGCACTTTTTCCTCTGAGTTTCAGTCAGTCTGTCTCACTGAAATCCTAGTGATAAAACTATGGCTCTTCCAGTTTTATGAAAGGCTGCGTCCAGCACTAGGGAAGATAAGCATTTCCCACAACAGATAGTGTCAACGGGTGCGTACGCACATACCAAGTCGAAAAAGTAGGCGAAGGTGACTTAACTAAGTCTACTTAAGTTAATCCATGCTGAAGTGTACACACATACAGCTGCTTGACATGGTGGAAGCCATCGTGTGAGCTAAGTCAACTTAACTAATGTGACTTGAGATAATACAGCTTGGAGGTGTTTTATCTTGTGCCTCATTCAAGTCAACTCTACTCCACATGAGTGTACGCTCAGAAAGTTAACATGACTTTAAAAAGTTAAGATGGCTTAACTGTCAGAAAGTTAGCATGTATGTATGCACCCAACTATTTTTAGCCTCTACTCAAGTCATCAACTTCTGCCATTGACTCTTACTCTTAATCAAGTTCTTTCACAGAGAAGATTAGGGTAGTGCAACTATAACCTTCTTATATTTATAGATTCCCTTGACATTAGGTAATCTGGTTATGAGCCCCTCAATGTAAAAGAAATGTCCTTGTTATATTTGGTTATTTCTCCCTAGCTGTAGATTAGATAAAATCTTACTGAATATTTTCAGTCTATCAGAAGACCCCACGGATGTGTCATTCTTTGCTGTTTCTTCTTAGTAGACTTAAAGTGTAATAGCAGGCAGTTGCCTGACTGCCTTGAGAACAACAATGAACTGAATTATCTATTTGTAAGTGTTCAGTACAAACATGAGAAAACTGGAAAGGTTATAGAGGGGAAATGCACAATGATTTATTCAATAAATTGATGACTCCCAGGTGTGCACACATGCATGTCTTACTATGAGCGATACATCACACCAGAACATATAAATTAGTGGCTAAACCATTTTAAGGATTAGATCAGAGGTAACTGGCCGCAGTTCAGGCCAGACGAACACAGTTTGCAGTAACCAGGAAACAGATCAGAGTGCTAACAAAGACTGTCAGAGCTCAAAATGAGAGGTGGCACTGGCAACCTCATTAAAGAGCTGCACAAAACTTTGGCGCTGTTAGGCTGCAGGTCGTTCCTGGATGTCCAAAGAGAATTTCCTCCCTCCTCATCTGGATAACTAACTTGAACATTTCTCTTTGAAATGGAACTTGTCAGTTACCCACATCTTTGTCACATTAGTCCAGGGACTATGAAGACCTCTTAGAAAGTGAAGGAAATACAGACTTCAGCATCTATTTCTCAACTAGCACAGCAGAAGTCCACAGAACAGAACAGTTGCCAATAAGTATCCTTGTAGAACTCTAAGCTTTGGTTTTAAAAGTCAAAATAACTTGGGAAACTATGATATGGGCACAGTTTCATAGTTGTTATGGGCTAGAAGGGACCTTACAGATCACTGGGTCCAGCACTCCTGCACTTGGGCAGGAAAGGCTGGGATCAGATGACCCCAGCAAGATGGGCATCAAGACTTTTTTGAAGATTGCCAGGATGGATGTTATATTGCTGCATGTGCAATCCAAGGCCTCATTACTACATTTATCAGGTAGAGAAAAGGAACTCCAGTAACTGGAGTTCTTAAAGATGCACTGCCTACATACCTGTTGGCCACAAATGTGTACGTTCCACACCCTAACACTTTGGCCAAACCCTTTACTGGTACTAGTACAGCAAAGACCTTTACTGGTACTAGTACAGCAAAGAATAAGTATACTCCAGCCCCATGTCCCTTCGCTATCCTTTGTCAAATGAAGTATGCAGGAAAGGAAACTGTTCTCTTCAGTTTCCTTTCAGCTGCAGAATCTTGACTTCATTTCACTGATAAAAAGTGGAACAAGTGCAGATTCAAATGACTGAACAACAGTAGTAGTGGAGTGATGTTGTAGCCATGATGGTGTAGGAAGTACGAGCGAGGCAAGGATTTTTGTGGGTAATCTCTTTTATTTAACCAGCTGTATGTTTGGGAGAGAGAAGTTTTTGGGCACAAGGCACCCTTCTTCATATCTGAGAAAGGAGGAGACAGCTTGAGCTGGGATGGAAAGGATTTCAAGAAGTCACCTGGGTCCAGCCTCTACTCAAGGCAGGATCGTCCCTGATTAAACCATTCCAGTAAAGTGTCTGTATATCACAGGATTGAACAAAGCAGCATATAAATCTCAAAGAACTCCAGTTACTGGCAAGTAATCCTTTTTTCTTCAAGAAATTATTCAAATACACATTGCTAGCTAGATGTCTCCAAAGCAATGCCCAGACGCATCTAAGAGTGGTCTTGAAGTCCTCTATGCAAACAATGGTTAACTCTTGAAGGCTTCCATGATGAAACAATGCTTAGCCAACACTTGGATTAAGGTCCAAGTAGCTTCTCTACAGATACTACCTATGGTAACACCACAAAAGGAAGGTGATAGAGGTGGTCTGAACTTTATTGGAGCGGGCCTACTCTGACAGAGCAAAAATCCAAAGTCTCTGGGTTAAGACTAAAAGGCACAGAACTATCTAGCTATAAATGTGAACAAGCAGAGACTAGAACAGGGGTCAGCAACCCCCGGCACGCATGCTGAGCATGGCGCACATGGCCATTTTGCTCAGCACACCACCACCAGCCCAGGCTCTAAGCAGCTGCTGCTAGCTACGGAGCCCAGGCTGCTTCCAGGAGGCAGCTGGGAGGCTGCAAGCCCTGCTGCAAGCAGACAGGGCTCCGTGGGCCGGCTGCAGCTGGGAGACTGCAAACAGCTGCTCTGGGGGCATGTCAGCACTCCAGCACCTTCCAAAAAACATTGTGGTTTTTTCTGCGCTGCGACCAAAAAACATTGCCTACCCCTGGACTAGAAGGTGGGAAGGCTGGGCTCAGGGAAGCAGCAAGATAGAACCCAGAAGAGCATTTGCATTATTTGCAGAGCTTCTTTGGGCTTCTTAGGGGCTTCAAAGAGCAGGAGTCCAAGTGCCCATGACAAAAGGCCAGAATGCTCTGTTATGGTTGACACTCCAGAAAATACAGAGAATCTGGGTCTAGCCTTAGAAAGTGAGGGGTATCTAGCTCCAGTCATCTTAGAGTTGTCCTGGAGAGCTTCAACATGTGAAGGTTTTGTTTTAGCAATAACTGCTTCATACGTAGGGAAGCCCTTGCCTTCTAGGGGGACCTTGTCGCTTGCAGCCTTTCCTCCTAATGACTGCTGTGGAAATGGACTGTACTACTGAGAACCATCTTGATTAAAAAACTGCCATTCAGAAAGGATCATTCCAAAAGGCTCTACAGCCCAACAGTAGAGTCACCACAGAGAAGATAACACACTTATACAGCCAAAAGTCATACTGGGCCAGCAAGGCTTGACAGTTGGCAATCTGAAATGGGAGGGTGGATGAGGAATATGACGCATATGCCCAGAAACTAGCCTTTTAGGTCCCTTATCTCAAGTACTAGTATGGTGTGCTGTAAGCAGGTCCTTTATCATTTTATGTATTGCAAACCACCAAGCAAACTTGGGTCTCTAGCAAAATAAACAGAACAAAACAAAAATTCTTCATCTTCTCCAGACTTTAGGAAAAGAGCGATTTTCTGCTCTGGCTTTTTCCCAGCACAGCAGTTTGGCTTTTCCTCCTTGCAAGCTGTTCTCTCAAAACCTGCCCCGTCTGCTCCCTCCTCTGGGTTTTAAGCTCCCAGTTCCTTCATTAGCAGAATGTTCCACAGCTGAACATCCTTAACAGGGCTGGCTGACCCTTCTTATACCTTAATCTTTTCATTCACTGCAAACACTCATCTCAATGGGCAAACTGTTCTTACTCCTGTCTGTCCTTTTCTCCATACTGAGACAGAAAGACTGGTATATACCAGATCAGCCAAGCCATTTCTGGGATAGCAGCACTGAAGGAAATGGTTAGCTCTGACAACCCGAGCTCTAATGAATAAATCACTGATTTCCCAAGAAGGAAAAGTTTGTTTGGCTTTTCAGGTCTTGGCCTTGAGCCATCTGCAGACGGTGCACTTATTAGGAATGTTTGCTTTGCCAAGGCAGAACAAGCAGTGCAAACATCCATCCGAGGCTGAATTAACTCCAAGGCAAGATGGGCATACTTGAGCCCCTGTGATACAGGCAGAGATGGTCAATTCACAGACCATCCCAAATAAGAAAGGTACAGATATAAAGGTAACGAGGGACTGAAAAAACCCACCTCGCTAGACAAAACACTGCCTACCTTGTGATATCAGAAAAAAGCAAGAGGAGAGCAACAAGACATCTTTTTCTGGCTCAAAGGCTGTGAGGCTTTTCCTCATTACAAAGTGTAGGGAAGAGTGCAAGAAAACAAAATTAGACAAAGGCGGCAGGAAATATAACTTACTGTTGTTGGGAAAAAAGGGTACAACTGTTACAGTAGGGGAAAAATGCTGCCTGAAAACATGGGACAGTATCACTCCACTTCAGTTAAACAACTCAGAGTACTAAGGAGCAGGAAGTAAATGCTGCCCCCACCCAAATGGGGAGGCCAGGCCAGAGAGCACTCTACAGGTACTGCGCTTTGCTGAGTTTTCTGCTAAAGGCTCAGGGAGTAAGAGTCACTGAATTGTCAGGAATGGGTTCTGGGCAATTATCTGAAAAGTCATTTCTATTTTAGAATTCACTTAAATCCAGTCTCCAATACAGTAAAGAGGTTAACCTTCAATGCATAATGGAAGGCCCATCTTTTCTGCTGACCTTTTTGGGGAGGACAAAAAGACTAATTTGGCACTTATTTGATTTATAGTGGGAAGAACACTCATTATATTAGGTAAATTACATATCACTGTACCCAGCAGTTTGGCCCTTTAGGTTTTTATAAGTGGAAAAACAATGAAGATGTACCTGTGTAGATCTTCTGGACTGTCTTGCTTGCCTGGATCGAGCTTTTCTTTGGGACTCAGACTCTTCATCCCGAACAGGAGTGAGGTATGATCTGAAGAGTTAATTATGATCAAAATCAGTAATCATTGATACCTGCAAAACATTATACAACCATAGAAAATGGGCAATAATATGATGATAGCGATAAGAAAAAGAGGAGAGTTTCCCAAACTAAATGGCACATTATTATTTATGTGGTGTACACATTCTCTCACACTTGCACACTTTGAAATTTCTAAAAGCACAGAATTTTCCTTCTGAATTAATCTTGTCAAATATTTACAGTCAGATAATTTTTAAGCATATCACTAACACCTCACCCAACTCACATAGTCAGCACCTACACCAATCAGTTAAAATTTTACTTATAATAGAATAGTAAAATGAGTCTCGAAACCATTTATTTTTTTGGTACGCTACCAGTCTGCCAAAACAATGGTAGAAAAGGGAGAGCCTCCAATCCTCAGCAAATCTTACATACAAGCAAACAACAGGTTCAGGTTGACAGCACTTGACATACATTTTATATGTTAAAAAAGCTAAATATGTGGCTATTACAGGAAAAGCCCTAGCATACCTAGTACTCTGTCAGAATATAAAAACTGAAGTAGATGACTACTCAGTAAATGCATCTGGAAAACCAAAATTTAGCACATACTGTAGCAGCACCATTAGCAAGCAAAGCAGTTTCATAGGGCTTCACTGTTCCCAAGACTACAGTCTACTTTAATTATAATAGCAACTGAATAGCCACTTTTCAATACTATCACAGTTCATGATTATTTTTTATAAAAGCAATAAATTATATCAACATCCAGCACAATGAGCTTCCAACTAATAAGCTTTTAGCCACATTGCCAGGCAAATCAGAACTGAACATTCTGCCGCACTGGCCAATGATCATCCCTACAAAAAAAAGATGTAAAAACTTACAGCATACTTGTTGGTTTCTTTTGTGCCTGTTTTCATTTCTTTTGTGTTTTTTTAAATACAGGCTAGCCAGAAGTATGCTATGAAACCACAAAGGAAAAAGAAAGATTTAAGTTTTCAGCATTCCTTTAAAAGATACAGCCCCGTGTATAAATTTGAGTTCTCTCTCAAATAAAGATGCATTTTTAATTCTGAGCCTTTAGTTTTCAGACCTGAAGGGCAAATCGTGAAACCAAGGAGCAATACTTACGTTTGGATAGTCCAGGTTTTCTATAGCAAGGACAGGGCAATGTGTAGAAACAGAGCCATAAGTACTAGGGCTGTGAGACGCTTTGGTAGTCAATTAGATTTGAAGGAGATCTGGCCCTTCAAATTCAGGGACTGAATCTCTGAATCTGAATTAAGTCAAATCAGGTGACTAATTAAAAGCTCCAAATCAATTTGAAGCATCTGAATTGATTCAGAAAAGCTTCAGAAAAGATTCGGCCACTTTGGAGATTTAGCCATAGACTAAACAGGCAGCTAACAGCTGCCTCCAGCTGGTAAGTCTGTTGGGGTTGGGAGACAGGGAAGGGAAGGGAAGGGACATGGGGGGAGGGAGGGACAGGATGCGGCAAGCTGCCCAGCCAGGGCAGGAGGGCACGTTAACTTGGGGAGGGGGGCGGGGGTGGAATGTGGGTGTGGCAGCATTGGGAGCAGGAGCTCTGCCCTACTGCCGCTTGCCCAGCTGAGGCGCGGGGGTGGGGAGGGCGGGATGCAGGTGCGGCTTGCTCCAAACAGAAG
>NW_017729022.1:36375366-36380383 GCF_001723915.1 Gavialis gangeticus
GTGCGGCTTGCTCCAAACAGAAGGGGGAAGTGGCAGCAGGGCAGAGTCCCTGCTTCCAGCGTTAGCGCGCCCACATCCTGCCTCCCCCGCACTGGCTGGCAAGCGGCAGCAGGGCAGAGCCCCAGCTCCCAGGCCTGATGCAGGCATGGCAGTGCTGGGAGCAGGGGCTCTGCCCTGCTGCTGCCCAGAGTGAGCCACACCTGCATTGTGCCCCCAGCGCCAGCTGGGCAAGCAGCAGCAGGGCATAGCCCCTGCGGCTCCGCCTCTTGGGGCAGGGGCAGGCACAGCCAGAGGAGCTGGGCAAGAAGTCCCCATGGCTGCTCTGCCTGGCCCCACCCCCCACCTGGCCCAGCCTCCCAGCACTTAAAAAAAAAAATTTAAAAAAGCCCCACACTTACCCATGGCAGCAGTGGCAATTGGGGCCTCTGGGCACTCATGGTAGAGCCCCCCCCCCTTCAGTATGGGGCAGTGGCAATTGCCCTCCCCACCCCTGCTTGGCACCCACGTGGCAGCTGCTCTATGGTATGGGTGCAGTGTACTGCATGATGTCTGGGAGCTGCGTGGGGGGGGCTCTGCCCAAGCGCCCAGAGGCCCCAATTGCCGCTGCTGCAGCCGGTGACTGTGGGGCTTTTTTCGTTTTCTTAAAGTGCCAGGAGGCTGGGGCTGGACAGGGCAGCCATGGGGGCTTCTTCCATGGCTCCCCCAGACCAAGGAGAGGCAGGCACAGCCAGAGGAGCCGTGGGAGAACCTGCAGCCGCCCACCGGGCCTGCCTCTCCCCGGCTGATCTGAATCAGCGCCGAACCTCCTGAAGCCGATTCAGCTGAATTGATTAGGGACAATGATCTGAATCTCCAAATCAAATCACTGTCCTCCGAATTGGCTGAATCGAATACTTCCCTATTCGCACAGCCCACAGTAACAATCATGTAGGGAATCCTGAAGACAGAGGAACCTATTTATATACATCCTCTTTTCACTTGTACCATCTCTGATCATATAAAAGTTTTAAAACTCCCCAAGAGAGTCTCTGCAATGCAGGGAAGTCCTCTCTCCAAGTGTAACTGTGCCATGTTTACCAGTACACCCTGGGTGCAGATGACTTTCTAGGGACATTCTTGTCACCCTGCTATTCTGGACTGACAGAATAGCTCAGAGTCTGTTCAGAGCTTACTACAAATTAGTTCAGCCTTCAAGGCTACTGTGATAGATGACTGAATAAGACCTCTAGACCCTTAGGCAGAGGAAACAAGTAGAAAATGGCACTACACCAGGGGTTGACAACATACAGCTTACAGACTGGATCTAACCCAAAGCCACTTGATCCAGCCTGTAGAGCCTACGCAGGGGCTGGGCAGCTAGAAGCTTGCACCCACCACTACCACTTCTCCCCTCCTTCCACTTCCAGCCAGTAAAGAGCTGCACCAGGACTGGGCAGCACTACTACACAACCAGAAGCGAAGCGGGAAAGGAAAACAGCAGCAGCATGAACACAGCTTCCAACCGCCTGGCCTGAACTCAGTTCCCCACCAGCCACGCTGCACCACAGCTGGGGAGTGGGAGGTGGAGTGAAGCAGCAGCAGCATGGGTGCTGCATGACTGAAGCCACTAGACCTGCATCAGACCAGATTATCCCACCACATGGCTTGTAAAGGCTGCTGGCCACTGCATGAAGCCACTATCTCTCCATCCTCAATCAGAGCACTGTTCTGACACAAGGACCAAGTGGGCAAAAGTCATGCAACCTGCACTCTGTTCTTCTGAAAGTCTCAGTTACAGAAAGCCTCAGTCACAGAAACTGGCTTTGGCCCTTACTGAATTGTCTATAATAATGGTAAATGCTGATTCACACTCCAAACAAATGATTTTCTGTTACAAGATAAAGTAAGTACTTAATTTCAGAGCTACCAGTGTTTTCCTAAGAAATACTAACAGTTGATTAGGATTATCCAATGGGTTTTAGAACCATTAGATCATCTGGAAGTTGGAAGAGCCTAAAACCAAACTCGTCTTGAATATATAGTTCTATTCACACACTATGTAGCCTTTGAGGAAGTGCAACGAGCCACTCTGGATGACAAAACTGGCCAAGTTAGCTGCCTTTCAAAACAGGAGACTTAACATCATTTGATCTCGGATACAAAATGAAATATGGTTTGTTATGTTTTATCAGCTAGCTCTCTTAAGAGCCTTCTGCCTTTGAGTAATACACTAGAAACACTGAAAAAAATAATGTTTTAATACATCTCAAAGTTGACTTGTTCTCAGTTTGGAAATACTAAATATGTATTTAAAGATGCTTTTAAGAAGCATATTTTCAACTGTAACATCACAGTAATAACTGGACAAAGTACCAGTGCATCTATCACCTAAAAACTACCACCCAGGATCCCATAATTGTTTGCAGCTCTGAAACCAAGCTCTTTAAAGTAACAAATATACAATCACTGGTTTATACTTTATTTTCTTTGCACGTAACTGTTATGACTACATGACCAACCGTACTTTTAGCTTGTCACAGCAGTTTAACTTAATTTAAAAAGTACTCTTACAGCAGAGTAGGAATGTCTACACAGGGAGCTGTAACAGTATAAACCAAATGTATATACAACCCCACAGTAGACATAGAATGTGCTGAACCTGTAGCGGTGTTTGTTACTATTATTACACTGGAACGGAAAAGCTGCTATACCACTAGTATCCTTTCATAACTGGTTAAAAAAAATAAACCAGTTTCTCTTCTTAAAATTCTCCCTGAAATAGTACTGTATACTAAAATCACTATAATATCTTGTAATGGACTTAGTTATCAAATACAAATTTACAGACATTTGATCTGTAACAGCACTGGCGGACTTCGGGGTGAAACACTACTAGAAGCAACAGTGCGTCCCTTCAACCCGGTTCTGCAGCATCTGTATAGATCAGGCACTTCGTTAGGGCATTTTGCCACTTACATAAGTTGATTCAATCAGCTATTATATAAAAGTGCCAAAAAAGACCCACTAAAGTACCTGATCTATACAGATGTTGGGAAAGCCAGGTCCAAAGCACGTTCCCCCCCCCGCCCCCCAATTCTTCTAAGCAGGCTAAATGAGGACCTACTAACTTCTCATATTAAAAAAACAGGAATACCATATTTATTCACATACCACACACTGATTTGGGGGAAAAGGTTGCTTCCAAAATTGGGGTCCATGTTTTAAGCAAGCAAGCTGTTTTTTCTTCACTGGAACAGAAGCATAGGAAGGCAATGCTACAAGATGGAGTCTCTTGTAGCACTGGAGTCTCTCTCATGCAGCAAGCAAGAGTGATGGAGTATAGTGCTAACTCATTCATAGCCACTCGCAAACTGGCAACAGTTGCTGGCTGAGCAGCTGAAAAGCTATGTCCAATTTAAGAGCAGGGATGAGAGGGCTAACATTGAACTCCATCCCTCCAGGCTTTTGTCCCATCTTGCAGTGCTGCTTTCCTATGAAAAAGGCCGGCTCTAGACTACTCTGCCGCCCCAAGTCAGGTTCTTATGGGGAGGGGGACTGTACTTTGCATAAAAATACTTTTTTTTAAAAGTTAAAACAGATCATCAGTGTACCAAATTTTCATGCATATATAGTCATTACTTCAACTCAATTCGTACTCCAGTTCAATTCATTCAGGTAATTTCCAAGGTCTCTTACAGTATACTGATATAAGCTGTCAATAATGCATCTACCTCTGATTGTTACAACCTGGGGGACAACAGAGATTCACAGTACGCGGACCAGTTGCAGAGATCTAGTAGTGCATACGTTACTCTTAATAATGTACATGCAATACACAAACAGGTTAGTGAGAGCGAATGACTGAATAATAGCCTTAAGTCTGGATTTTCTTTTCCTTTTAGTCCATATCAGGCTTGTAATGTTTAAAGTAATCAGCTTAAAACTCAAATTATTTTAATTACAGGTTCTCTTTGATGGTACCAACGTTTTTACTAACTTCATATGGCTGCTGTCTATTCTTATGAAGGTTCCATAACAGCTGCTTTGCCTGCCATAACCATATTTCCTTCTAGAATATGCATGTATCAAGTAAAGCTGCAGCCAAATGGCTTGACAGCCATGTGATGCTTCAGGTGACTCCACTCTGAGGGGCAGGGAGGAAAAAAAACATTCCCATATCATGCCAGTTAAAGCCCATATCAGCCACTCCACTACATGTAAATAAATCTGACCTATAATCAGAACATATTTCCAATTCTCACAGCAATCATAACTCATTTAAATATACAAATACAAGCTTTCAAGTAACATGTTTCAAATTGTAATGCAAACACCACAAACACGATAAGCAAGACAGAAAATTCAGACAATTACCACGTTGTCTGTTGTTGCAAGAGTTTTTGCAGGATTCTTTGGAAGCTTTTCTCAAGATAGGTTTTGGAAGCTTAATTATTTGAAGTGTGTTAACAAGTTTCATTATATTTAATAAATAGACAATTACTGGTTCTCTTCCAGTCCCATCAGATTGATGGTTAACCACTGCACTCTTCTAAAAATAAAAAGATAATTCTGTACAAGAAAAACAGTACTCTCAAAACCTTTACACACCTCCGTCTCTCCCTGACCTCTGATGTTGAGGATACAGTGCCAGAAGTAGCCGTAGTCACGGTTGTGGAAGTGGCTGTAGCATTTACAACAGATGGTGCAACAGGAACGGTCACTGCTGTAGGAACATTGTCCTTTTCTTTCTCAGAACTATCCTCAGCCCACAAACGATTTGAGGTACTATAGCATCATAAGCAGCAGCACAAAAGAGAGAAAAGGAAACAGCTAAACAAATAAAGCACTTTACTAAACAGCTAACAACATGCAACTTGAGGAATGGATTTTTTTTTAAAGGTAAACATACGCAAGATGCGTCTCCACTGTAACATATAAAGCTCATGTAGAGCTACAGGATTGAATAAATTTAAAAATTAAGTAATATTGTACCTCTGTGGGGTTTTAAAAAATATATTCTTTGTCCTTCTGACTTGAA
>NW_017729022.1:36385383-36413088 GCF_001723915.1 Gavialis gangeticus
TGGATTTTTTTTTTAAAGGTAAACATACGCAAGATGCGTCTCCACTGTAACATATAAAGCTCATGTAGAGCTACAGGATTGAATAAATTTAAAAATTAAGTAATATTGTACCTCTGTGGGGTTTTAAAAAATATATTCTTTGTCCTTCTGACTTGAATGCTTTCTTTGCTAGACATGCAAATCTGTCACTTCATAGCCAAAGCCATTCACAATATTTTTGAGCCAAATGGTATGTTAAAAAAATGGGAAAATTAAAAAATCCACAGCCCCATGACCTACTGAACAAGAACGCATGCACATACATAAGCACACAGTAGGCCTGACCAAAAAAAAACAAAGTGTGCTGATGCCCTTACCTGCTTTGTAAGCTTACTGAAGTAGAACCCGTTGTAACCTTTGTAGTAGTGTTTGCGCTGGTAAGCAGGGGTTTCTGAAGCCCAGCTGGAGAGGTAACTGTTGGCGCTGCCGTAGTAGTTGGAACACTAGAACTAATCAAGTCATCTTGTCTTCTACCAAAGGAGCCACTGAAGGAGAAAATCACATAATATATGTCATGTGCATCACATTGTTCATTAAAAGACCATAAAGGTATAAATTACCTTCATGGTTCCTTCTTGCCAAAGCTGCTTCTCCTGATTAAGTAAAACGCAGACTCTTTCAGCCATATTAAAACAGAATTCCATCTTTAGTTTCCTTGACTGAGATCCTATTTCTGCTTCCACTGCTGTCCTCTGGAAGTCACCTTTTATACTGTAATCAGGGCTCATGGTAGAGGTGATCTCTTTTATTAGACCAACAAGATTTTTGTAAAAAAATTCTTTAACTGCAAGCTTTCAGGAACAAACACCCTTCATTAGGCATCGGAGAACAGATTTTAAAAGTTCTCCGGGGTAGAAATGAAAGTCTGTATTTCATAGGATTTCACAGAGGAGTCAATAGATGGAAAGCTCCTCTGGGCAGGCAGTTCTTGCAATTAAAGAATTTTTTTTGCAATGATCTTGTTGGTCTAATAAAAGATATCACCTCTACCATGAGCCCTAATTGTTTTTTTCTTCTAGACCAATACGGCTACAACCCGGATAACCTTTAACACTGAATATTCATTCTCCTATTCAGAAAGGTCTGGAACCACTGGGTATCACTAACCACAATGTGTGGATGAATGGTAGTGGCCAAATACCTCATCTATTTTACCACCATCACCTTATTTTCACACAGTGACCCCTCTCTATAGCTCTTCATAATGATACAGACTCCAGAAAATACAGAATGCTGCTGCACAGCTTTTATTGACAGGGCCAATATTAAATTCCCTTTGTTTCAACAGTTAAAATATATTGCGCTTGTTTGAAAGCTCTCTGGATCTTCTTCTCTCAGAAAGATCAGAATCATACAAAATTTGGGTTGGATGGATCTCAGGTGGTCATCTAGTCCAACCCCCCTGCTTAAAGCAGGACCAGCCCCAACTATACCATCCCGATTATTATGCTACCCCAATACCTTTCCTGTCCATCTTCACTTTTCTGAGTATGGAGAAGAGAACATAGTGATATCTACACTATGTCAATCGGCTCTGTAATTTCAATTCTGCATGATAGGACTGGAAGTGCTACGATCATTTGCATATTTCTATGCCTGTATTTAACGCCAGCAATGGCACAGACTGCTCAGATTGTTAACCACATTACTAACTACAAAACAACTGCATACATGATGACCAATTTGCCATCACTACTCTGGATTCTGGGCTCTTGCTGCTAGAATTATAAAATGGCACATAAAACAGCCTGTTATAAGAACAAACTTGTACAAGAAAAGAAGTTTACTGATGTATGCCAAATTCAGAAATTTACATAACATTTCTCAAACCATAGCAATACAGGAATTACCATTATGTTTTTACTGCCCCTTTAAGTTAACCAAATGATACAAAGGAAATAGAAGGAGCCAGAATTGCTTAACTAAAACACACTTATCTCGGGAGAGCTCCCAATTGTTATGGAACTGGCATATTCAGATCCTAGCCAGGCTAGATCAAGGCAGATGTAAAAAAACATAGGAATGTTTTGGGACTGCTGTGAAGCGGCACAAGTATCACACTGCTTTAAAGTTATGTTGACCCTGAGGACACAAACTTCTCTTGGATGTTCAAGTGACATAATAAGAACCAGGCTCCAGGAAAACATCACAATCCCCACCACAGCCAGATCAGTAGAGAAAATGGGTAATGAAAGAAAAAGGTTTTCAGCTTTAAATAAATATGCATAGAATCATGTTGTATCAGGAGACCCAATAATAAAAAACATCATTTATTTCTGTCCCTTCCTTGTATCCTCTCTTCTGTTGAATCATTAACTCAGCCTTTTAAAAATTAAACTAACAACAGTATTAATTTAAGTTTGTATGGGCCCAAGTACCAAAGTCATATTTTAATGTCACTCTTTTTCCCTTCCCATGTTCACTGAATGCTGCTCCCTCACTAGCTATATCCTGCCCTAAATTATATTGTAAGAAACATCTTAGCTCAGAAAAAAATGCCTTACAGGACGTGTTAAGCCCTGCATAAGTTAATCAATCTGCTCACTAGTAGTAGACAGAAAACCATACCGAAAACTACCTGTACTATAGAAGATAAGAGGCCTTTTATACTGAACACCAAATTTCCAAAAAATTTGAAATTTTATTAGATTTGTTAGGCGCCTTAGACAAATAAAGTACTACATTAATAAAGATATATGCCCAAGACATAAGAATGTAACCAGTGAGTAGTTGTTAAGATACTAGACCAGAAGTAGGCAACCCCCAGCATGGGTGCCAAAACATGGCATGCGAAGGTATTTTGTTTGTTACACACACCTCTGGGCAGACAGCAGGGAAAGGGCCAGGGCTGTGCTGCCACAACAAGGATTGGGTCTCTTGCAGCTCCCTCACCATCCACCCATGGCATGCCAACATCTTACAAGTCAAAGTTGTGGATGTTTATAGCATTCTGGCCAAATATGTTGCTGACCCCTGTACTAGACAGTGGGTGAGATATTCACAGTACCTAAATAACAAAAGGAACCCACGTCCTATTTTTAAGCACAAGTCTCACTGTCTACAGCCACCTTGGAAGTAAGTCTTTGGAAAATGTTCTCTTCTGGCAGTAAGAACAAATCACCAAGAATGAAGATATATTTCCAAGTACTATATATGAGGAAGCTTTAGGAAAAGCTGATGGCATTCCATTTCAAGAATAACAGAAAATTAGGATTTCTACAGTAACAGATGGACACAAAATTGTTCATGCAACCTTAACTAACATTTCTGCAAAAGAATAACAAGTCTTAAAACAAAGATTGCTCAGTGTTATTTAAAGAAGTTATAATTTTTTGGAATTTGCTTTTAGGAAAACATGAAAAATTGTCTTCCAAGTCTTGTAGTCAAATTATTCCATACTGTGGAACCATTCATTCAGTGACAGAGAAGAATTAAAGGGTGTGATGCACACAAAAAACTACCCCATGTGCATGTTCAGGTCTTTTAGTGTACTGCTAAGTCTTTTTAGTTATACATTACATCAGCAGTGCTCAAGCTTTTAGCCCCACAAGCCAAATGAGCAGAACAGGGCTAGTCTGTGTGCCGGATTGAGCCCTCTGGGCCCAGCCAGGTACTTGCAGAGCCTCAGATGGCCTCCAAACATTAGATTCAGGTCCTGCACTAGCTCCATGTGCTCAGATTTGAGCCTATGCTGCCCCTACCCAGCCTTGCATGCCAAAATCGGGCAACCAGTCTAGCATGCAGAACGTAGGGCTCCCTAAGGGTCCTGAAATTTTGCAGCCAGGGGTGTGAAAGGGAGGCACTGCTTCCAGACACCAAATTTTCAGACCTGCAGGCGTGACAACACAGCACTGGGGGTCAGATCTGGCTGGGTGATGAGCACTGCTGTATTACATTCAAATACCAAGAATAGTCCCACCAAAATCAATAACTGATCAGAGTAAAATTAATCATGAGATTGAACTAGAAGACCTCTGAGAGTCTAATTGCCAAGTTTGCAGGATCTGGACCCTTCTGAGATCTTTGTGAAATGGGTACTGTACATATATTTCAAACAGAATCATCCATCAGTCACATGAAAATCACTAAATGCCATATCCTGAGGAAAAAAGCCCACAGACTACACACTGTGAGGCCTGAAGCAATGCTTAATTTTAAAAGCACGTGCTCCCTTGGACAAAAGCTCTGCCAAGTCAACATTTGGAGAGAAGACAAATAATGGAACAAGCATTTTTTCCACTTAGGTCTTAAAAGGCGGAAGCTTTTTTAATTCCAACAGTTAGTCACTTTCAGCTGTTGAACAAAACTGGGAAATTTCAGACAAATTTCAAATGCATTATTTACTATCACTCCTACTTTGCACTGTCCAGCTCAAATAGATTTGTAAGTCTATACAAATTAGCAGTCCGCCTATAAAACAAGCAACGTTCAATTCTTTTAATAAATAAAATAAAAATCTCAATGCACACCTGGCAAAGTTGTTTTAACTTCTATTTCTTCACTAGTAGCATCAGCTTTGTTATCACAGGCTATGAAACTACAATATTTAAATTTAAAACTGCCTATATAGCATACCGGTAATTCTAGTGCCTCAGGCCAAAGTTAACCCACATACTTATCTTATTGAAAATTCCACCCAAAGATTGCCATACCTTCTTTGATAACTTGCATTCTGTGATGTAGGGCCTTCATTCAAAGTGTTCTTCTTGACATCATCTTCCCATTTTCTTCTCGTGTAAGAACCACTACTACGTATTGAGCTAGCAGATGAGTCCCTGTAAAATTTACATTAAAAATAGTTTTGTTAGTTTCTTTGGAGAGAGCTAAACACTAGAAAGAAAAAGAAAAGAATTGGGATGCAAAAATTACATGAAAAGGTGAAGACATGAATAAAGGAATTCAATATAATTAGGCATTCTGAAACTTTCTATACATAAAGTACTATGTCCAGTCATGTTATGACTGAACACCAAAAAAAAAAAAAAGATTGAAGGAATCTAGGGGAGTGAAAAGAACCCATAATTATCTAATTAATAATCAACATGTATATGCTGACATCACTGGCAAGAGCAAGAATCTCTAATACTGATATTCAGGGGTGTGAAAGGGAGAACTAGTAACTCTACTAAAGAACTAGTCTCACAGCAACTCTCATTCCTGACAGTAATTTCCTAGCTCAATAGCTGCTTGGCTCTGTCAGGCAGTGAAAGCCCAGAATAGTATGCAACATGACCCACAAAAGCTACTCTAGAGGCCTAATCTGTACTGTAACCTACAACTACTTTAGTTCCTAGGTAGTTCCAGCAGTTTGTAGGAAGCAAGAACTCCACCAAACCAAGCCAACTGCAAAAATAACTTTACTATGGGAAAAAAAGAACAGATATATTTCAACAAAGTATAAGATAAAAAAAAATGAACAAAAAATTGAAAAAATCCATCAACTTTGAGCCAAGAACAAGCAGAAGTGTAAAGGAAGTGGGGGAAGGAGAGAAAATGACATCTGGAAATTATATGCTAGGTACCTCACATTCCCCATGACAGAATTTACCCCCAAAAATCACTCACTTCTTACTACAAAATGTTATCCAAAATCTCATTTTTTCTCTTAAAAAAAAACTTTTTTTTAGCTCTTACGTTGTTGTATAGAACCTTAAGAATGTAAACCACATCAGCTAAAGGTACAGTTCCTGATGCTCAAGAGAAATATAAACTGCCCTATTCTTAATGAAAGCCTTTTTAACAGCACAATTTTGCTGTTACAGGGTATGGCATTGTGCAAAGATATCAAAGAATTCCAATTTTTTTGTAAAATTTGCCATTCTACTGTAGCCAGGTCCATGGCATTGTGTCTAGCTCTATTAACTATTAGGTCTTGCCTGGAGGAACTGCATCCTTTGTAAATTTGTTCCAATGGGAAGTTATATGAGTTGCAGAGTACCATCTATGAACTATTCTCTGAAGCCAGAGAGCCAGTACTCTTTGGAAGAGCTGGTGTTCAGCTTGCTGACAGAGAAGGTAGCGGGGGACTGAAGTTGAGGAAATATCAGAAACCACAGCTTTACTTCAATAAGTTGCTGGGCTGGATTGTAGGAATCAGTGGACTCACTTCTACGTGGAGAGTGATCAGACTAGATGACGGATTTTAACCAGCCCTTCTTCCTTGAAACTTTAAATATATAATGAGCATGCCTGTGGAACAATACAGTAAAGGCAGACACAACCAAGCAAATAAACACCCGACACAGCAACAAGCTGCCCCATCCTGGCCAGGTATGGGGAAAGCAAGCAAAGGACATTCTGTTGTTGCTGGTCAGTTGATACTGCAACTGCCGAGGCAAATGAGACCAGGCAGCAGGAAAACATAACAAAAATATTCCATTGTTGCAATAATCATTGCAAAATTAGTTGGCGTCTTTAGCAGCAATGAGTATTTTCCACTAAGAGCTACGGGTGTGGCTATTTAGTGGTGTTTAAGATTGTATAAACAAATATTTCACTGATATAGAGAGCAAAGGTATCAAACTCATACCATCAGCTAAGGCTGAAACTAGACAGGGAGGTTACTTTTCAGGCCAGATTTGGACCAGGCCACAGGATGATGGGAACAGGTCCAGTAGGGACAGTGGTGGGTGCAGTAGGGACAGAATCAGTAAGGAAAAAACAGTGATGGGACAGGAAGAGTAAGGCTGTCAGCATAGCCCTCACTTGTCATCCTGCCACTGATGGCCCTGTCCACCAGGGTCTAGAAGCCCCAGATTCTGTGCCAGGCCACCCCATCCCCCCAGGGTAGACCACCAGGCTAGATGAAGCAGCACCATGGACTGGATCCAGGCCTCAGTCTTTATGTTTGATGCTCCGATACAGAATAAATTAATACCGAAGCAGAATTTGGTCCCCTTGAGCTGTACAGTGGGTCCAGATTATAAATTACAAAGAAATATTTCTCTCTGTCAAGATTAAAATCAATGCAGGAGGCTTGTTCTGGGTGAAGTCTCAAAGAATAAAATCAAAATAAAAAGACAAACATTGTTAAAAACAAACCAATAGTAACTAAGTGATTTCAGCATGAAAGGAAGAATGCCATACCTCCAAAGAATAGGAAGCCTAAACAGCTTCAGCCACATGTCCTTAAAAAAAATAAAAGCTTTTCAAGAACTGGCCAACTCAAATAAGAGATGCTCCAAAACGAAAACAAAGTTGAAGGGAGAAGGATAGCCTAAATGCTCCTTTTTCAAAACAGATTCTGCCACCCAGAGACTGAATTTAAGCAACAGCGCTTTAAAAATGTAAGAAAAGTCATGTGTTTGCCTTCTGCATGTTGTAAACTGAAACCCTCTTACGAAAGAAACAAAAAGTGTTCTTCCATTTCAGTAGAAACCACTTGATATTATAAGTAGCGACATGACCTTTCAAGTGCAGGCTTTTCAGCTAATAGAAAGAGATGTACAATTAGAGAACCATTTAGATACGGTCTTTCCAATGATTTTATTGGGGCAAATACTTAGGTGGTCTTCTTGAGGCCTTTAGTGTGTTCCACACATTAATCCAAGGATTTCACAGATTTCATAGACATTAGGGCTGGAACGGACCTTGGAAGATCGAGTCCAGCCCCCTGCCCCAGGGGCAGGAAGTCAGCTGGGGTCAAAGGATCCCAGCAAGATAAATGTCCAGATGTCTCTTAAAAGGAGGCCACAGTAGGTGCTTGCACCACCTCTGGAGGCAGTCTGTTCCAGCCCTTGGGGGCTTGGACAGGAAAGAAGTTTTTCCTTACGTCCAGCCTGAAACGGTCTTGGAGTTTGTGACCGTTTGACCTTGTCATCCCTTGGGGCACTCTGGTGAACAGGTGTTCCCCCATATCCTGATGTACACCCCTTAAGTACTTATAGGCAGCCACCAGGTGCCCCCTGAGCCTGCGCTTTTCCTGGCTGAAGAGTCCCATGGCTCTCAGCCTCTCTTCATAAGGCCTATTCTCTTGCCCTCTGATCATGCGCATGGCTCTCCTCTGGACTCTCTCAAGCTTCTCCACATCCTTTTTTAATTGTGGAGCCCGGAACTGGATGCAGTACTCCACCTGCAGCCTGACCAAGGTCAAGTACAGTGAAAGGATGACATGCTGAGATTTGCTTAAGAAGCATCTATGGATGCAAGCCAGAGTTTGCTCGATTTACCAGCTGCAACATCAAGGATCTTCAAACAAAGTGGACAAGTGACTGTGGAAGACAGTGCAAGAAAAAAGAGCTGGGCAAGTGCACCAAACACTAACTGAAACTTTTAAGCACCCAAAAGTTTAACTCAAATTAAATGAAAAAGACTAAAAAAATAAGTAGTCACAGATTGAGGACCTGGAAGGGCCTCGGCATCTAACCTCCACTACTTTGGAGGACCCAGCAGCTCTTGAATTAGGATTCTGTTCTCTTGGGAGATAGAAGCCAGAGACTCAGAAGTGAAGTACCTTTGCAGATAATTGCTCTAAATATTTTTCTTTTTTTTTCCTTGGGCTGAAAAAGGGCAATGTTGTGAGAGCAATGCGTGGGAGAAGATATCACAAAAAGAATGAAAACAGAATCTTCAGGCACAGCACAAAGTGTCTGAAGACTAAACTACAAAAAAGATAGTTGTCTGATCCTCAAGTCTGCTCCTACAAAAACTTTAACAGCATTGAAAAGACAGATGGCAGTTTAGAAGGGTCCCTGATGAATGCACTGATATACAAGAGTAAAGCAGCAAGCAAGTCTTCTTGCTTTAATCTTCCAGTACAACAAGCCTACACCAAAACTTCTCCTTTTATGCTTGGCCTTCTAGACTAAAGAGAAGAGAGCTAAATGGAAACGAATTACTAAGACTTTAAACAGAGTCAAGAATGCAAGCTCTAATTGCAGGCAAGGCAACCCCAATAAAAGTTTTTATAAGGCAAGTTAAGTTTTTTAGACTGTCTGGTTGGCTGTAAAATTCTGTCTTCTAAAATTGTCTGCAAAAATAGAATCCCAGAAGTGCTGGACTCATATATTCTGCCACACATGATCCTTTCAAAATGAAGACAGAATATACTGCCCTAATTTTACACTGGTGGAAAAAGATCAGAATCTATTAAGCTGATCAGATCAAATGCAAGGAAAGAGAAAGTATCTGTGCCAGCAATAAAATTGTATATATTATTATAATTTAAGGGTTTTTGGTAGCTACTGGGCACATCTACTTGAGATACTACTCCACAGCAGCGTTGGCAGACACTATCCATGATGCAATGATACTGTGCATTAGTAACGAGCTCACTGCTACTGTGCAGTAGCCTCTGAAAAAAAACCATGTGGGGACGCTTATGCACATGCTAAGTGACTATGCAGTCCACTGCTCACATAGACATGGCCACTGTTTCCATATTACCGAACAAAAACATTTGATAACATTGTTAAATATTTGTATAGGCATGACAACCTTGAAAGCAATGCCCACATGATTAACCTTCCAGATGCATAAATTGATACCCTTAAGAATTTTTTGCAAAGTGGCAAAAAAAAAATCTACAGGTAATAATATTTTCTGGGTAAATTTGAAGCCCACCTCCCACTGGAAAAAAAATGAGACTCTCTAAGCTGAATGTACACTCAGGTAACTTCACAAACAGGACATTACTCCTTTGGAGTCTGCTACTGTTAATATGGGAGTGAAAAAAGTAAGGCAAAAGCACTTGCAGAGGCAAAATCAGTAGCCATATCAGCAGCAACTATGAGCAAGACTGCAGCTGTAGTGATATTATGCTAGTATGGGTATGAATCATCACATCTGCATCTGTGGCATGAAAAGTCAACTTTGAAACTCATCTTGCCCGAGTAGCATATTTAACAAGTTATTTCTGGCACTGTTAGCTGCTGAAATATACCATACTTAATCAAATACAAGACAAGATTTTTTTTACCCAATTAGCACAGGGGGAAGAAAATCCCCTCATCTTACATTCACAAAAGACAAAACCTCATTAAATACACAGCCCATCATTGAACTGCTGTCAAAAGCAGCATGTGCTCAGTAAGTAAAACCACCTACAAAAGTTGATTCATGCACTGAGTATGACTATAAAACACATGACCTATATTAGGCAAACATACTGATGGGAACTTACCACAAAAACAGGTTAGTACAGCTCCTATATCTGAATAAGATATATGGTATTACCCATTGCACACAGTCCTCCTCAGTGCCGACTCTTTTAGAAGTCATGGTGAGCCACTACACTGAATACATTTCAACTTCCTCTTCACTCCCAGAAGAAGTGGAGCTGAACCTTTCTTTCCCATTTCCAATATTTCTGTTTCTTCACTGGCCTTAAATGTCTGGCAAACATTAAACGGGGCTCCAAACATTTCACCCATAGTCTTTCTGCCACTCCTCCCTCTCTCAGCATGTTGCATATGATGGCTCTGCCCTCCATGAAGTAGAGCTGGACTAGGTTGCCTTGCATATCATCTGCATATAAATTTTTGGAGGATCCCAAGACTTGTAATAAGAAAACCTGGTTTCAGTCATGAGTGGAGGGCTAACTAGCACATGGATCCTTTCTGGGAAGGTGGGGGGAAGAGACATTCTGGAATACACATACTGAGCAGTGCTGAGCTGTGGAGTCACCATGGATTGAAAGGCAGTTGACTGGTGGGGCCAAGCTCAGTGAACTATATAGCAAATCACAAGTCTTTTGGTTTTGTATTATATACAAGTAGATATAAAAGTGCTTCTTAAAAGTGTGTTTATGGAGTACCTGTGCTAAAACTTGCAGCAGTTTTAAAATAGGCAAAAAATGCATAAATTCTGAATGAACTAAGTCTATGGGTACCCACAGTAATTTTACTATATGTAAGTTACTACAGATATGTTTATTTCAAAGTCAGTGGCTGCATCTACACATGTCATTACGGTGATGTGATAAACTCCGATGCAAATTGAGCCAGAGTTAGCTGCTCCCAGGTGCAGTGTCTGCATGTCTGCCTGGGACTGCAGGAGTTTGAGCTGGGGCAGAGTAGCCCCAGGTTGGCAGAGAGCCCGGGGGGTTAGCCTCAGGCTCCAAGTGGCAATATCAGGTGGCAGAGGGGCTGGCAGGGACACAAGGGTGCTAACGTGCAGAGCTATGCACCAGGCAGTCTCAGCACTTCAGCACCCTTGTTACCATCTACACATGCGTTTTAGTGCACATAATTACTCTGCTGTAAGATAGTACTGTCCTATGGCACACTTAGTTAATTTACTGTGCCTGAATACTAGCACACCTATAGACAGGGACACTTTACTGGAGAGCTAATTAGTCAACTCCACAGTAAAGTGCATGTGTAGATGCACTCTGCGTTTTTAAATCTGCATCTCACTTCCATGTACCTAGGGAGAGTAGGGTCTAACAGTAAGTTGGGGGAACAGAGGGAGACCTGACTCCCCAGATTTATTTTCCCCACTGTAGCAGCAGAAGAGGGACAAATTCAAGGCAAATTTCCAAAAATTAGATTGTATGTGTACCCAAGAAAGTTACAACAAATTTTCTGGATATGGAATTGAATTATTGGAGGGTTGGCTTATATTCAAGGTCATCTTATATTTGAGTAAATATGGTAGATACTACTTTTACTTGTATAAGACCAAGATTACGCTCTTGGTAGTGTAAATCTTCAAGTTTTCCCCAAAAGGCATCTGTCCATTGCTTTTTAAGAAAGGAATATACTGTCATTTACTGATATTCTGTTCTGAGGCAATAAAACAGCAGCATTCTTGTAACTGCAATGTTACCCATCTGAAAGAATAGAAGGGACAGAAACGCTTTGGACTGAACAACCCAGAACTTTTTTGCATTAAGTCTGGCTAGACTTCTCTCTCAGAAATCTAGGGACCAGGTTCCAAGAAATTTTGAAGTAAAATTGTATGTATATTTAACCCACAAGTTATAATTTGAGAGTCACCTGTTCTCTTTCTCATCTATGTCAGATGTACTGGCCAATCGCCTTGGTATTGTAGGTGCAACATATGCAAGTCTAGTTCCTTTACCATCCTTCTCCTGCAAAAGACAAATATTTTTTAGGAGTGAAAAATAGCTTTGTAGATGGTCGCAAGTGATGTTAAAAGTGAAAATAAAGTTTGTTAAACAGCTGCTAATTATACTGCCATCCACTGAGAATTTTTTTAGGCCAATTTCCGTTAGATTTCTCCAGGTTAAACTGTACAATTGGCTCCAATCAGAGGTTAAGAATAGTAAAGCACCACTGCGAGATCAGCAAACTCTTCAAAGCAGCTAATAGTCTTAATTTTCTACAGCATTTGATTTTCTGTTATTGGGACTCCAAAAAGGTTGGGTTTAAAATAGCAATGGCCAACTATATGTCTTTACACACTATAGTGGTATGGTGTTTTTCATAAATCTGTAAACATATTTAAATCAGCACTCTGTGCAAGAAGACATAAGTACTTGAAAAACGAATTACTGGACTTGAGAAACTCAAAAGGGACAAAGTAATTAGTTGCTCAAATACCCGAACAAGCTACGCAACTATTTTGGCACAATAATTCACAGTTTAATTATGCTCCCAACAATAGGTGAACGAGAGGGTATAAAAAGCTTCCCTTTTGACCTCACTTACAGTACCCATATGTAAGGGACAGAAACCATCACAGTTCTTGCACTTAATGAAGTGCAAGCCTTGGGACCAGATAAACTGTTTTGCATGGGTTGAGATGTATGCCCTCCCTTTCCAAAGGTGGCTCAAAACTTGCAGTCCTGGAGCAGCTCTAACCCCTAGCTGTAACTGTAGCTTCATGCATCAATTCAATGCCTTTCATTTTTAAAGATTAAAAGCAGTGTAACTTCTGTAATGAGGTAATCTTTAGGACTGCATACTACATTCAACTGACATCATAATTAACATTTACACTAACTGTACCAGTGGGTATTTTCAAATGTTTTATACTCTGAAAATTGATTACCTTTTCTTTGTTGTCTAATGAAGAGGAGAGCCTGGGGCTTGAAGCTGAACGCATGACACCTGTGGAGTCCTTTTCTTTCTGAGCTTCTTTGGAAGCTGTAATCTCTGCAAGTGCACCATAACTACCAGTCTTCCGAAGACCTAACCTCCAGGAAGCAGGAGATTCATCTTTTCTCTCTTCCTCTTTTGGAGAAACTTTGGTCGTTGAAGTTGGAAACTAAAGGTGAAAAAAAAGACATCAACAAGTTTAAGACCCTTAATCCACACTAACTCTGATATTTCATTCAAAACACAGTGCAAAATATGCTATTTTCAGTAAACGTACAAAAAATTGTGGGGGAGAGAGGGAGGGATGAAACAGCTTACACACTTCCTGGGTACGTTAATGACATAAATAAATAGCTGGTAAAAGGAATACAACATTTTCTAACAGTTAGCTTTAAAAATCCACACTTTAACACACATTGTGATAATGAGGCAAACAAAAATTTACACACCATTTAAAACCATGCAATCTGGTATGAACAGTTTGATTAAATATGTTATTTTGCAACCTGAAAACAAAATCTTGTGCACACCAAAGTCTCACCATAGACTTTTCACCCTTACTGGGCACAAGAACAATGCCAGTTTTTCGCAAGCCCTGCCTCCATGATGTAGGATCTACTGACTCCGCCACAGGCATGATAGGAGGAATGAAATCATACTAAAGCCAATTAAGACAAGACAAAGATAAAGAATGAAAGAATGGAAATGGGGGAGGGGGAGGGAAGTTGTTTTGAAGTCACATATTTGAGTCCTTGTTCATGTACGCTGCTCATCGTTAAAGACCACAAAACACTTAAGAGAAGAAAACATTTTAATACCTTTAATAACTTTAATGCTTTCTGCCCATGCAGATGTACCTGAAGTAGCTTCATTACCAAGATACGATCAGTGTCACTGCAGTCCATGTGCTACACAAGCCTATCAGGATCCTAGGGATGTACTTGATGGTTGAGATCCAACCATCATGCTATTGGCAACTGAGATAGTTTAAACCTACCTTGGGTATGTCCAGAGTGAACATTCACCATTTCAGAAATAAATCTTGATATAGGTATCTATAATCTATTATGTTATCAAAATGCAACATACTGGGAGTGTACATTTCAAGAAAGTTCACTTGATCTATGGTACTGAAATTACAGCAAAACATGTGCCATGCTTTATACAGAAGAGGCTGGAACATTTGTACCCAAGTAGTTTGTAACCCACTTTGTTAGTATAAGATTTCCAAATGAAAGACAAGCCCTTCTGCAAACAGCTGCACAAGGACTGTTGAGATGCTCCTGCTGTTTGTTGCAGCTTGCAACTTCAAGGACACTACCCAAATCAGCTGGAGTTTATCAGTGGCCCCACACAGTTGATCAGGGAAAAGGCATCTTTTGGAGCCACCCTCCTTTCATATGACACACTCACTCTCCTGCTGAATTCAGCATGAAGGGAAAGGAGGGTATGAATGGTAAAAGCACTCACGCCCTGAGACCTGGTACTATATAAAAAGTAGGGGCTCGGATCAGAGCTCACAAGCACCTGCACTAACTAGGCAGTAAGCTCAGGACTCATCATGCACGCACAGAACAGCTGAAGAGGGGATGTGGCCAGACCCTGCTCCCAGATCTACTGCTGCAGCTGTATACCATGGCATTAGGATTATCCTAATCCCTCAGATCTAGAGCAAAAAACTGCATCCTAACACCATTAAGTAGTTAAAGTTTTCAGAGCCTTGGGGCAGTTGACGGGCACATTATAAAGCAGTGATTTTCAAACTTTTTTGTACTAGGACCCATTTGTAAACATTGACAGCCAGTGCCCCTCACTCCCAATCTGCTGCCCCCTTCCCCCAGGCCCCCCAATGTGTGGGGCAGGGGGTGTGTGGGGCATGGGGAGCCCTAAACAACCCCTTGCAGGCTGGTTTCCCCATGTTTTTCTCCTTAAAGGAGATGCCATTTTTTTAAAGTTTATTCATGACCCTTTCACATACTCTTGTGACCCACGGGTTATGAAACGCTGGTCAAAAGGGTCTGTATTTATTAGGGATATCTTCAGTTAACAATGTAAGAGAGATATTAGGGTGGGTGTCAAAGCAATAAAGCCTAGAGATGTTGTTGCAAGTTTGGAGCTTGAAGCAAAAAGACAGCAAGATTTGTTGAGGTGAGATGTGAAAGTTGGACAGAATTTAAGTCGGTCAGAATGGCCAACCATGAGTAATGCACCCATCATGTCAACTGAAAATGAATCTCTCAAAGAATAATAGTTACTGGGTAGTAAAATGCATATTAAAATGTCCATAGATATGGCAATTGATGACAGATACCAAACTAAAAAGTTTTTTTTTCTTTCAGTGGGGGTAATCCCTTTTACTTTCTCAAAAGCCTTTCACAAATTTAAATCCTTTCAACCTCCATCTATACTGACTCATTTCAGTTCTGCATTCTACCACTCTTCTCACATCAGGAATCAGTAGTAAGCAGTTTATAAAATGTAGGTTCTTTGTATCTTCTAAAAATGTTTAATTTACTCAAAACCTGCCTGTGTATATAAGAATAGGGTCACACTGGGTCAGATCAATGGTCTATCAAGCCCTGTGTCCTGTCCCCAGTGGTGGCATTCTTTAAAGGGAAGATCAAAGGAACATGAAATATCTAGGATGACAGTCTTCTGTCATACATTCCCTATCATCCACCATCAAAAGCAAGATGGCAGAACCATAACATAACCACATTTCATATTTTTCAGTAACAGGTCACTTGTCCTAACTTGTTCAGAGTAAGCAATATAACCACGTCTCAGTCCCTGAACAAGATTAGATTTAAGATTTCCCTCCATCTCTCACTACATATTTGTAGTTTGGCGGAAAGGCATACCATATTGATTAAAGCAGGTATTGCATCTGTAATTCAAGAACTAGTGTTAAGCATATCAACTTTGAAAAAGCCAGAACAGCACCAGCACTTCATGGTCATTGGAAGAGGTGTGCCTATGTTAAAACACAGCTTTGGTCTTTATATTCAGAGAATATCAACAATACTTTAAGGCACTGACCTAAAGGTTTATTCCTAGTAGGGCTGTCAAACGATTAAAATTTATCATCGTGATTAGTTGTGTGATTAAAAAAAATTAGTCACAATTAATCACTATTTTAATCACACAGCTAACAACTCGAAATTATGCAGATGCTTTGTATGGTTGGGGGTATGTGGGGGGAGGTGGGGGGGAAAATCTGTGAAAGTGTGGGAGACTGAGGATGTGTGTGCATGTGTAAGGTTTGGAGCCTAGGGAGGGGAGGGTCCCTGCATGTCCTGGCAGGATGTGGGGTACTGTAGGTCAGGAGTGAAGGGTAGCAGCAGGACTGCGGGGGCTGTGGCTTGGGAGTGAGGAACAGAGACAGGGCATGGGCACATTACTGCCCACCTCACAATCATATTACAACCCCTGCTCACGGGTGTCCTCTTTTTTGAAACTGGAAATATGGTAACCCGACGGTAATGCAGCCTGGCGGTGTGCAGAACAGTGTCCAGAAGGTAAGTTTGTGGAGGGGAAAAGATGAGGGAGGGGGTAGATTGAGGCCCCTATGGTGAGGGAAGGAGTGGGGCAGGGACAGGGGTGAATGGGGCCCCAGGACAGGTTGCAGGATGGAGCCACAGAAGGCCCATCCAGGGGTGTGGGGGACGACCTGCCCCAGCCCTGAGACCCCATTCATCCCAGCACCTGCCTCATTCCCTCCCTCACTATGGGAGCCTCAATCTGCCCCCCACTCACCCCTTTCCCTCCACAGACTTACCTGTTGGGTGCTGCTCTACACGCCGCCAGGTTGCATTCCTGGCCGTGTTCATGCTGCAGGTGCTCATGGGCATTTGTGTGCCTGTACCCCCCCCCCGCCTTCCTCCTACAGCAGCCTGGAGCCTGCACCTGGGCTGCCCTGAAGCTCTTCTGCACTGCCACCGCTGCCCCACTGGTCAGCCTGGAGCCAGAGTGATAGCAATGGAGCAGAGCCCAGGCTGCAAAAACCATGTGCATGATTAACATGTTAAAAAAATTAATGCAAGAAGAAATTAACCCATTAATTATGCATGATAATGTTGAATATTTGACAGCCCTAATTCCTAGCCTTCCTCAATGGTTGAAGCTTCCTAAAAGCTGTGGACATTACATTTTGAGAGGGAAAACTCAGACTCAAAGCTAACAGTCCACTAAGATGGACTTCTCACCCCAGGCTGTGGAGGGCGCTCTTGCCACTACAGTCCTGAAGGGCAGATGTCTAATCCTGCACACAAAGAACAGACCTTGTACACACTCCCAAATCTGTTCTAAGATCCACTGCATAACAAGGACCTGAGATTTGGACAGATGTGAGAGAAACTAAAACTGACTGATAATTTTCATCAACATAGCCAGGATACAATCAATAAACAAGACTAAAGGTAGAACTATTGGGAAAATAATCCTTCCTTTGTTCCAAACCCTGGAGAACTCTTCAGCATACAGCCCAAGTACATTGCGGTCAAGAGTGAGAGCTAAATCAGTTTATACTGCTCATTTCAGACATTCTCTTTCAGCTCCTATGGTTAAACTAAGGTGGTACCTAAGGCTACAGTTCAGTAAAGCTGCATTAGTCCTAAAATTAATCTAACATCAAGACCATTTCTTCTGTCCCTTAAGGAGTACAAAATAGACACTCAAAAAATTAATGTTAAATTCTGAAAAAGCTTGAAAATGAGTCTCTTAAGGAGAGAAACTTGTTAGAGAGACAAAGATACAACCTTAAGAGTTTAAAATACGGCAATACCAGCCAGTATGGGCACAGATTCTTTCAGAAGAAACTCTTAGATAAACCTATTACTTGTGCAAAGGGAAAAGTGAAGGGCCAAAACCCAATTCCCCCCTCAAAACCCCCCCCCACCACAATATAGATACCCTAAGTATGATCAATGCCTCTATAGATCTGGTCTCCCTTTGACAAAAAGCCTTAATAATGATGTCAACTTGGAGATTGTCATCCTTCATATAATTATATGACAAATGATGACGTCCCCTTTTTAAGACTTAACAATCAGACTTACAGTATTTACTTGATTTTAAGATGAAGCACCCCCCCGCATTTCACATGGGGGGGTCCCTCATCTTAGAACTGAATACAAGGGAGGTGGGAGGGGAGGGGGCGGTCAGCAGGCAGCTGCTGCAGCTCAGACTCCAACCACTACCTGGGGTCAGGGCCATAGTTCCAGCTGCTGCTGCCTGCCCCCCACCTCCCTCCCCTGCCACCTCTGCACCCACACATCTTTCCCCTCTCCACACAAAGTCTCTGCTTCCTCGCCTTCCCTTCTCCCTCTCCATTTACCCTGTTTCCACAATGGCAGGCTCCTTCTACACTGCAGCATATGGAGCCAACCATGGCCCCAACCTGTCCCTGTAACAGTGGTATACAGCCTGCATGACTGCTACGGGCTGGGCTGGAGCTGCGCTCGGTGCCCCAGGCTAGAACACAATGGAACCTGCCAGTGCAGAGCAAGGGTGGGGGGGAAGGGGGGGGAGTAGAGGCTGGAGAGGAGGGGAGCAGAAGCAACAGAGAAAGCGGGCGCAAGCAAGGGGTAAGCTGCTTGACCTTCTCACACCACCTGCCCCACACTGCCTGTCCCCCTGCAGCAGTGGGGGGGATGAATTAAAGATGACCCCTCAACAGTTAAATTCTATACATGGAAAACTGTAACAAATTTGTAAAATTTTCCATGTACAGAATCTAATTATTGGAAGAGATGGTCTTAAATTCAGGGCCATCTTAGATTTGAGTAAATGCAGTATATATTAACAAAATCTACATTAGAGCTGCATCAATTTATTTTTTTGAGTGGATTCATCAAGAATTTTCAGGGCCATTCATACCAGTATGTTTAAGCCTAATGTTTAATTTCTGCCTATCTATATGTTTTTGCCTACATTATAAACTTCCTATAGTATGAACAAAGGATTACTTTCCATCTACAAAATGTCTAACACACCTAGAAGGCACTTTCATGGACAATCAATACTAGCACTGAAAGTCTCTCCTCAGTTCTACAAGAAGCAGAGAAGTAATAATATTTTAAAATAAAACTAACAATTGATGCGTCATTGTACTCCTATTTAAAATAAAAGCAATATTTAATTTTTATGTTTGTCCTTTAAAGCCCCAGCAAAAGCACCACATATGCATGTATCTGAGGGCAGCCCATGCTGCTACAAATGTAGATCATGTGTGGGCCATCCCATTAAAGTCTCTGCTCCTGCTTGTGCCATTTTAACTAGAAGGATTCTGCTTAGTTCATATGTTCATTGCCTACCTTCTACTTTATGAACAAAGTAATTTTGTAATTGATGGGTTTTGGTGGCAGGATATACTAGAACAAACAAAATGAGGAAACAAATTAGAACTATTTCACCATTTAAAAAAACTGTAGCTTTAAACAAACCAACCAAACAACCTCTACTCCAACTCAAGTAACACCTCCATATACCTGCTAATGGCAACCTCAGATTTTCACAGAAGGCAGCTGCAAAGACAGTAGGTTTTTCAAATGACAGCAGGGAGCTAATCACATGGCTATTTAATCCTGCTCCGGACTTCACAATATTGCAGCAACACTACTAGGAGTACTTGAGGTATTGGAGTTCACTGAAAGTTAAATTGGTATGTCACAACAGCAGCAACCACAGAGATGGACCTCAACTTCAGAGCCAATAATACTTAATTTTAATTAGAAGTTAATTTTCTAGTCGGCCCATCTACCTAAATTTATGAACAGATGAACTTACTGCACCACATTACCTTGTATGTGTCAACAACACTGAACACTGTCTAATTGTCTACTCACAATCAGTTACATTGGTTTAAAGTGTTTGCAAACAGATCACAAAACAGCATGGACCAAAGAAGTTAAAAAAAAATCCTTGTTCTCCATTAGTTTGTGTTCATTTCTTAGGTTTTGGCAAAAGTTGCTCCCTTCTCATTTCCCGTGTTCTGGACCACTGAATACTTGAACTCCTCTGGAATACCACAAATTCTTCCCTTTCATATGAAGCTGCGTTGGGAGTCAAGATGTGCAACTGAGGTTCTTGTTTCCTCTGCTTCAATTACATTTAAATAGAGAAACTGCCCCCTTCTTTGAAAACTGATAGTTGGATAATAAATAAGATGCTTATGATAGGTAACTGTCTTCCAATACCCATTTTTGTTACAAGTCAAGTCTGCAATGTAGGTAGAAAGTCTCAATAAAATATGATAAAAGACACAGCTTTTAAAATATTTCAGAAAGTACCTTCAGGAAAATTTTAACGCAAATAAATGTTCTAATGATCACTGAATATTCCAAGAATATTTGCATATTTTCAGACTCACTAGACAATTAATTCACATTGTAACCACTGTAATCAACATAGGCATACAGAAAAAAATACTCCAAAATATGCATAATGTACATACAGCAATTATTTTTTGTTTTACCTTCTTAACAGGTGATGTAGGTGTCATCTGACCAGTGGTTATCAAAGATGCTGTCACAACTATGGAAGTGGGTTGCGTACTGACGTTATTTGCATTATTAGCTAGAGGTTTGTTCTTGTCTGCAAAAGATTTTTGGCATTGTCATTTATAACGTATTGACCTATAGTAAATATAGTTACACTTCTTCTGAATTGGGTGAAGTCCTTAATTAACCCAGCCAGTAGCATCTTATTTTGCATTCTCAGTTTTCTCTCTCACTCCCCAATTTTTGGCATTCTAATTATATCTAATTACAAAAGGCTTTTTCTTACAATCTTAGAAAGGTTGCAACTTTTTCCTATATTCCAACAACAATTTTCTCTGCATTAAAATCGCAAATCAGGTAGGTACTTACCTACAACATTAAGCATATAATCAAATCCCAGTAAAAATACTCACATACTTAAAAGTTACATGCATGCTAAAGCACTTTGCTGTAAAACACCAGGGGCCAACTTTTTCAGTACACATGCTGAAACTACAAATTAGCTCCATACACTCAAGTGCCACTCTGTTGCTCTGCTTTCCGCTCCCTGACCTATGCTCTCTGCCCATTCGACTGCTCTGCTTTCTGCCCTACCTGCCACTGTGCTGTCTATCCCTCCCCTCATCTGCCACATGCCATGCACATAGACTGCTTGATGCTTGTGGCACACGTGTGCCACAGATTGGCCATCTCTGCTAATACACAAAGCTCCCAATTCAGCCTGCAAATACAGAAAAAATCTAAAAGCAATCCAAAAATTTTTAAAGACCCTTTATTATACTGGACAAACTACAAAAAAAATAGTCGCTTACCTTAGCTAGCCCATAACCTAATGGCAAAGCAGATAACACACTTCGGCATAAAGTACAATGAAAAGATGTACTGCATGGTTTTAATGTGAAAAGAAAAAAAGACCCTCCTTATTCCAACATTTTTGGTATCCCTATTAATTCAGCCATATTTGTCATTTAAGATTCTACTGCTATCAGCTTCTATTAGCCCAAGGGAACTGACACAGTCCTAACACAAATAAAACGGTTACAAAACAGTTCATTAGTACGTAGCTATTTTTGGTCATGCATACGGCCAATAGCCCAAGCTTGACTTTCAAATTCTTACCCGATATCTTGGCACTTTGTAAAAACAACTTTGTTACCGACTGTGACAACATTTATAGGATAGAGGAAATGTTGGTGTATGAGACATCTGTTTTAGTTATCAGCTTCTCTGAATCATAGGGGAGACTCAAAAAGTGGCAAAAGGCTGAGCTAAATTGACAACCTTTAATTATACAGGTTGTGTGGACTGTGCATACAAGTTGGGAAAAGTATAGAGACAAATGTAGGTGAAACAGTCCTAGATGAACAAGTGAGGAGTAAAGCTGTGAATTCTGATGTGGAAGAAGAAAAGCTGTAAGAGGATGCAATTATTAGGGGTAAAAGGAAGGGAGCGATACAGAAACAGGTCTCAACAGCTGTTTTGAAATTATTTGAAATTAGGAAGAGAAGGCCTGTAAATAAGACCAAGTTAAGCCACATGAAAAGCTCTGTGGGAAATTTTCTGAAGTCATGAGACGTAAAACACACACATGAAAATGGAAGAACACCCCCCCCCTCCCCCCAAAAACAAACTGACCAAAAACCACACAATGATGGGGCTTACTTGCTTTACAGTTTCCTATACCTTTAGAGTTCATTAGTTAACTTAGTTTGAAATCTATTTTTTTTTAAATCTGAGCTTCTCACATAATCAGTAGTTTCCAGGAGCAAAGGTTCTAGCATAATACCCCACATAATACCCCACCCCAACACTTGATAACAATACTGAGGATCTGCAATGCTGCAACACTCGTTAAAGTGTTTTATAACAGCCAATTAAAATGTTCCTTAACATTCTGAGAATTTTTGTTGTAACACAACCTTAAAATGAATAATGGGAAAAAAGGGAGAGTGCACGCTTGGAACTTTGTGACATAGCTCTACAGGGAAAAGCCTAACTTCTGTAGCTTGCCAAATAAAGTATGATAAAGCCTTGTTGATATTAAAAAAAAACAGAGTTTACATAAATTAATTCTTGCGTCTCAGTCAAATTTTCCTGGCACAAAACTGTCCACTAGTAATGAAGAGAATACAGTTACCAGAGAATCACAGAATTCAAGAAACACTGTAGCTGGCTTACTGACCAAGGCAGCCAGCCCTGCATGCTGGATCACAGGTGACTTGAGTTTACCAGACCTCAATCTCCCTAGGGGAGGGCTACAAACTTAAAGGAATGCTATGCCCTCCAGGTCTGAGGTATATTTTGCAGCATGCCATTAAAATATCAGTAAGAACATCTAACCTAATTCTAACAGAACCATCAATAGCTGATGCAATTTTTTTTTCTTTTTCTTTTCTTAACGGGTTCCTCAAAAGAAATGACACAAAGATACACTGGAGAAGGAAGCCTGTGAAATACCTTTCAGACAAAAAGAGCTCCTTAAAAGTTTCTAGGGAACCCACAACAAAGACCAGAGAGGGCCAAAGCAAATAAAGATAAACTGACTATTGGATAATGGTTATGAATCTATTCTAGTTCACCAATGAGCATTAAGTAGCAAGTCAAACAGAAAAGAGAATAAAAGCACCTAAAACTCAGCCTTGGTGTATTTCAAGCCCTTAGTGTCTTTTATACCACAGATACCCTTCTCCCACAAAATCAGTCCCTCAAAATTAAGCAGAGAGGCTTCCCTCTGTCTTAATCGGAGAAGCTGATTCTTCTGCCCAGAATAGAGAGCAGCTCACTTTGATTCCTCCTCCCAAACCAACTGCCCAGCAGCAGCAGTGGCATTTCTATTCAGGCAGCTGAGGAAGTCAGCTGACAATGAGCCATTGTCCTTCACTTCCCCTCTTTTTTAATGATCATGATGTTCCACTTATCAAGCTAACCTTCCTTCTGGTAATTTTACTGAGTGCTAGCTACTCCTGGTTTCTGTTCTCCTATTTCACAATCTTGGAAACTTTTTAGTCCAGCAGATTATAAAGCATGCAAACTTTTTCCAGGTCCTTTCAAAATAATGGAGCTACACATAAAGGCTAGACTTCAGCAGCAGTTGAAGTTTCAGCCTTCAGTTAAGCAGAAAAGGGACTGCGAGTGAGTTACAGATTAGGCTGTCTTTGCTCTATACAGCTATAATTCTGGAGGGAAAAATGTGTTCTTCTTTGTTCTGCCTTCACAAAAAAATGTGTACACCTTATTTGAGGGCATGTATGTGCAAAAAAAACGTTATATTTTCATCAGACACAAGCATCAAGCAAAGCTTGAATGCTGCAGTTATTTGAATAAGCTATTGTTTTCTTGAAAGCTTCAGTTAAAAAGGTAATAGCCTAAAAATAGAAAATTTATTAGTGCAACTATTACACTTTTCTCTAGATATTTTATACACATCTATAAAATAGGTAAAAAGTAATGTTTGTGTTAATCTCTTTCCAAATATTATAATGGGTTCTTGTTCATAGAGACATTTTGTATTACAGAATATAATGTGCCCATTTAAAACTGTGTTTGGGCCTAGATTTCCCATCTGTTTTATACATTACAAGAGTTGCTACATTAATATAAAGTTATTACTTCTAAGAGTGCCTAACATACCTTCATAATCAATCACACAGAATGAGTTTAAGCAACAAGTCTTACTCATCCAATAAACATATGCAGATGAAAAACCCTGCCCCAGCAATCCTTGGATGGCCAGGCAGTCTCATTTTGCAACCATTCCTTATATGTTACCACTGCTGCATAGTAATATAAACAAGAATGGAGATATGCTACAAAAATCAAGCTGCACTATAGGCTGAATGTCCCAAGGTGGACAGCAGGCAAGTTTCTCCTCTCCTCTCAACTCAGTTAGCAGTTTCTACAAAAGTCAGATGTGCAAGTGGCAGAATTGGTACGGAGTCTATCCCTGCAGCAATAACTGCATTCTTTTCCAGCAACGTACATAAGCAGATAAAGAAGATGAAGTCTTTTAAAGACAGAAGTACTATTGTGTGCATGTGTGGAGGGACGGGAAGCAGAGGGACTGATTTAAGGAGTCTGGCAACTTTTGATGGATAAGTTATCCAACAGGGTAAAGCTGTGCATCTCTAAACCATCTACCCCATTCAAACACAGACTGAATCTTTGCATATGCCCCTTTAAATAGTGTTTGAGTCTACCTTCCCCAGAAGTATAAACATCTAACTTGGCTTCTAACAGGCCTACTATAATGCCAGTTCCTCCATATTACAATCTATGCATTAAACCAGACATCTAATTTTTGGGCAGCCAGTGGCCACAACTGCGCAGGTGTGCCCGCAGCTCCCCACCACCATGCAGGCAACCTAACATTCCTCCCTCCCCCCTTCTGTGCAAACGGCCTAACTCCACACCCCGCCCCTAGCCACCCACACAAGGCAGCCCAGCTCCCCACAGAGCTGGAGTCAGAGGGAAGAAGGAGAAGCCAAGATGCCCAGGAGCAGTCTCCCACTTCTGCTGCATGGGGAGCTCTGTAGCACAGGCAGGCCAACTTCCCACATGACCAGGAGAGAGGGGGCTGCTGCATATGCAGTGTGCACATCTGGAGAGAGGGACAGCCAAGCTATCCAGGCCCCCTGCAGCGTCTGGACAGCCTAGCTTTCCCTTGATGCATGCACAGCACCCGCCCTACACACCTGTGGTGTGGGCAGGCTTGCTCCTCTGCTGCATTCACAGCTCAGGCAGTCCAGCCCTCTCCCAGCTGCTGCAGCAGGAGCAAACAGCAACCAAGTGGGAGTCCATGGGCCACACGCTAACCTACTAGTTGGACAGCCATGCTTTACATAATCTTAATAGAAGTTTAGGTCAGATATTGGGGGAAAAAACTCTCTCAGTAGAAGGGTTGTAAAGCACTGGAACAGGCTACCCAGAAAGACTATGGAATCTCCATCCTTAGAGGTTTTTAAGACCCAACTGGATAAAACCTTGGTTGGGATGATATAGTTGGGGTTGGCCCAGCTTTGAGCAGGGGGCTGGACTAGATGGCTTCCTGAGCTCCCTTCTAACCCTAACTTTCTATGATTCTTGAGTGGTGCATAAAGCAGCTGAATATTTCTTTTGTTAAAACTAGTTTATTAGACTTAGAATACCTTAATATTTACCTTAAAACACAGAGTTCCCTTGCATGTACCTGAGCCAAATCCACTACAATCAGTGTGCTTCAGGATGACAGAACAGAGAATGATATTTGATGTTCTAAGATTTCAGGCTCTGAGTCACAAGCATGGTAAGCAAATAACTCCACACTTAGATCTTGTTTCTCTTTTATTTCCTGCCATCTTCATATCCTTTCTGGACACTGCTGTGGCCTCTAATACACTGTACTAATTTTAAAATAGCTCATTAAAATACAAAATGATTCCATTGCAATAATGTACCTGTGAGCTACATTCACTTTTAAACACATTTAACTTTTAAGAACTAAGGGCATTTATACACATATATTTGTCTGCTCCAACATGTGGAGTCGACTCAATTAATCAAGTCTGCTCTGCATCGCATCCATTTCGCATAAATGGCAAAATGTGTATTAGCACTGAGAAAAATGGCAGTGGTGCGCTTTTCAACTAAAACACCTTTGATGCATTTCAGTTCAAAAGTGTACCACCATTTTCTTAGCACTGATGCACATTTCACCATTTATACAAATGCATGAGCTGCAGCGCTGGGCACTTTTAAAAGCACCTGGCACTGAGGTGCAAAGGTGTACAAATGCCCTAAAATTTGAACAAAGAATCAATTCCCCTTCCTCACATGCTTCTAATGCAGTGAAATACGCTAAAGCAGACTCCTAACACAAGACATTTCTCCAAACCTAAATTTACCTGTTTCTGCTTCTGATTCTGAGTCATCTTCCTCATCCTCTTCACTAGAACAGCTGGACTCATCCTTCTTTCCCTCTTCTTCTTCATCTGCTTTCTCATGCTCTAGAGACTCAATGCTGGTTGCATTCTTTTCTTGCTCAATAATCAAAGTCTCTTTACTGGAACGAAAAAGACTTATTTCAAATAAAAATATTTATTAACTTGAGTAAAGACAACCAGACGTATAAGTAGTTCATATTTGTAGAAGCTTACAAAGTTTTTCGTATCAAGAATATCATCTCATTTAATGCTGCACTTACTTTTTAAATGGTTTTTGTGACTGATTATTATCCAGGTTGGCTGTAGATTCAATTAGGGGAGATTTCTTTTCCCGTTTTTCACTATGAAGCTTTCAGGGATATAAAAATAATGCAATGAAATTGACAGGTTGATAAGTGACAAAGATTTAATACAAATATTATTGGATAAATACATCATGCAAAATATTCAAAATGCTATATCTGAAAAATTAAATCAAACTGCGTTGCTCATCTTTCATGGTTAAATGCACTGACATCCTCAGGCAGAATTTGACAGAATGGAATGGAAGAACAGTTAAAGTGGCATTTACTGACTTTAGCACCTCAAGTCAAACCTGAAGATCAAGTCCATTAACTAACTTGAATTGGTTACACCTAAGAAACACCTCCCCCCCATAATTACGAGACTCTCTAATACTCTAAATGTTTATGTCCGTCTGTCTGTCCGTAATGCTTTACTCACGCTCTAACTAGCTGACAAACAGCCAATCAGAGTGTGAAGAAGCATTCTGATTGTGGCAGCAGGCTGCCTTCTGTCATGTGGATACAGGGGACGAAGCGCCTGGAGGCAGCAGCAACACAGCGGAAAGAAAGGGGGGGAGGGGCAGGGCCAGCAAGGCCCGGGCCCAATGCAGTGGCGGGGGGGCAGTCTTGAGCAGGGGAAAAGCCATCCCACTGTGGTGAGGGAACAGCAGGCCCAGCCTGATGTGCCCACAGCAGCAACTGGAGGAGGGAAGGAGCTGGCCTCCTCCCCAACCCACACATCAGTCCCGAGCCCACTCCTCCTGTCCACCCGCCGCCACCATGTCGGCCTTGGGCCCACTACTTCCACCCACCATGGCAGCCCAGCTTCTCCCCACCCTTGGGCCCAGGTCCATTCCTCCCTAGGCCCCAAGTAGCAAGAGGGAAGGGGAAGTGGGCCCAGACTGGGGGGGGGGGGGGCCCCCCCCCCCCCCCCTTTCATTTTTGACGGGATTTTGGCTTTTTT
>NW_017729022.1:36413230-36416170 GCF_001723915.1 Gavialis gangeticus
TTGACAGGAATTTGGCTACTTTATCTATAAAAGCCTACCAGATTCTGCTTCTTTTGCAATTCTTCTAAATATCCTAGAATGTCTTCATCTGCTACATCAAATGCAGTCTGTCCCTGAAAGACAAATGTAAACACATCACAATTTTAATGTAGGATTTTAAAAATCATGGATTAGGATGTATAAAGCACTCGCATGATTATGCAGGTTAGAACAACCATGCAGTGAAGTTTTTAAAGTATGAGCCAAACTTCATCAAAACTCTTCTCTTTCCACCAGTGATTAAGCAGAATATTGCATATCCATTTATGTTTGAAAGTGAAACACATGCTCAGAAAAAGCACTCTTTCACTAAAAAAAAAAAAGATTTTATTGAACTCTTTAAGAATATGAATCCAGGCCTGAGAGACATGGGGATGAGAAGGCTGTCAAACAAACTTTTCCCCTCCTCCCAGCACCCACCTTTTCTGAAACAACCAAATTAAGTGTAGCTCCTGGTTGTAGAGAGCTCAAGAAGGTTGAGGGGAGTGGGATGAGAGTTGTTCAGTTCCTGTTCTAGTGGGTCCAATATATCTGACTTGTCTGGGTAGGGAGCGAGAACTGACAATTTTATTAAGATTAGAGAGACTTTCCCAGCTCACAAAAAAGAGACCATCAAGAAGCAAGCTAAAAAGCACCAATCTCCATAATGTGAAAATATAGTGGTACCAGTAAACTATTGCTAACCTATTCCATTATAAGACCCAATTTCCAAAGAGTTAAACTATAATCATCCTGGCTTAAAATTTCCTCTAACGAGAGTCTCTTTCGCCGAATATTTTTTGGGAAATTTCAGCATAAGTAGCTTGCTTAGCTGTTTTTCAGAATGAGGTTAGGTGAAGTATTTTGTGAATGCTAAGTTGTTGGGTTTTTTTAAAAACACACACAATTCTGGGACCCCCACTCCTTTCAAACAAGGCAGGAAATTTGAAATTTGGCAGGAAGAGCCTTCTGCTCTTCCTGTAACAATCTGTCCAAATTTGGCCAAGTTATGAACTTCTAAAATGTCAGTTCACATGTGCTTGGTAGGACTTGTCAAAAAGTGGCAGCTAAATTATCTGAAAAATCTGTTTACAGTAAGCATGCCCTATACTTGGGCTGCTCACACAGAGTAAAAAACTTCCCTTGCAATTGTTTCTTGTGGTAACCTCCATTCTGACATCTAACCTTAAATGTTCTTTAACATATTTTTTTCAGTATAAAAATAGTATTAAACAATGTTAGACAATTTTTCGGGTTACTTTCTTTCCCCCTGCCCCTTTTAAATGTTCAGCTGACCTGTGGAGGATACTGTGAATCATTGTTTCTTCCCCTTAAAAAAAAAAAAAAAAAAATATACAAGACTTGAAGTCAAAGGAGGGCTAACTTTAAAATTAATAGTTTATTTCTCTTACAGTTAGTATTCTGGGTAAACCTGAATCTAATTTTCTTAGAGTAAGAAATTCTCTCTAATATTTGCTAAAACTCTTTCATATTAATGGTTTCATTAGATAGCAAGATACATTATATACTACTTGAGCAGATAGAGCTTTTAGTTAATGATCAGCTTTTTCATTTTACAAAAACACAAAGACTTTTGAAGGATTTTTTCTGCAGAAGGCTAAGATAAGGCCTGATTCAGCAGTCTAATACAGTTCAGATGAACACCTGTCAGTCTGTGTCTGTTCACTGCAGAAAAGGAATTTTTGAGGGAGAAACTGACCAAACATAGTAACAATTTTTGTCTCTGCCTTGATCAGCTTTAACAGTCTGGTACACGTTTTCCAAATGCCAAAAGCTCATTCTTTAAGATACTCTCCCATAACAGTGAAACTGCAAGTCAAGCAAAGCCAGTTCTGCTCATTTTCTAAATACCTGCAGAACTAAAAACTTAAAAACAGACTAAATTTGTGAGAAGTCACAGTTCAAAAGCCTGCCTTATACATACCCATGGGGGGGGAGAGGGGGCGGAAAGCGGGGAGGAAACCAACATTTGTTTTATTATGAACAGCAGTAGTTGAGGGCTTTTTTTTTTTTTTTTTTTTTTTTTTAAACCTACTGCTGATTTTGCAACAGCTATTTCTCTAACATGCAGCCATTTCCCATCTCTAACTAAAACTAAACTATTGATTACTATTAGTTTTCTTTTTTCAACCCATAACACATATAATACACTGAAATATCATATAGAAATAAAAGGAATGCACTAAATTTGTGTTGTAAATTGTAACTACACTATTTCAATTTTGTGAATTGTAAGTTAGCAGTAGGTTTTCTTGCTCACCTCACAGGAAGTGCTGTAAAGGAATAATAATAAAACAAGCCTTGGCAATTCTTTGTTGAGAATTCTGTAGCAAACAAACCTCTTAACCAGCCAGAGTTTTTAGAGTCAAACATGGGACACTACACCAAAGTAAAATGATTATATTGGAATTAGAGTCCATTACTGATATAGGTTTACCATTGCTGACCCGCTCATCTGCATTGGATACCAAAAAAGTTCTAAAAACCTGATGTTTGGAGGTTATGTTCTGAATTTTAACATATTAACACTTGTAACAGTAAGCTATTTGTAGCTAACCGCAATCATCTTCAAAACCAAAGCTTTATTAACTTAAGCATAATTTTTACATAATGAAATTGTCACAAAAACCATCCCTTCTCTCAGCTTCCTGTATGTGTTCATAAATGACTAATGAATGACAAGTTTTTATTTATTTCATTTGTTCCTTGTGCATCAACAGGAACTTCTTCTTACTAAATCTTCAAAGTTACGCATAAATTTGAAAGGAAAGAGTTGTTCAGGTTCTACTGAAACCAAATTTAGCTGGCATAACACTGATAGCATAAGGAGGGAAGGATAAATTTTGAACTTGTGATGTGTTTGTTCAGGAAAAAGTAGGTCTTTTTACATATTTTAAGTAT
>NW_017729022.1:36416534-36445737 GCF_001723915.1 Gavialis gangeticus
GAGAGAAATAAATGGATCAGACCAATGGATCCATCAAGTTCAGTATCCTTCACATTACTCTCTCTCTGGGCAGAAATCCCCAAATTTCAGTTGTCACAGGTTTCTTAAGGGTGCCTCTAACCAATCACCTCTGAACTCACTCTATTTCTGCTACAACTTTTTGAAGTGAGATGACCAGAATTGAAAGCAACATTCCATGGCAAGGCATACCACTAGCCCATACAACGGCAATGTTCTCCTCACTTTCCATCCTGTTCCTTACATCCTAACACTGTTTGCTTTTCTGATTATTGTTGCACACTGAATGCTCACTGAGACGTTTGCCAGAAGCTCAGGGATGAAATCTTAACTCCACTGCAGTTTTGTCACAGTCATCAGTGGAACAAAGATCTCACTCTATGTCTATAACAAATAAAAAAAGTCAGTTAAGAACCCAGTAAAGGGTATGAATTGTTATAACTGTTTCCTCAAACGTAAAGTGCTTTGCATTTGTCGCCATTTTATTTCTTATTTCATTTTCAATTATTGTTCATCTTACTGGAAAAAGGCTTATAAATACCTAAGGTACTTTAAAAAGTGACTTACAGCCCATACCACTGGAAACCAATCCTTTTTAGCTGATAGTCCAGCATTTTTTTAACCCATGATACATTTTAAAAAATAAAATACAATTATTTCTGTTTCTCCACACAACCAAGAAAGTATCCAACAAAATGAGCAACCGTACTGACAAATGTAAAACTGGCCGTGTGAAATGCTTTGGTGAATTGCAACAGTAATTTAAGCTGCCAATTAAAATCAAACAGAAAATCATTTTAATCTTGACTTGCATTTTGTTTTAAATATTTTACTAAAGATAGATTTCCACCTAATTTGTATGAGATGGTACATTTTGCTCATTCTATATGTATGTCAAGCAAGCACGTATTTTAATATACATTTAGACAGAACACTACTGAAATCTTTCATACTACATAAATTTTTGACTCTGCTTAAGTGCACTGGGATGCAAACAGCTTCAATTAAAATGATTAAAAAGTGTTAAATTTATTTTCTATTGTTAAACACAGCTACCTTCAAGGCTGATGGACAAGAAAAATATTGTTTCAGAAAAACATCTTTTGCACCTAAAATTGATTTATTAAACCATGGCAATAGCTGATGTATAGAACCAGTTGTTTTTCGTCAACAGTCCTTCAAGATTGTACAACATGTTTGTTTTATCCTCACACTTCAGTTTTATAGGGTATAGCAAACGTGCTCACAGCACAGCCTGTCCGATTCCAACAAATCTATGAATTCTGCTAAATACCTTGGCACAAGGGCACAGAAAAGGACTTTCATTTTATTCATAAATGAGAAAAGGAAACAAGTTTTCCTTTCTTTGGAGCTCCCAATCAATCAGATTTTCAGGGCGTGGACAATCATGCGTTGTTGCCACTTTAATGGGGAAGGGAAATTGATGTATTCCGAGTGTGCAGCAGCTGTTAAAATCTACCCATTATGGCTAGGGACACAAGTTACACATTAACCAGTTTAAGTGATCAGAAACTGGTTTAAACCTGTAACAGAACACAAGCTCAGTGAAACTGGTTTAAGATAAATCTGGTTGAATGTAGTATTAGACTTAACTGATTTGGATCAAATTGGTTTATGAAACTTCTGTCCCAGACCTCTTCCTGGTTCAAGTTAAATCACAGTCCACCAGCATCCCAGCATGCTTTCTAGCCCTTGGCTGTGCTGTACTGTGTGATCTAGAGCAAGGGTTCCCAATCCTCGGGCCACAGCCTGGTGCCGTGCTGCGGCAGGTTGGCTGCCAGACCAGAAGTGGCCGCGGACCAGCAAACTGCGGCCCCCCCAAAGCTGAGCAGAGAGGCCACGGATCCTTTTGCAGGGCCTGCAGCAGCGCAGAATTTGGCCCAACTCCCCCCCCAGCCAGTCAGGGTATCTTTACCTGTCTGCCAGCTGAAAATTCTGGCCGCAGTTGACTGTGACTGCTGGGCTGTGGTTTGTCAGGCTGTGGACACTTCTGGGCTGTGGTGCCAGGCCATGGCATAAAAACTTTGGGAACCCCAGCTCTAGAGAGCAGGGCTGGGCCCACCCCCTCTGCTCCCTAGTTGGAACAGTGAGGGCTGGCTGGAAGGGGGCGTGGGGCAAGCCCAGCTAGGGATTCAACCCAGTCTATGGGGCTTGGGGGGGGGGCAGGAGGGAACTGCCCCCCCCCCGGCAAACCCTGGCTGATGTCTGCGGCCAGGGAGGAGGGGATTAAACCCCTATTGCCCCACTAAAAAACTTACTGCTGGCTGCAACTGGACTACAAATCCCAGAGGCACCTGGAAGCAGGAAGAGGACGTGATGAGCAACCTTGCAGAGTCCTGCTGCTGTAAGTCTGGACTGTAAATCCCAAAGGCCTTGGAGGCAGCAGGAAGAACAAGTAAACACACAGCTAGGGAGCTGTGCTCTAGCACCCCTTGGCTTCTGGCCTGAGCCACTGCAGGCATGTGGCTGCATTTCCTGAATCAAAGGTAAACGTCTGTTCACTTCTGTTTCAATTTAATCTGTGAAACGTAGACTAACACGCAAAGACTGAACAGACTCAGCCCTGGGCTTTTTGACTGTCTGTATCTAACCTATATTTGCACGATCCTAGTTAGTTAACCTGCCCTAACTTTGTCTTGGGATAAAGCAGGATCCAAAATTGGAGTCGTTTTGCAGTGCTCATATCACTACAGAATCATGTTAACATAACTGTTGAACTACAACAACATTTGATATTTGTCTCTTTCCATATTGATACAATTGTTACAGCTGCCTCTGCCCTCAATTTTAAATGAGCTAGTCACTTAACTATTCAAGTTAAATAAAGTTGAAAATGTTCTCTTTGCAACTTGAAGACAGGGTACTTCTATCCAAAGCTGGTTTCACACTTTAACAAACTCTACTTCTAGATGCAGGTTGGCTTGACTTCTTTAAAAGTGCAGCAGCAAAAATGTATTAAGTGTATTTAATTTCTATAATTTAGTAAACTAATTTTAGGCCTTTACATGAGTTCCTTTATCTTTCACTTTAATTTTATTTTTAAAAAAGAAAAAGTATTTAAATAAACATTCACATTATATTAAAAATGCTGATGTAATTAAATCATTCATCAGTCATCAATGATTTATGTAATAAAATCATCAATCACTGATGGTTCAATATCTAGCTGGGAGGAGGTATCAGACGGGGTTCCCACGGGTCAGTCCTAGGTCTGGTATTGTTTAATATCTTCATTAATGATTTGAACAATGGGAATAAGTGCACGCTAAGCAAATTTGTAAATGACACCAGGTTGGATGGAGCTGATACTTTGGAAGGCAGGGTTAGGATCTAGAGTGACCTGGTTAGACTTCTAAAATGTTCTGCAATCAATCAGATAAAATTCAACAAGGACAAGTGCCGAAGTCCTGCTCTTGGGATGGAACTGCATGCAAAAATAGGGACTGAGGAATGACTGACAAGTCTGCAGCACTGCAGAGAAGGACCTGGGGGTTACAGTACACCGACCATCCATAAGCTGAATGAGACAACCATGTGTTCTGGGTTTTACTAACACGAGTATCACTTGCAAACCAAGGTAAGTGATTCTTCTGCTCTATTCACTACTGGTGATGTCTCGCCTGGAGAACTGTATCCAGTTTTGGACCCCATGTTTCAGGAAGGATATGGACAGATTGGAAAGAGTCCAGTGCAGAGCAACAAAAATGATTAGGGGCTTAGGAACCATGACAGATGAGGAAGGCCGAAAGAGCTTGTGTTATTTAGTCTGGAGATGACTGAAGGTGGATTTGATAACAGGCTTCAAATACCTGAAGGGAGATTAAAGAGGGTGGCGATTATAGGAGGACTACATGGGTGGGAATGGGCAACCTAGAGAAACTCGAATCTCCTTCCTTGGAAGTTCTTCAGAACAGGTTAGACAGACACTTGGCTGGGATGGTTTAGTCAGGGATGACTCTGCTTTGAGCAGGGGCTAGACCAGAAGATCTCATGAGTTCCCTTTCATCCCTATTTTCCTATGATCCTTCCCCACTGGAATTCCAATTAGAGATGCATTCAAAACAAATGATAATAAGTAGACAGAACCTGAAAAGCGGTTGGCTGAAATACCTTCAGCTTGGCAAACAGTACTGCAATTATTGGTTGCATCAGGTGGTCACAATGCATGAAATTCCATCTTCAAGGTCAGATAACCTGGTACAAACTTCAACAATTCCTTTTCCCCACATCCACAAGGACTGCCAAAGGCACAAGCACTAAACAATTTCATTAACAAAGTCTGCCCTGCTTCTTGATAATAATGCAGTGACTTGCAACTGGAATTTTAACTTGTGGAAAAAAAAAAATAGTACAGGGAATTAGGCAAACAGCTGTACCAACATGCTGCATAGGTACACTAAAATGCATGTAAAAAAACAGTGTTGTAAGGGTCACTGCAATGTCTCGACGATAAATGTTTAATCTTTCCAACAAACAATCTCTGGTCAATTGTTTCGTTCTTCCTTGGTATAAACAGACCCTCTTCCTGTGGAACAAACAGCTAGAATGTGTTTTTGCTGCAATAGTCAGCATTAATAGCATTGGCATTTAGAAGTGATCATAACAGATTAAGGAGTTAACAGCACATTAAAAGATAAATGTGTATTTGTCTTGGTGCATTGTTTCAGTCTGACTGATTGCTAGCTAGACAACCACATGCCCAATTACACTTTAAAGTCTATTTTGAGCAATCCTAAAACTAGGAAGGGGTGTGAGATAAATAAAGCTTGTATGTGCGGTTCAGTACCAAAAACCAAGGCCACATGTGGTCCTGTAACTTGCTACTGTTTTTTCCATTTCTGGGGAATCTGCGCATGAATTTACCAAGAAAGCTTGCTGCCTTCTGTGCAGCAGTATCTGAGAAGATAGATAGAAAACATAGCTACTGACTCTTAGGTATGACCTGCCCATTTACCTCCATTTGCTTAACACTTAAGCCGAGCAACAATTTATGCCAGAACTCTTCTTGCCAGTTATCAAATATATCAGATTTAACAGACAAAAGGGCTATTAGTCTGCATGTAGAATCAAAGCTGTAAGCTTCTCTCTCTATAGAGAAGTACTGCAGGAATGCACCCGAGTGCCTACAGCAGGGGTAGGCAAAATGTGGCTCACCAGGCCATTCCATCTGGCCTGTGGGACCCCTAAAAAGTTTAGAAAAATTAATAATTATCTGTCCCTGGCTGCCTGTCATGCAGACCTCAATGGCTTGTCAAAACTCAGTAAGTGGTCCTCCACCCAAAATAATTGCCCACCCCTGGCCTACAATGTGAAGGGAATGTGTCTTCCGTCTTCAATAAGGGGCATAACCTACATACTGATTCAAGACCTTTTCAGTTTTTCAAAAGCATTAGAAACGTGTTTAATTTTGGAAACTGTGTGGAAACAGATCAGAAACTTTTGGAAAGAGCTGAAATAAACTGATCACGCTGCCTGTTGACTTTTAAAAACTGGACCCAGTAAAGCAGAAACCAAAATTCAATGGCATTGTTTTGGAATTACAATAGTCTGATCTACAGTTTGCAAAGGAAACTACTTACGTATGATAGCTTGGCAAGAAGGCAATTTGGGCAAATTTCTTCAAAAGTCTTTATTTAACAGCAAAGCTATTCTAACAAGGACAGTGTTAAAAGGTTGTATCATTAATTTTATTTCACACTGTTTGCCTGCCTCAAAAGTCATATGCTGAATACAAAGTTAACTTCAGATACGAAGTTGCATAACTTTCTAATGCGTTCCTTCTCCTCCATGTATTGCATGCAGGTCTCTACACTTCACGTACTTTGCACTTAAAACACTTTCCATTTATACCTTTAAAGTATTTATGTGCCTTATAGCTGAAAACTGTCAAACCAAGCAGATAAAAAGTAGCTTTGGATTTCTTAATGAGCTGTTAATTCCTTAACCTTATGATCCCTTTTAAATGCCAATGCTATTAATCTTTTATTGCTGATTATTGCAGCAAAAACATACTCTAGCTGTTTGTCCCATATAAACAAGTTCTTTTTATACCAAAGGGGGAAACAATTGGCCATATTGTTTACTGGAAAGATTTAGACATCCTGGAGACAGTGCAGTGACCCTAACCAACACTGTCTTTTGACATGAGCTTACCTAAATTAATAAACAATTTAATTTTCAAGACTGTTTTAGTCCATCATGCCAAATATATAACGCAAAACAAAGCAAACAAAATAATCTGTTCTCAGAGGTGCTGAACACCTGCAACTCATACTAATTTCAGCAATGTTGTGGATTCCTGGCATCTTTAAAAACCAAATCCTTTATTGCATATTTGGCAAAACAACAAATGGAGCTTCTTAGCTCGCATTAGCAAATGTACCTCTTCAGCTACCACTGTTAGACTCCTTCCTCTGCCCCTTTGCTTTTCCTTTTCTTGCCAAGACTGATTTAAAGATTACCCAGATAAACACTACATGTCTCCCCACTCCTCAAAACTCCAAGTAAATAAATTAGGTTTCAACAGCAAATTTAGGCACAAACATTAAATTCACACATGGTAAATCATTTTATGATTGATTCAACTAAGATACTTAGCTTGACACAGGGCATGTGAATTTGGGTGTGGGTGGGTGGTTAATGCCGTTTTAAGGCAATTCCATCCTTTCCAATACATTGCTTTCCTGATTGTAATCTTGACTCCTAAACACAACTTCTAATTTCCAAGATAAACCAAAAATGTTACCCTTTGGTGTTCACCCCCCACCCCTTGTAGAGATGACAGTGTTTTTCCAGCTTAAGTTTAAGTTTGTGTGCCTGGGAACTTCCTTAAGTTATTTAAAAAACATTTATGAACTGCTTTGGGAAAGAGTCTCCATAAATCTCAAGAGAGGTGTGGGGAAATTTACATGCACTATAGGGACAGATGCTGGAAGATAATCAGGGTCTGGATGGAAGAGAATAAGCGAAAAACAAATGCACAACTTCAGCCCCCCCTTACACTGCAAGACCAGTGTTGATTTTGGGGCTTTAAGTGCTGCAAGAAGGGCCTCTGCAAACTAGTAAGTCCACAGCTCTCTGATATGTTTCCCAGAGTGCACAAAAGGAAGAATATATTATTTCATCTTTATTATACATAAATCTGATAGAAACTATTATTATTAAATTAAGTTTCCAGAGCCCAAAGTCACGAGCACTGACTTAGGTAATCACACAGAAGCTAATACAGTGTTAAAAAAAAATCTGCTTATGGCAAGCCAAAAGAAGTTAAGAAAATACTGAAGAAATGAGAAGTTTCTTTGATCTCTAACAGCACCCACAAACCATATCTTACTTTTAGAACCTGCAAGTGAATTTAAAGAACAGAAAATTAATATAAAAGTGTGGACATAAACATGCTGCTTCTGGCAAAACATGCAGTACAGAAAGCACCATGAACAATAATGGCATTTTAGTTCTACTTTTCCTACCCTGGCTTCTAAAGTCACTTTAGAGACCAGAACTTTGTATCTTGACAAGGATTACATAAAAATCCTACCACTTTGTTGACAGCCTCCATATCACATAGGTTTTCCACTAAAATTCGACAGGCTTCTTCTTTACCCCAATGAGCAGCAGCATGAAGTGGTGTCCAGCCATCATAATCTTTAATATTTACATCATAGCCAGCCTGTATTAAAAGCCTAAAGAAATTAGAAAAAATAGATGTTGTAGTTGAGAGTAGTAATGTGCCATTACTTTCTAAAATTATTTTATAAAGTAAGTTTTAATTTTCTTGCCTTCACTTTAACTCTCATGTAGGATTAACAACAACAAAAATTTAAGACTGTCAACTTACAAGGCACATTTCCTCCTAAAAATATATTCCTTCTTCTCATCAGTACAGTAAAAACTTAGTGCAACTTAAAAGTTAAGAAAAAATTTTTTTGCACTGTATTCAATAATTTGTTACTGGCAAGTCAGTTTTACTGTTTCCCCGTACAGTGGGGGAGTTCTTTTTGCTGCAGTCCTCAGGAAAACAGGGCCCCTCAAGTCTGCAATGTGTGCTGCAGATTACATGCAGCTCCAACATTTTCTGGGCATTTTAAAGAAGCTTGCAAAGAAAAGTAGTAAATAGAACCTTTATTACTGTATCGTGCAATAGCGCTGTACAGCCTAAGCCACACATATGGAGGGTTTATCTGACAACCAGGAAACTGATCAATATGTAGGGTGATTAGTAGGGCTGTGTGAAGCTTCAGTCACTGATTCAATTCAGAGATTTGGCCCGATTCAGCAGCCAAGTCTCCAAATCCGAATCAAATCAGGAGACCCATTAATCTCTCTGAATTGAATCAAAAGCCTCCAACTCAATTTGGAGAGATTTGACTAACTGGACATAGATACAGCTTTAAATGTTTTTTCTACGTACCTCGAGGTACGAGGTGAGACTCATGAATGCCGAGATGGAGCGGATGGAGTGTTGCAGAGGGGCACGGGGAGATCCACCACGAGCTTAGCAACGGACCCAGAAGTGGACCAGAAGTACTTCTGGTGTGCTTCCGGGTCCACCACAGAGCACATGGGGGACCCCCTCACCCCTCAGCTCGGGGACTGATGCCTACGGGGGGGGGGCACCCAAGGTTACCCTGTGGCCAACTGCCAAGCCAGGGGGGTGCAGGAGGGGGGCCGCCACTGAGCACATGGGGCATCACCCTGTACTTCCATGGGATGCTCCATCCGCCCCACCATCTCAGCATTCATGAGCCATGCCTGGTACCTTGATGTATGTAGAAAAAACATACAAAGCTGTGTCTATGGCAGAATTGCCAATTCTTCGAATCAGAATCACATCTTCACATTCAGATTCAGCTGAATCGAATCAGGACAGTGATCTGAATCAACTAATGGAATCGCTGTCCTCTGAATCAGGCCAAATCCGAATAGAATACTGTCCACTTCGCACACCCCTAGCGATTAGCAAACCCTGCAAAGCCCATCAGCATGTGCTGGATAGCAGCAGGATCCTGGCTCTACTCAGCTGAACTAAGAAGCAGGAGGGTTTTGCCACCATAGGGGACCTTTGAGTTCAGCAGCACTTGGTTTTGCCAGCACAGCTGTGCCCCTCTGTGTGCTATAAACAAAGTTGCTTAAGTAGCTGCTTAAATGATTCTTCTTAAATACAATTAATGAAGTGCTAACAGGGAGGCTTACAAAGAGGCACAGCGATTAAAACAAAAACTAGTTGTGCACCAATAAAGATTTTCTTGGCCGATACTGACAGCTGATTATTAACCAGGCATGTCAGCTGATACTGATCTGACAGCTGATTTATAGGAATGTAGCCTGGCAACTTGGAGAGCAGCACCTCGCAGGTAACTCTGTGGAAAGGAAGGGACATGGGGAAGGGAAGGGGTGTGAGGGGATGACTGAGGCCCCCATAGTGAGGGAGTGGGGCAGGGACAGAGGCTGCCCGGTCAGGGCAGCGAATGGAATTCTGTGCCAGGGAGTGGGACGGAGCCCATGTGCAGCTTGTCCAGCGCGTGGGGGGGGCGGAGGAATGAGGAGGGAGGCGGCTCCCCTCTGCTGTGTGCACCCCCAGGGGAGGCATGTGCCCTCTCCCCCAGATTTATGCATGGGGCAGAAGTGGGCAGCATGCTATGGGCTCAGGGCCATGGACAGTGCCAGCCTCTTCCCAGTGTGGGGGCTGGGCAAGAGCTGGGATCAGAGCGGATGGGAGCGGGGCAGGCTCAGCTGTAAGGCAGGCAGCAGTGGCACTGGCAGGAGTGGCTATGGCAAATTTTGGGATGGTTACAACCCCCACGAGCCCCTAATAGCACCGCCTCTGCTCAAGGCACTTCGCTCTATGGCCTTCCCCATGGGAGCCCTGCACTGCAGGGTGGACAGGGGACTCGCAGCTGGTGCAGGGCCCCTGAGGGAAAGCCGGCAGAACAGAGTGCCCCAAGCAGGGGTTGGGCTGTGGCAAGAATTGGGGGGACCCTGCAGCCACCCGAAAATTTGCCTAAGCCTCTTGTAGCCATTCCACTCAATTTCGGTGCCACCACCCGACCTGCACAGCAATGCCAGTCCTGCTCCTGCCCGCTCTAAGCCCAGCCCCTGAACTGGAAAGAGGCTGGCACTGTCCCTGGCCTCCGAGCCCACAGCCAGCAGCCCGCCTCCGGTCCGCACACAAATCCAGCACTTAATCAGTGACACTGTGGGCTACACTGGCCCAAAAAAAGCCAATAGACCACGTTAATTTTCTTTTATCAGTACCAATCAGATATATGACCGATATATGGCTGCACCTCTAATAAAAACAGCAGGCATTGCTAATTCATGTAAATGGTACCTTGAATATGGAAATAAGTATGATTTGGCATGCCAGATTTAAATGGCTGCTGTATTATCTGAAGGCATTTTAAGGGGCTTGCATGGTTTTAATGAACAGCAACAGGAATCAGTAATCCTAACTGTGGTATAAAAACCTAGTTTCTTAGTTTCTCTCGGACTGAAGTGCTTGCACCTGGACAAATAGCCTTTAGATGTACTTTTTTACTGTGTACATAAATCAATGTCTTAAACCAAGTTTTATAACATTACAGAATAGCCTCGAACGTTGCTTGCAAATACAGAGCAGTGGTTTTCAATCTTTTTTTCTTTAATTGTGAACCCCTAAAAAATTAAATGGAGATGTGGACCCTTTTGAATTATAAGTGTGGGTATTTACATACTTCCGATTGATCATAGTCATCTTTCACCGAGCCCTTAGACAATCTGCAGACCACAGATTGAAAACCACTGACAGAGCAAATGAAAGATTCAGGAAAAAACCCTTTTTAGCTATAATAGAAACATTAGCTTTTCTTAAAATGGATTCAAATTTAATATGGACAATGCTCTCAAGGTTTAAATAGGTTATCTACAAACTACAGCACTGTTTAAAGTTTCATATTTGGTGACAACAGGAAATAACTGCAAGAAATAGGCATTCCTAAAGATCACAATTTTCCAAGATACGAGGGGTGATCAGAAAGTTCTAAGACTCAGCCTTTATTTTAAAGAATAATGTACAAACAGCATTTTTATGAGCTGCCCCCTTCAAAGTAATCTCTCCCAGATGATATGCACTTGCCCCAACGTTCCTGCCACTTTCGGAAGCAATGCTGGAAGTCTCCAACTGTGAGTTTCTTGAGTTCCGCTTTCACATTCTTATGGATGGTTGGAATGTCATCAAATCTCTTTCCTTTCAGCTTCATTTTGATTTTTGGGAACAGAAAAAAAAAAATCACATGGGGCAAGGTCAGGTGAATACGGAGCGTGTGGTAACACAGGAATGTTTTTTTTAGCAAAAAATTCTTGAATGGAGACAGCAGTGTGTGAAGGAGCATTGTCATGGTGCAGAAACCATCGACCATTTGCACACAGCTCGCAGTGGTTTCTTCTAACTTTATCCCTCAATCAAATCAAAACCTCTTTATAAAAGGCCTGATTGATTGTTTGACCACTTGGTACAAATTCCTGATGAACAATACCCCAAACATCAAGTCTTAGAACTTTTTGATCAAAACACGTATATTTCAAAAGGTGGGGAAGTTTCAATGTTATTAAACTCAAAATTAATTACAGCAACATGAAGATAAATATGGAGACATGGAACGTTTACTAATTAGAAACCGTACTTACTTTAAAACCTCTGTATACCCCTTAGCAGCAGCTACATGAAGTGCTGTACCACCAGATTTTGCATGCCTGACATCATTTATACGGCCACTGTTAAGCCACTGTCTTGCATCTCTAAGCATTATTCGTTCTTCTTCTTTTCTAGCTGCTTCTATGTCAACCCCTAGTTGAGAGAAGAAAAAGAAGTTATATTTAAACAAACAAACTAACCAACCTAAACTGATTTCCAGGAGGATTCTTGCATCTGCTTTACATGATGCAGTAGAAATCACAAATAAATAATATCATTTTTTGCAGCATATTAGGCGCTTCCCCTCATTTTGCAGAAGAGGCTTGATATATCTTATATAGAATGTAAACAATACCACAAAATGATGGATAAGGGAAGACAGAAAAAAATTAATACAACAATTTAAACAGAACTGAATGCTTTGTGTGAAGTTTAAAAAGGATGTGAAGTTTTCCAAAGTAGAGCACACACAATGCAAACATCTTAACTGACAAGCCACAGTAGGGGAAGAAAATACACTAACCCAGGGAAAGGCAAAAACCTAAGGCTAGATCTAAGCTAGCTATAAATATATAGATAGCTATGTATGCTGAACAGAAAGCTTAAAGACAGCTGAGAATGATAAGCATAGAAAAAAAAGCTTTTGGCAACTATGGTTATCAAGAGCTCAAATCAAACTAGTTGGGCATGTAAACAAAAATCATGGCTATTTCACTGGTAATCAGGCCCAGGTTAGAATAAGATCCCCCCTTGAAGTTATATACAATTGAACCACAACCTTGAATGGAAAACAATTACTGTTATTCACATAAATTAGTACTGCCAACAGGTTCTAAAAGGACACAACAATTTTTTAGTTCCTCAAGGATCCCAAGCATTTTGGTTTCCAACATTTTAATATGAGCAAAAGAAATATGGAAGCCAAGGGCTACACTTACATGACATTTAAAAAGTATTCACAAAATGGAGAAGGAAATGGTAGGTGCAACAACCACCTCTTCAAATTTATGAATAAAGAGGTTAGGACAACTACTTGGGATGTGCGAGACACCCTTTTTAATCCCTCATTTGCTTAATTTAAAACCCACACTCCATACTTCCCAGCATAATACTCTAATCACTGGACTATGAGGTTTTTTGATGAGCCTCAACTGTTTGAATGCATAATTCTAGGATTAGTTTCTATTCTAACAAGAATCTCTGGTCCCCATTTATAAAATGTTTACATATGTACCCTTTACTTGATTAAAAGAAGATTACCAAGCAAACAAACAATTAGTATTACTGATAGAACCACAAGTTAAATATGCAGTTATAAGCAAGCCATAGAATTCATCTCAAAACATTACATAAAGAAGTGCCATGCTGGGTTAGACCAGGGATGCTCAACCTCTAGCCAGTGGGCCAAATGCATCCTGCATAGCGATGGCATCTGGCCAATGGGTCAGGAAATTCCGTGGCCCTGGAGTGGTGGCAATTAATGTGATCACCCTCTCCCACTGCCAAATTCCCAAACCCCAAGCTCCACATGGTGGGTCAGAGCTGGGCCACGCCCCCTTCCTTACTCATGGCCAAATTGGGGCCAAGCTGCATCCATCCCCTTCTACCTACAGGGCTAAATACACAAACGCCATGTGCCCCTGGAGGCTGGGGCGGAGGGCACCAGAGGGGAAAGGACCTCCTGCAGGTGGTGGTGGCGGCAGTGTTACCAGCAGAAGCGTGGTGGCAGTAAGCTCCCTGAGGCAGCCACAGCAGTGTTGGGGGGGGGGGGGGCAGCCACCACCCGCAGATGCCAGCGGCAGCACCCAACAGCAATCGGGGACCACCTGCAGACACCACCAGCAGTGTCGGCAGCGACAGGGCAGGTGGAGAGCGGCGACCGCCCACAAGCACCACCAGCAGCACTTTTTGCAAGGAGTGCATGTGCACCCCCTACGCATCACCAATGGCTCGGTCATACCCTCTCTCCCTCCGTTGGGGCCAGGTTGGAGCAGTCAAGCCCCTTTCCCTACAGAGTCAGCTTGAGGCTGGGCCCACCTTCTCCCTCCATGTGGCCAGATGGCAGCCCACTGAGTCTGCCCTGAGCAACAGATCGGGACAACAAGCTGGATCCAGCCTGTGGGCAGACCAAGTACTGCCCATCCGGCATGCTGGGCAAAAAGGTAGAGCCCACCAAGTCAGACAATAGTCTACCTAGTGCAGGGATCAGCAACCCCTGGCATGCGTGCCAAGCACGTCACGCGAAACCATTTTGCTCAGCACACCACCGCCAGCCCTGGCTCTGGGTAGCTACTGCCAGCCATGGAGCCCAGGCTGTGCCCAGCAGGTGGCTGGGAAGCTGCAAGCCCTGCTGCAAGCAGGCCGGGCTCCATGATTGGCAACAGCTACCCACAGCCAGGGCTGGCTGCAGCCAAGAGACTGCAAACAGCTGCGACGGGCTCCGGTATCAGCTCTGTAGTGATGCGTGCCTCAGAGCGGATGGTGGGGGTGTGGGGCCTGAGGCAGCACATCCCCAGTCTCTCCCCTGCTCCCAGCACAGAGCTGATGACTGGGCTCCGAAGCCTGGCACAGCTGTTTGTAACCAGCTCCATGCTGGCGGTGTCAGCTCCAGCATCAGCTCCATGCTGGCAGCGACTGTGTGTGCACCTTGGAGCAGACAGTGGGGATATAGGGCCTGGCTCTGAGGCAGTGCAGCCCTCTTGCTGTCCACTCCGAGGCGTGCGTACAGCTGCTGCCAGCATGGAGTTGATGTCCGGAGCCCAGCGCAGCTGTTTGCAGCCTGCCCGCTGCTTACTGCAGCTGCCCAGAACCCAGGCTGGCTACAAACAGCTGCGCCAGGCTCCAGAGCTCAGTCATCAGCTCTATACTGGGAGCAGGTGAGAGATTGGGGCTGCGCTACCTCAGGCCCCTCCCCTACTGCCTGCTCCAAGTCATGTGTGCATGCACTGGCACAGAGCTGATCCCAGAGCCTGGGGCAGCTGTCTGCAGCCTCCTGTCTGCAGCTGCCTGGAGCCCAGAGCTTATTTGGTTGGTTCCAGTCCCAGAGCCTGTGGCCTCACAGCTGTGAGGCTGGGACAGGGGAACAGCTTTAAGGTTTTGAGCAGCTTGGGCACTCCAGAGATCCAGATCCGGCCCCTCCAGAGAACCAGGCAGTGCTGGGAGCTGGATCTGAGGTGATCTCGCCTCTGGGCACAGTCTTTGGAAGAAATGAGCTTCACTCCTCCAGACCTGAGCTCTCGGAGATGCAGAGCAGAGCCACGTGGCTACTGCTCACGAGACGATGAAGCCTGGGGCTGTACCAGTTTCCTACTGGGACCCCAGACCAGTGGCCCCAGCTCTGCCACTGCCATCCTGCATGGCCGTGGACAAGTCCCCTGCTCCCCCGTGCCTCTGTGCATTGCAGCTTAGAGTGAAGGTGTGATTTGTTCCCTGGGGCCAGGGTTGTGGGGGGAGGGGTCATGGCCCAGGAGCCCTTGAGAAGACTCTGGCTTACTGCCTCAGTCCCTTCAGGGTACAAGGACAAACTCCCCCAGCTCCAGCCCAGCTCTCCCCTCCCCTGCTGTGCTGGCCTGACCCCAGAGCACTGCCCTGGACCCAGTGGGGTGTTACACATAGCCAGTGCTGTCAGTCCAGAGCCAGTCTGGTTTGCTTTCCTGGGGGAAAACACTCCTTGATGCCCCCCTACACCTGCTGCCTTGGCACCAGGGTGGAGGGACTGTGGTGGGGATGCGCCATTGTGTGGTCTCCCAACCTCTCAGGGGATAACGGTTTAGATGCCCTGTATGGTCCTGCTACCTTAGAGACTTAGCTGTGTGGAGTGGGTGGGTGGTTGGGCTGATGGGGCAAGCTCCAGGCCGGCCACGCTGCAGCCCAGGGCCTGGCTCCCCGAGGAAGCACTGGGGCGCTGGAGGGCCCAAGGCATTGTTGGGTCAGACTTTGTCCGGTGCCCCAGTAGCCTGGCTCCATGTGCCCACGCATCTGGTCCTGTGCGTCTGTGTGTGCACATATGTCTGGTTCTGGATATGTGTGTACATGTGGCTGTTCTGGGTGTGTTCTGGTTCTCTGTGTTTCTGCACATGTGGTTCTCTGTGTGCGTGTGTATGTGTCTGGTTCTCTCTCTCTCTTTTTCCTCTTTATTTTTCTTTTTTCTCTCTCTCCCTTCAACATGCTTAACAAAAAAGGAACATACAACAAAGGCTACATTTATGATTATTAAATATATTAACATGCAGTGCATCCTGCAATGTACCCCCTTACCCCCCTCAATTTGTTTTTCTGGCATGCCAGCACTCCAGCACATTCCAAGGTAGACGCTGTAGTTTTTTTGGACTCTCCAGCCAAAAAAAAAAAAACTGTGCCTACCCTGGACCTAGTGGTTCTCAACCATTTCAGGGTCAGCTCCTCCATCACATTTTTGAATGTGTCAGCACTCCTGGGTGAGAACCACTGCTGGTGCTTCCTCATATTTAATTCAGTGCTTCTCAACCAAGTATTGCTACCTCCAAGTAAAAGTAAACCATATGCCTGCTGCACAGCCAGACCAGGAAGGGCTGTAGCATATGTGCATGGTACCATTGCACTAGGGCTCTGATCATCCTAAAGCAAACAGGAGCTGCCTCAGCTGTGTATCCCTTCTCTGTCCATCCCCTTAGCTCTCCCCAAGCTCCTCCTAGAAACAGAAACACATGGGTAGCATGTCCCACATGCCTCTGATTCTGGGAGGAAGAGGAGGGTTTGGGGGATGTGGACTGGAAAGAGCTACAGCACCAGTCAACTCCTGCCCACTTAAGAATTAATCAGAGTCCTAAGGGAGGAGGAATGCCCAGAGTACTTTTACCTGGTGGCTGTCCCCACAGCAGCCTCACTTGCCTCGTGGCATCCCTGAGGGGGATGTCAGTACACCCCAGTTGAGAACCAGTGACACGGCCCAAGATAAGGCCTGTACACAGATCTCTTCTACCTGGATCTGACTTATGCTAATGCCAGAAAGGGGATTCCCACTGGTCAGAACAGATAACTGCAGGATCCTCTTATGCTGACAGAGGTATCGCAAACCCTCTACCCCATTGCCTTGCTTCCCAAAGTGGCAAGTAGCAAATGGCACAGACAAGAGTATGTATACGGGCCATGTATAAAAAGGTCCCTGTCATATCCTCAATAGCATCAATAATCATTGGTTAAGGTATTTCACAATGTTCTATTTAATATCTCCCTATGGATCTGTCCTCCATGTTTGTGTTTACTCCCATTTTGAAACACTAGGTCATATGATATAACCTCCTGTGACAATGAGTTTCATAAGTTAACTACATAGTATACAAAAAACTTAATTCAAATAATCATCTACTAAAAATCTTTACAAGCGCTTCATAAGAAAATATGGCTTTAACACCTGGTCAAACCTGATCAAAAGATCTACTGGATATTCACTAGATGGGAGGCTAAATTTACATACGCAGGTACAAGACTGAGCATGTCTCTACTACAGTGCATGGATGTGACAGGTTGAACCAGGGGTAAGCAACCCCCGACATGGGTGCCAGAGTGTGGCACATGAAGGCATTTTTGCATGGCGCACACACTTTGGAGCAGATGCCACAAAAAGGATCGGGCCCTTCACAGCTCCTCTGCCATCTGGCCCTGGTATGCCAATGTCTTACAAGTCAAGGTTGCAGGTGTTTTTGGCACTCTGCCCAAAAAGCTTGCTGACCCCTGGGTTAAATGATTCATTGTTAAACCGGTAAGTACAGTGATAGCTGGTTAGCTTACCAGTTAACCTTTAGCTCCGGGTAGGAGCAGTCTGGCATGGAAGGGAGGAAAGGAAGCCATACGATGCCTCAGCAGGAATTGGAAGGCAGAGGGCAGGCAGGAGGGAAAGAGGGAGGGAGAGAGAGAGAAGCGGGGAGAAAAGGAGGGAGAGGAGGGGTGAGTGGGACCAGTACCCATAGCCTAAGAACTCAACGGAGATCCTGGTTTTCCCCGATTTAAAAAAAATTTAAAAGTTGCAAATTCTCTGATAAAAAACCCAAAATCCGTGATAAAAATTAAAGGCTTCCCACAGGCCCCCGCCAGCCCTGCTAATGCTGCTCACTCCCCCTGCCCCCGCTCCTAACAGCCTCCCTAGTCCTGCTCATGCCCCTTACTCCCCCCACAACAACCCCCCAGTCCCACACACGCAGGCACAGGCAAACATGCACACAAACACATACACCCCAGCAGGTAGGTGTGAGGGGGGGATGGGGGGGAAGGAAGGGGTTGGGAGGGTATAGATTGAGAATAGGGAGGAGGAGTGCATCTCTGTGCATGCTCCTGGGGGTGGGGGGTGAAGGCAGTGGTGCCACTCTGCAGGTCACATGTGCCACCCAGCCAGGGGGCAGGGAGAGTTCGCATGTGACAGCCACCACCACCACTGCACCGCTGCTGCCACACCTCATGCCACTGGCCAGCAGCAGGAAAACTGCATGGGACAGTGGTATGGCATGGGACGCAGCGGTATGGTAGTGGCCACCACATGTGAGCCCCCACTCCTGGCCAGGCGGGCGTGTGCAGCTCGCAGAAGGGCACTGCTGCCCTTGTCCCACCAGCCCTGCTCTGAGCAAACGGTGCACCACATCTCTGCTCACACACAGCAGCTGCTACCACCACTGCACCACCGTCCCTGCGCCACTTGCCCAGAGAAGGGGTAAGGGCAGCAATGCCCCTCTGAGGCTCTCACATCTGGCTAAGGGGAAGGGGGGCTCACATGCAGCCACCACAACACCCCACATTCTGTGCAGCTTTTCTACTGCTGTCGCACCCCGCACCGCTTGCCGGGGGGGAGAACACATGCGGCAGCGACCACCACCACTGCACCACTGCCGCTGCCGCACCTCGCACCATTTGCCTGCAGCTGGTGGTGGAAAACCCACCCAGTTAAGCCTAATGACTCCTTCGGCAGTTCGCCCACATTGAGCTCTACACTGCCACTGCTCTACTGCTAGCAACACAGCTAGTTTAGAGCTCCATTTAAATTCTAATCCAGTGACTCTCTAGGGAACCACCAGATCCTTTGAAGGCTGCTGCGAAGTATGATGAGATAAGCAAAGTGCAAGGAAACATACAAATAAGCTAAGTAAATAACTGCAATCTCAGACTTGCCCCCACCTGATTGATCCCCCACTCCCACTGCAAGGAGGTAAGCACTATAAGATATCAATTAGTTGTTGAAATCAGACGCCACTCAGTTCACAGAAGTTACTGAGAGGTGCCTCAAATCCAGAAAGAAGTGCCTCAAGTCCAAAAAGTTTGAGAACCACTGTTCTGATTACTGTAGCACAGACATACTAGGTGAGCTTTGGTGAAAGTTTGTATGAGGGGTGTCAAACATGTCCAGAGCCCCATCATCTGGTCCCTAGTGCTGCTCCTGGGTCTGATCATACTCACACAGAGCACAGTGTGCACCCCTGCAGGGTCCACCCCTATGGCTTCTACTCAGTTCAGGCAAGGAGGAGGAGGATGACAATGACAACTACTATAACAAAGTACTGACTCAGTCCAACCCTCCCACATCAGGTTGCTTTTCCTCCTAGAGGACCTTATATATAATATCATTCAAAATGCTAAATAATTCACAGCAAATAATGTATCTGAGGTCTCCCAATACTACAGCAATGAGATCATGAAAATCTATTTGTAAATAAACTAAAAGACTATCACATTTCTTCCTGAACTCAGCGGCTATATGCAGGAGTTTTCAAAATGTTTTCCCGAGCGCTCAAATGACTTATAATTCTGCAGAGAGATTAGATTGCACTGGTCTAATAATAAAATCAGCCCAGAAAGAACAAGAGCTTAAGTCAATAACATATTATAATATATCCATGAAACTTCTATATACTTTACAAAAAATATTATCATAGGATCATAGAAAAGTAGGACTAAAAGGGACCTCACACAAGGTCATTTAGGCCAGCCAGGCAGGGTTGTCCCCAACTATAACCCCACAGGCATGCAACTGTCCAACCTCCTCTTGAAAATTTCCAAGGATGGAGATTCCAAACATCTTTAGGTAGCCTCTTCTAGTGCTTGACCACCTTCATAGTCAGAAAGTTCCTCCTACTCCCCAACCTACATTTTTTCTGCTGCAGCTTGATTCCATTGCTTTTAGTCCCATTCTCTATGACCACAGAGGAAAGACCATCTCTAGCCACACTATAAAAACCGCCCTTTAGGTATTCAAGACATCAAATCCCGCTTCGGTCTTCCATTTTCCAGGCTAAACAGCCCTGGTTCTTTCAGGCTTTCCTCATAAGTCTTGCTTCTCAGGCCAGTAATCATGGTCATCACCACTCTGTGCTGGACTCTTTCCAATCTGTCCACCTCCTTCTTGAAGCATGAAGCCAATGGTTTGACACAGTACTCCAGATGAGGCCTCACCAATGCTGAATAAAGTGGAAGAATCACTTCCCTTGATTTGCAAGTGACACTCCTATTAAAACAATGTAGTAAGCAGTATAATAAACTGTAAATTCTCTCAGCATATGAATCTGACTTCAATTGAGTTAACAGTACAGCAGATTGCTACATCAGGTTTATGCATTCTGTGCCACTGACAATCAGTTAACACTTCAGATCAGGAATGTCTCAGTGGAGAAGCCCCATCATTAACAGCTCTCCTGGCGATTCATCATGATGCTTTGACTGCCTTCAGGACCTGATCCAATTAATATCATATCACTTGTTTAGCTGTTTCTGCATGCGTCTCCCTATCTGGTTAATTCAATTACAGCAGTATCTGAATTTCTTTTAATATAAATTCTAATAGTTACCTTCTTGTGTTTGTTTGATTTCTGTTACGTCAGCAGAAACTATTTCTAAATCCCTCTTTTAAAAGTGCTAATATTTAATGTATTTCTCTTTGCTTTGTTTACAAATAGAGCCTATTTATCAATTTATCTTTCTGTGACAATAACTTACCTAAATAAAATGTTTATACTGCATTTCCTCTGTGTATGAGAAACCCATTAGTCAGATAAAGTACTCACTTTTGCATGTTACTCTCTTCTACAACATGTCAAAGTACTAATACTATGAACACTTATGCACAAGTAGTTTCTGAACCTGAGTAATCCCTGTGAGTTCACTTGCACATGCAAAATTAAGCATGTATGTGCATGTTCAGTGGCGTATCTTTTTCTATCAAGCAAAATGGAAAGTTCCAATTACTGAGAGAAGAAATTTTGAAAGAAAAATCTTCCCAAAGGCTTATGTTTGAACTGCTCAAGGTTACAGTTTAAATATGATCTGCATGCATACGAAACTGAAGTGTTTTTAACTGACAACTGGTTTTGCCAATGAAAAAAAAAAAAATATGACCATGATGCGGAATTGGGGACCGCTGTCAGTACACCCAAACAAGTCTGTCTCTCACATGAGATTGGCTATGGAAGACAAAGTACCATACTTGCAAGCCATTTTTAATTACATTTCAAAGAGGACCAAACTAGTTACCATGGTTGCATTTCCACAGTCAAATATAAAGGAAAGGTGCGCGTCAGAAAAAGAAATGAGTCAATTTAAGTAAAGCATTTTATTTCATAACTGACAGCACGTCAGATAAGATAGATATACTGAAAGTAAAATACGCCTCCCCCTATTATAAAGTACAGAAATTAGAACGTAAACATGTTTTACACTACCTTAAATGGAGTTTCCCTCTTTGCTTTTGTTTACTAAAGCTCAGGAAAAAGAAGAATACTGCTTCTCAAACACAGTAAAGTAGTTTCTCTCAATGGCCCATAGATGGCAATGTGGTAACTCAGCTCAACAGTATCAGCTATTCCCTTACAAGTAATAGTAAACTTAACTGTGGGCAGGCTAACAAATTTTAAATTGTAAATACAAAAGATAAGTTTGTAAACTATTAGCTAAATGCTTTAAACTCAGGTCCTCAAAAAGTTTCACACAGTAATTTTAAGGCAGATAAAGATTATACTGTTCTGCAAATATTTTATAAAAGTTCAATATAAAATTCAATATAAATACTGAATCAAATCATTGTTTCAGCATTCTCTACCTATATGAAGAAAGTATACATACAAAACATAAGCTGTAGGTACAGCATGCATGAATATGAACCCACATTTACCCTATTTTGTAAATAGGGTATGCTTATAACTAGAAGCTGCAGTTTGCATTTGTGTGCACACTTAAAATTGAGCCTAACAATGCAACTGATACTCTTATCATGATGTATACCAAGAGTTATATACTGTTTTCAACAGACACCTCTGTTATACACTGCAAATCTATCTTAGTTATTTGTTGTGTTCTGCTGACCACTTCATCTGGCTTCTGGCTGCATACTCACCTGCCCAGGATTTCTCTACTATTCCTAAATAGTTTTGAACAGCTGCAATTAGAGAAGTATCCTTCTCTCAAAACAAAACATGGAACTTTCTTCACACACATTTAGTCCTTCGCAAGGATCAGGAAAAGGAAAAATTTAGCCCCGGCCAGTGACAGTTTATCTTTAAAAAAATTCCTACTTTTCAAGTTGGTTATCTTGTAATCATACAAATGAAAAGATGACAGACTATGCTGATTTCCACAATATAACCCGGTATTTAATTCTGGCCCTATGACAGCCCAAGATACTATACAAAGTCATAGTTACCAGTCTCTTTAAGGTACCATGTCATAGAGAGAAAATACATAAATAAATCCCAACAGTTTTAAAATATTCATAAAATAGTTTTAACCTAACATGGCTCATGAAGAACACACAGATGTCTAGTACTGACATATTTTTATTACTGTTTTTATACTGAAGTTGCCTGCCTTCTAGTGCAGGCTTTAGCAACCTACGGCCTAAGGACCAGATCAAGGCTGCAAAGAGATCTGATCCAGCACAGGGGATCTGTCTCATGGACTTATGTCATACCATCCATCCCCTCCTTGGCCCTCTCCCCCACCGCAAAGTATACTGCTCCTCAGCATCTGCGCTAGTCCTTGCTGCAGAGGAAATCGGGTGTCTAGAAACTAGCTACTCAGAGCAGGGTAGGGGGAAACAAAGACGTACAGCCCCACGGCAACAGCTGGGTCACAAGCTCCAGCACTTGCTGGAAAAAGTTGCTCAACCCTGCTTCAGTGGAATGAGCTCTAACCACTAACAAGTCCACCATCGTGATCACATAGCACTTCTGCTTTTGTCCTCACACTTCAAAAAGCAAAGAACCTTGGGAAGAGAGGCAGCGTGATACAAAACAAAATTAAGAAGAAAATGAAGGTATAAAGTCAGTTATGTGATGAACCCCAAAATAGAAAGGGAGTTAAAAATGGTATTTTTGGGTCCCCTCTACACATTACAGGTATTGTGCAATTTACTGGTTAATTGCACAATTATCTTGAGACCAGCTACACATGCAAAGTAGCTATAACACAATAAAAAGCTCCAACTAGCTATAAAGTTAGATCAAGAAAACATGTGCTAACCTTACAGCTGGTTGCTACAGAGCTTTAATTTGCATGTGTAGCAGGGTCTGCCCTGTGGCCAGGAGCCCTGTCAGCTGACAGGGCTCCCAGCTGTAAGGGTACGCTGTGCTCAGCATAAAACCTCTGAGCCCTAGGGATCACGGCTGCTGGGATCCCCAAGGCTCAGGGGTGTGTGAAACACCCCACCCAGATGTGGTTCCCAGTCCTGGTTGTGCAGCTGGGACAGAGTCCCCTTAACTGACAGGGCTCTTAGCCCCAGCAGTGCCCCATTGTGCCTTGGCCCCGACTGCATCAGTTGTGGGGACTTTTAGTCCTGCCTGTGTGCAAGGTGCAGCTGGGACTAAGAGCCCAATCAGCTGTGGGACTCTCAATCCCAGCTGCATGGGGTCCCCATGGTCAGGAGGCCTCTCAGCAAAAGGGACTTTCAGCCAGGGAGCTGCTTCTTTCCAGTGCAGGGGGAGCCCAGGATTGCGTTCCCTCTACACTGGCAATAAGGGACAATTGGATCTAACATGCAGTCCCGTAATTGTCCCTCTGACATGAATGCGTGGCATGGCAGGAGGTGCAATTATACAGATCATACATTAGATCCAATTGTGCCTTTACTTGCAAGTGCAAAGAGGACCTTTGAGTACCATGAGAAAAATTAATCTGGAAACAACGGCTTCAGAGTTCTTAAAACAGAGAAGATGACCATACTCAACAGGAAAGGTGCTCTGCCTCCAGCCAAGGAGGTGCAAAGGTACTGAAGAACAGTAAATGCACATTGCCTTTTATGACCTCAGAAAACAAGTCATTGCAGAGGTGGACTGTACACAGATACTGCTAAAGCAGCCTTTGATCTTTAAGATGTGGGGACATGTGCACTCAGAATGAAAAATGATACATGCAATCAAAGAAATTACCTTTCTTTGAAGTGTGTAAAACTACAAACTGCACTAGGCTTCAAGATTAAAGAAGTGAAAATAAATCTTACAGAAGAAAATTTAAGTTGGGCTCCTGTACATGCCTCTCATACAACAAACAGTATCAGAAGTAACAGTTATTACTTCGAAAGGAAGAAAAAACTGAAATTTCACTCATTCCCCAGTCCTCACAATTATCGTCCTCCAAACTTTGAGGCCTCCACAATCAGAATCCTGAGGAGAGGGGCACTCACCAGCCAGATCATTCATTTCAGCATAAGCCCTTATATTCATTATGCTCCTGAATATATTCACATTATAGCTACAACAGCGTACCGAGTTATTTGGTTTTGTCATGTGTACAGATTTTGTACAGCAGAAATATTCAGGAAAGAAACACCTCAATATTACTAACAAGCAAAGTCAGAGAATACAAGTCTGTACATAAAAAGAACCTGAGGAAAAGAAGAAATGTTTACATTCTTTCCATATTTATGACTAATGATCCTTATAATAATAGGATTTGTACTGCATAGCAAAAAAGTTAAAAGCAATCTGACAGGTCTCATCTGCAAAGATAGCACTGGTTAGATATTTGGTTTTTTTATGTCTAAAAGCTCCAAAAAGTGCGCTTTAAAAGAAACTTGCTCAAAAATTCAGATTCTTATTCCAGTTCTGAGCCTATCCTGTCATATAAAAAACTGAAATATTACCACCATCCCACAATTTACCTTCATAAATGTTAGCATTTCTGCAGAACCTCATTTTGTACAAAAAGTGCACTATGGCTTGATCAACTGCTCAGCAAAACTTTCTATATGCTTATGAGATTTGGACACAAATAGACAAGGCAGTGGGGCTGTGGAAAGGTTGCTGCTGAAGAGTTGCATGTCAGCCTTTCCATGACACCTACAAAAAAGCAGGTTGGAGGCTTGCACAAGTAGGAAACAAGGAAGGTAAGCCAATTTAGTTGTCTGTACTAGAGGCCCAAGGCAGGATCAAGGCCTTGAACTGCGATATATGCACAAAGTCTGGATACAAGGCAGGGCACTGGGTATGTGGAATGGAAGGCCAGAGGGAGAACTGAAAGGAAAAAAGGGACCACATACTATTTCTTGGCCCAACCCTCTTCCTCCATTATTTCTTCTGGCCAATTCTGGCCTCACCTGCTCTGAGTCAGCCCAAAGTAGCCGGAGTTTAAAGCAGTATGCTGACTATAATCTGAACACAAGAGGGAGCAGGTGTGCTCTCTGGTCCAGCTAGGAAGAAGAAAGATCCCCATTCTCTTCTATTGTCCTCTGACTAACAAAAGCCAGAATCCCAAAGGATGCTCTCTGTTATTTAAGAATATATTTTTCTGCTGTGGTGCTGAGGGTAGAACAGATCACACAACATCTTCCCAGCCTGCATGTCACTTATGCAACCAGATCAACCACAGGATCTGCAGTCTCTTTAGTCTGTGCTTAGCACTTCCTGCTCTCTGCAACCAGCTCAACTCAGGCATCCTTCCAGACACACTAGACTGATGGGGGGTGAGGGGGAGTGTCAGAACCTAAGTTAAGAATAGGGACCCAAGAGGAGTCAAACAGCAGTCAAAGTCAAGTTACAATACTAGAATGGTTAAATGTGTCAGCTAAATACAGGAGTGTAGCTGAAGTTGTAGTGCTTCAGAGTTGATCCCAGTTGTGATAAAGGAGTAGTTCACACGCACAAGCTGTTAGACCCAACTATCAGAAGTGTGCACACATCAGGATTCCTTATGCAATCTCTTTATTACTCATCTGGATACTTAATATGCAGTCATATGCTTAATGTGCAGTCATGACAAGATATTTATAAAAATACTCAGGCACATATTTGTTTTTTTTTTTAAATCAGGCCATTGAGTATTGTGATTTAGTAAAACTTAGTGTATGGGTCATGCCTAGACTTCTGCTGCCTGGAGGATTAGGAACTTCACAGTATTTTATAAATATATACATTCTGAAGGAGCTGATAAGGGACTGAGATGGCAGTCATGACAGATGCATGATACTAAACTCGCATGTTTTATATAGAAAAAACTTCCAAAAGCAAAACTACAGCTGAACAGCCTACAGTCACGTTTCTTGTGATTGTATAAGACATTAGTAAACAAATTCGGTCTGATAAATAAGCTAAAATTTACTGTGTCCTGTGTCTTTTACAGACCATACCAGTGCTCTGCTGTTGCTAGTATCCATCATTCAGAGTTGGACTTAAATATCAGCACAAAACCTTGTCCCACTGCATACAGACCAGATATGGGTTGATTTATAAAGTTAGCCCTAGAGAGTTATAGCAATGACAAGAAAGATGGTTTTACTCTAGAACACAGGATCTCATCCCTTGGGCCTTAAATAGCAAGCACATATAGCCTATGATACCATGCCACAGCTCCCCTGCCACATTTTCAGACCCTATGGTAGCCCCAGGCCCTGTGCACAAGACTTGGTGCCCAATCTCAGTGTGCAGGACTGGAAGAGGGCAGCACTGGGTCCCAGGGCCCAATCCTGCTGCGGGAGGCAGGAAAGAGTGGTGCGGGGTCTGTGAGACTCTATCCCAGTGTGCTTGGGGCAGTGCCAGGTCCCTAGGACCCAATCCCAGCACACAGGGCAGTTAAGGGGATTGGACAGGGCCCAATCCAGCCCTACACCATTCATCTTGACCCGAGGGGCCAAAAAGGTTGAGCACCACTGCTCTAGAACTACTAAAAACAATAATACATGCATTATGTTTCCTTACATAGTTAGAAGGGAAAGGAACATTAGAAGCTAATGAAACTGGGGAGATTCTCCTCCAAAAGGAATGCAAATTTAGACAGAAGGGAGTGCAGCATTAACAGTACCTATGCAAGGGGCATCCTAGCTCTCTCTCACTGGTGCAAGCAACTAGGAAGCATCTATGGTGGGAACAATGACATAGCAAGCTTGACTGCTCTTATCAATATGCTTTATAATCCAGAAATTATCATCTATACTACCCCTTGAGACTTATTTTTCCACTGTCTTTCCAAAGAGCTCAGAGTAGTAATATCCAATGGATTTCAGGATTATTCGCTATTTTTCCATCCACCACGTTTGAAAACTTCCAAATATGGTCAGCTGGAAAATACCCAAATATTATCAGGTCTAAATTTTGAAGAACAAAGAAATATTTAGTAGCGTAATGCTTTAACTTGTTTTGCATTAAATAACAAGCACAATCTATCTTGGTACATCAAAGAACAAGCATCTGGGTTTTAAAAATGAGCTGAGGAGGCAAGTTAAGACCTAATGGCCTCTCGCAAAGCTTTCAAACTGGACATAGAAATTAATTTTACACAATATTTTTAGATAGCCTTGACCTTGAAAGGATGACATTCTATTCTGATGCTTTTTATGAGGAGTTCAGAGAATGTGATCTAAAATTCATGGACTCCAGCTGATAAAGTAGATGTTTTTGAGGCATGTTGATATTTTACTCTTTGACAGTACTAAACTTACATCATGCTGATGTTATTAAAGAGAACAGACTAACCAAATCTTGCCCACACATGGATCTCAAGGAAAGCAACAGGTTGCTGGTTGCACTAAAATCCCCAGGACTGGAATTCTAGCATTTTCACAGCCTTTTAAGTTTAGTTCATCCCAGGTCATTTGGTACTTCCTGTGACTGTTTCCCTACAATGACAGCTTTTTTGATAAAGTTCCCCAGTCCCTTTCTTTATAGCCAAAAATGTCAGGCAGGATAGGTTATGTGCAATCTGATACCTGCTGCCTATTCCCCAAACAGACTCGAAATTGCACTAATTGCTTTATCTAAGCGGTTTTGGTTCTTGTGCCATTTTTATACTAAGCAGTTTCTGCATTCATCTTTACAGCTTCTCCAGTGAGTAAGTCTTTTGCGTATGATACCAGTCAATTTTTTACACTGGCTTTATAACCATACTTGTTCATAGCTTTGATTAGGACAGATTTAAAAAGCTGCTTATAGCCATACTTGTTTATAGCCTCAACCAATACAATATACTCTATGGCTTGATTAAACTGATCAGGGCTTACATAACTCTTAGAAGTCTGTTAAGACCAATTCAGTGACCCATGAAATACAAATGATGAACTGATTTACAAACCCCAACTTGCCTCAGGAGCACCAAAAACGCATGTAGTGCCAGACAAAGAAATGAAGTACTTCTATAGATTCCAATAGTGCAGGGGTGCCTTACAGTAACAGAAGTGAAATGCAGTTTGTCATAGCTTTCCCTGTTCCCCACTGAATGAGGACAAAGCTATTTGGAGGCAAAGAGGTCTAGCAGTTCCTTCTAGCTTTGTGGAGCTAGACCCAGTCTCATAGAATTACAAGGGCATCATATAAATCCATATTCTAAAAAAAACCTAAAAAACCTCTCCAACCAGCCAGAAGACCAGCTAATATGTTTCCATTAAAACAGCTGAAAGTGGGCTCTCTATGGCAACTTGGTATTTCATTAAAATTTTTAAACTACACTTTGGGAGCCCATAAACAATGGCTACATGGCAGGGCTGCATGGGAGGGTTAATAAATTTGCACACTTTTCTGCCCTATGAAGAGGAATACTCTGGAAAGTTCTGAATTCAAGATAAAAATATTGTAAAATTAAAATGTTGTGTATGATTGCAGTACAATCTGAATTTGCAAGTGACTGCAAAATGGTTACACCTTTAGTTTTCAGCCAAGCAGAAACTCCACTGCTCCTCCACAAACGGAGGCAGCAGCCATTCTAGCATCCCCATGCCTTCATTCCAGCATACACACCCCCCAAATTTGGATCGCAAGAAAATACAGTATTACAGTCAATTAGCACAGGAACTCGGCTCCGTCAGAGAACAACTTTGGAGAATACTATGCAAGAAAATCCCAATAACCTCAAGTTGGTGTCCCTTTATGTGCTAGCCATAGGAAGTGAATTCTGGTTAACGTATAGTCCAGGGGTGGGCAAAATACAGCCTGCAGGCTGCATCTGGCCCACCAGCAAAATTTCTTTTGACCCGCAGGTGCCCACCAATTATATGTATCCCACCCAGCCCTCCCCTCTGGGACCTCAGTGCTTCCCTGACTATTCTCCTTAGCTCATTGA
>NW_017729022.1:36450737-36453576 GCF_001723915.1 Gavialis gangeticus
GCTCCAACCAGCACAGTATACTGCTGGGTGGCAAAGCCTGTGTGGGCCATGAGCAGCCCAAGGGACCTGCTGCCGCTGGCAGTGGAAGCCATGCACCATGGGGGGGGAAGTGTATGAGGGGATCCCCATACCCTCCCACCTAACAAACCCCACACACTGCTCCCACAACCCGCCACATATACACACACACTGCAACATATCCTATATTCCCCCACAAACCGCTCCAACACCCCGACTCCACCATACACACACACACACACAACCCAGCCACATATCACACACTCAATATACAAGTCAGACTTTATTTTTGAGCTATTATACACTCATCTCTGTATACATTATGCAAACACAAATCATGACAAAAATATTTTTTGTAATAAAATTAAAATGTTATAGTAGGTGTTTGACTTTTAGGATGATTTGATTTTTCTTTTTTTCTGGCTCTAAGATAGCAACTCCCCCCCTCCCAAAAGGAATACTTCCAGGGGCCAAGGGAAGGACTTCTGGTGGCAAAGGTCAAGGGTTAAGGGGTGAGATATCCAAATCCCAAGATGACATCTAGGGGGCAGGGCACCTGTCAAGAGGTGGGGCTACCTTGCAACCCTCAACAGCTCACCAAAACTCATCAAGCAGCCCTCCAGCTGAAATAATTGCCCACCCCGATGTAGTCATTGCCCTCTCCTTTTGAACAGAAAATGGCTGCATGTGGTTTAGACAATAGTCTCCAATTATTTAACTCAGAGAACCGGGGGCCCTGGATAGTTTATCTTGATGTATTAAGAATATTTAGATTAAAGTTTAAAGCTAAGAAGGTGACTAACCTCCCTAAGTTGACATGTACTTTTCACTATGGATAACCGTACATTCCAAGGGAAGAAAATATGCCCCATCTCCATTTCTAAGAAGAAAATACTTGCAACAATTTGAAATAAACAGGGTACATTTCAAGCTCCATTTTGCATGCTGTCTCACTTATGTGTTGCATTGCATACTACAACATGTTAAGCTGCATCATTCCTCTTGGGTGGCGGGGAATTAGCTTTCAAATACACTTGCTAGTAAACCCACTTGAGACCTAGGAGTATGACAAAACGTAAGGTAAGAAGAGAAGAAGATAAGGTTTCTGAACTTGGTCTTAAAACGGACAGATTTCGTAGAGACACTGCCACAATGACAAGCCTGAGCAGAAGGAGTAAGAGAGGAGAAAGGCCTCCCTGACACATAAAGGCCAAAACACCAAAAGGTTTGAAAAGCAGGGAGAAGACCAGCGGTAAAGGCCTGCATAATCTGTGGAAGAATAAGTAGATACACATCTCTCACATTCTTCTATGAGTTAAGTATGTGTATTTAAGAAAATTATTTTAAAGTCAGTATGGTCCTTTAATTGTCATGTGGCAGCAACCTAGAGTGTCTGCACAAGTAGAATTCTTGAAGAACATGAACAGACTACTGATCACTGGCTTAGGGGCTGATAACAGCTAGACTACAAGCCGTTACATCCCAAGGGGGGCGTGCCAAACAATCCACACCCCTAGACTGTGACTGAAAGACCAGAAATAGAGACACTGTCTAGATCAGTGGTTCTCAACCTTTAAATGACACACCCTTCACTAGACTTGAGGAAGACCTTGGAAAATGCTAGCTTTTCATTGTCACTTGGGGTTTGTTTTTTCTTTGATTTTTATTGGCTACAGAAAAAAAATAACACAGCCCTTCTTAATTCCATGACCCTGGTGATGTTCCTTCACCTTCTGATTAAATAAAATTTTATGTGATCAGTTGCTGTCTTGCCCTATTTAATCGATTTATATACAGTACACTTTAGAAAGCTTTGCATTGTACAGTGTATATAATTTATAGTTGATTAAACAGTTGATTTAAATATGGTGTTTATGGTCATTTCTATTAAAAGTTGGGGCATCAGGCCTTGGTCAGGAACATAACCCCCTATTATAACATTGTTTTTATGGGAAAAATCAGATTCGACTTACAGTGCCTTTTCCAGGAATGTAACCTGCCGTTAAGTGTGAGGACTGCCTATACAAGGTTTTCCATAACCGTCTTTACAAACCAATCAGAATGACTTCTACACACATTTAAAAATAAACTCACAAAAATATATTTGTCTAATAGACAGTAGAAGCCTTCCACATTACCTTGTCTATTTACTTCATTTTGAAGCAGCTCTTCCATTGCCTCCTCTTCTGCAATATCCAATGGAGTGTCTCCTTCACTATTTACAGCTCCTACATGTGCTCCTTGACTAATTAAATACCTGTAAAGAGAAACAAAAATGCTATTGGCTATATAAAACATATGGTGATCAAATTAGACAAGTCAATGCAGTGGAACAATAGCCAAAGCTGTTGAAAAACATGGACCCCATACTGCAAGCGACATATATATGCAGTTCACAGAATAAAACCGTTTATCCACAAAGCAAAACAACAAAACATACACTTATGAGTTATTTAACTATGAAATTCTTTTGTATAACTATTATTAGTTTACACAGGTACCTATCATCATTGTACAAAAAAAAAAATCATGTATATACAGATTTGTAAAAACTCCATCAGTAAATGGAAAGCTAACTTGATGAACATAGCAGCCCAATACTTAATTTCTATTGGATTTCACCTCTCTTAAGGAAACTGACATTCCTGACACTTCAGGTTGCAAAGATAACTTCCAAATGTTTCAGACTCAGGAAGAAAGAAAATGACAGTGGCTTCATATTTGCTTTCAACAGGGCCGTGACATTTTCCATGAATAGAATCTAATTGTGGGGGGGGGGGGGGGGAGGGGGACATTTTTAATTTCAGGAAAAAAAAATTTA
>NW_017729022.1:36453738-36455708 GCF_001723915.1 Gavialis gangeticus
GTGGTGGGGGGGGGGGGGGGGGGAAGGGGGATCATCTTAGATTCAGGTAAATACAATTTAACCTGTTCCTTGCTAGTGAAGCCCCTAGCATCTTTTATACCTCTCCCTGTCTAGTAAGCCTAGACTTCTCTTTATTTGGTGTCCAATATAGTTTTCACAGTCTGTACACAGAATTTTTTACAATTTAAACAAAATGTGAGCATAGATATCTAAAAATCAACAACCCAGATCCATTTATATTTATTTCAGGTTTCTGGATAAGTCGTATTAATGGGCTACAGCAAAAAAAACTAAGAAAAAGTTTAACCAGTTGAAACTTAATTAAGCTAGTTATTTATTCAAACTAGCCTGTAAATTCTGGGGACCCAATAGCTCAATATACCTTTTGACAGATTAGTCTGTAGTGAATCTGGAGTGATGCTGATATATTTGGTTACAGCCCTAGAGATTTCCATTTATAAAAAAATTCCTAGCTCTTTATGGATTCAGTATTTATAGTATTCAATGTTCAGAGCTCTGAGTAAAACCTCCTTTTACTAGGCATTATACATATCAGAAAGACAGACATTTGTCTGCTGGGACATCTTATAATTTATCACTGAGTCTTGTATCTCTTTAATATAGGCTACACGCAGACACAAACTATCCATTTTATGACCGATGCATGAAATTGTGCGTGCTCTCAAGCACTGTCCCATTACTGCCGACATGTCAGCACTGCAAACCACCAAATTTCATCTGCTGCTAAGATGACTTCATTAAAACATTTCTAGCTTGATTATTTCCAGGTAGCATTGATTGATACCAGATCCAGGGCTGGTTTTGCTCATGCTGACTTGATATCACAAGCTTAAAACTTAAGAAAAAGGGGGAAAAAAAGATATAGTGTGAACAGGATCTATTATTAAACTGTTGGAGTTAGGTCAAGAAAGAAGGGGATGACAGTTTTTGAAATTCAACACACACTAATTTGTAGAGATTTTATAACTCCAAGATCTGACATCATCTGCAACCAATTTTGAGCATTACCAACGCTGATAGAGACAAGCTGCATAATTCTGATTATGCCCTTCCAAAACAAAATGTTACCTGGTTTAACATTGGAAAACAAAACAAAAAAATCTTCCCTAAAAAAACAAAAAGAAAAAGAGGCACTTAGTAATTCTAACTGACTGCTTAGATACCAAGTGTACACTATACAGCAAGAACAGAATGCATAAACAAACATTTTTGTAATTAAGTAAATTATAGATAAAGTAAAATTTTCACAGAGTTAAAGCTACCATACCTTTAATGAAGAATTATCTACCACAAATCCAAATGTCTTAAAAATGGATTCCAAGCTAGTGTACATACACTTTTGGATTTTGTTAAAAAAATATTCTAAATTTATCAGGACATTAAACATTCAAGCACTGTTCTCTACTTTCTGCTCAGTAGTCATCATACGCTAAAATTCTCAAATGGACTTCAAAAAGAACTGAACTGTGCCTTGCACCTGCAAGCAGCATTAGAATGGCAATCAAGACTGCTTGTTCCAGAAGAACACAGTCACTTCCTTGATTTATAGCACTTCAAGCTGAATAGGAATTTAAAAAGTAGTATAGCTTCAAAGTCGGGCATCTCTGGCACAAAGCTTGGCATGTATAGCTCTACAAAGAATAGTCATTATAGTTCACTATTCTAAATTAAATTAGTAATGTTGATAAAGATTTATAGCCCTACATTCATTTAATCAGTTGTTAGGTTTCTCTACCACTACTGAGATGTCTAAGCTAGTTATCTTCCTAATTATTCGAAGAGCTACGCCCGGTGGAAGGGGGGTGAAATCTCCAAAGAGGAGTATACCTCCTCTGCTCAGGCCTGTAGGCGAGCTGTTAGGAAGGCCAAGGCGGACATAGAGCTCGGATTAGCGTCCAAGATTAAGGATAACAAAAAGTCCTTTTTCAAATATATTGGGAGGATGAAGA
>NW_017729022.1:36456609-36469486 GCF_001723915.1 Gavialis gangeticus
GGGAAGTGGTGCTGGCCCCTACCCTGGGGGTCTTTAAGAAGAGGCTGGATGCCTACCTGGCTGGACTCATTTGAGTCCCGTTTCTTGTTTTGGGGTTTTGTTGTTCTCCCGCCCTGGCGGGGGGTCGGGCTAGAAGATCTACTAGGTCCCTTCCGACCCTAAATCTATGAAACTATGAGCTGAGAGGGGAAATAATTATTCCAAGAGTATTTAATATACTTATTAACCACTAACATTGACAGGACCATCTAACCAATCTACACAAATCAATGTTATAATAAGTTGTCAGAACATGACAAGTGTTCCCAATACTAGCTACTATACCTTAGTACACTTAGTATACCAACACCTGTGGCATTTCCCAAAGTTTGCAGCTCTAGGATCAGCCGTGTTAGTCATCAACAACCATCAGGCTCATCTACAACCCTGTACTTGACCCGTGGGAGTGATCATCCTGGACCGTGAGGGACTGTAGATGATGGCGATACTTAGGAAATACTTCACACCACGATACTTCATACGTACATGCATGTTTTCAAAAAATAACAAAGTTAAATTACTGTGAGAACTCCGATAAGTACATAATTAGATTTCAATCTATATTAAAAAATTCTCACTGCCACAGCAATGTCCATGCTTAAGACAACATGGTATTGAGATGATGCTGTTAAAGAAACAATATGTTTTATTTAATTTTATCTTTCAAAGACTAATTACAAGTTTAGAATCCTCTTAGCACAAGTTAGCTGTCCATAAAAAAAATAATGTCAAAGATGACAAGTGCAGTGTTATTTTGTTATGCTACATGCAAAGTTGCCGTGAAAATTACAACCACAAGCAAAAAGATATTATTTGACCTAAATTAAATCCAGTGAAGCCAATATTGGGTGAACATTTGGAATCATACCATGGTAGTTGTGCTTCCCCAAAGAAATGATACAAACTGTGGCTTCTAATAATATGGTGCAAGAGGTTTGCTTTCAGTCAGTTCCAAGGCAGTGGAAAAACATCCAATATAGAATGGAATAGCTAATGGAAGTATTAAAGCAAGCCTTTATAGAGTTCTTGTTGTTGTAAAACATTTCAAAGCCTTTGGACAAATCACACTAAAACAAAAAACGCAACAATTTTTTCTCCTTGAGGTTGATGTATGGTTTGCTGCATATAACCAATTAGCAAGGTATAATACTCCCAGGAAAAAAACTGAATGTGCAAATCTTTTAATATATTAACTCAGGTTACAAAATTTAATAACAAAAAAATTAAAGAGAGTATTGTATGCATATATACATATTGTATATACTGCACTTATTTGAAACCATTTACATGAAACCCCTCCCCCACCTCCAAACAACAATTTGAATACTGGCCCAGGTCAGGAAGCTATAGCTGCTGCTGCAGTCCAGGCCCAGGGCCAGAGACAGAGCTACAACTACAGCCTGTCCCAGGTAAGGGCCAGAGTTGTTGCTGCAGGGAGGCTTGCAGTGGTTCCTGCAGTGGAGGAGGGAGTGTGGGGGAACAACAACGCGCAGGAGAGAGACAAAGGAGAGCAGGCAGCAACAAGAGAACTGCTGGAGCTACAGCCCCAACCAGAGCCTGGAGCTGCGGCCTGGCCAGCACCAGGGCCACTGCGTGCTCAGTGACCTTGGGCTGGAACCAGTGCCAGAAGCAGAGCTGCCACCTAGCATAGGCAACAGCAGCTTGGGGAAGGGGGGGAGGGAGAGCATGCAAGTAGCAAGGAGGACAGCAAGGGAAGGCAGGCACTGGGGTGTTGACAGCAAGTGGCAGGAGGACAGGCACAGGGTGTAAGGGGCAAGGGTCAGGCTACCTGCCCTCCCCCTTCTCCCATTTGCTTTACCTTCCTGTCACTGCTTTCCCCACAGTAGTAGCAGAGAAGGGCAGGAAGTTGGACAGTCACCTTAAATTAGCAACTATTTTATACTTTTCAATGTATAGAAACCAGTTATGGGGTAGGGGTCATAGAGGTATCTTAAATTTGAATTGATCTTGGATTCGGGTAAATATGATATAAATGCACAGCATCCTGCACCTTGCCAACTCTAGTCTTCGAAACCAAAAATTTCAGGATTGACTTTCAAACCTGAAGTACTGTTTTCTACACAAGCTTTTGAAGCTGAAAATTGTACATCCAAAGAAACGCAAGTGCAATGCCACAGGTCCGGAGACATGTCTGATATAAAAAGGAAAATAAACCCTCAGTGTTGTGTCCAAACATTTTTAAGACAGGCATCACATGGCTTGGGCAAGACTGGAAGAACAAGTTTATCTTGAAATACCAATGTTGTGTGAAGGTGAAGACCCCTCTGTTTGTTACTTGCATATTTTAAGAAACTGCTCTACATGGCTTTCAACTACTGCATGCAAAATTTAGAAGAAAAAATAAGCAAGCTTCTCCCCTCTTACGTTATTCAGTGCAATTTTGACTCCCTGCCTGCACTTAAATAGGCAAAGCATTTTAAAAGCCTATTTTGATTTCTTTTTAGAAGGCAAATTTGCCTCAAAGACAAAGCACTGACATTCAAGCCAAATAGTTTTTGTTGAGCCCAGGACCCAACAACTTGCAAGTCCTAAGTTCTAATTCAGGGTTTGGTCTGGAGGGTTTGATCCAAGAACTTCAATAGAGGCTGACAAAATGATAACACTGTGCTACCTGTAAATCATACTAGACCACAGTTTCTCAACAAGCTGTGAAAGAAAGGGGCTTTCTTTCCAAAGACAATTAAAATATGCGAACTAAAGTCTGACAAAGAATAACATCTTCAGAATCTGGCAATGTGCTCTAACTCTAACCCACTTCAGCTAGGGATAGACTTTACACAAAAACTGGTTTAAGTGATCAGAAACTGGCTTAAAGCTGTAACAGAACAGACATTCAGTGCACATAAACTAGTTTGAAAATAGCTGAAACCGATTTAAGATAAACCTGGTTAAACATAGTATCAGATTTAACCAATTCGGGTCAAACTGGTTTATGCAAAGTCTGTCCCAGACCCCTTGCTGGTTTAAGATAAACCAAACTCCCCCTGCATCCCAGCATGCTCTCTGGGTGGGGCTCTCTGCTACACAGCAGGACTGGCCCCTCCCCTCTGCTCCCTGGCTGGAGCTCTGGCAGAGACTGCAGGCACCTGCCTGGCTTCTCCCTGATGACCAGGGATTATTCCCCCAGCCCCTCTGCTTTACACAGACACCTCTCAGCATAAGCTAGCAGATCACATGCTAGCTGCAATCTGTGCCATGGGAGAAGGCAAAAGCAGACAGGCTTTTTGGAGCTAATCAACAGGTAGTTGGTAACGTTCTTCCTTGGAAAAGCTGTTTAAGAAAAGCTTGAAATAATGGAGAGAGGTTTTGTTTTCTTAATGGGTTGATAAACACTGAGTTGGGGTGATAAACATTCCCTGCTGGGATAGGGGGTCAGGGGGGATATCAGAGTGTCCTGCTGGGGCCTGGCCATGCCCCACCCCCCAGCTCAGTACTGGGGAAGGGAAGGGAGGGGCTGTTCTAGCACTCACCAGCTTCTAGCCTGAGCCACTGCAGGCATGCGACTGAATTTTTTCAGTCCGGAGGGGATGTCCACACAGTTACAATGTGGTTTAGCCTAGCCAGGTTAGACTAACCTGCAAAGATTAAATCAATTGAGGTTCAGGCTTTTTGAATGCATGTCCCTACCCTTCAAGTATAAAAAATGTTCCACACTGAGACACTGCCTCAATACATACTTTCTGGGACCAAGTCCGCAAAACTATTAAGGAGACTGGTGATTGCTACCTGTTGATCCTAACAGTAGAACAGAGGGTAGAAGAAAGCTCCACCCAACAGGAGAAAGAACTGGTTGTTCAAATATTTCACAGACCTGAAATGCACTCTACCAGAAAATCTGGTCCATGTTTTCATAAGTGAAATAAAGAAGTTAACCATATGCAATGGTTAGCATTTTGTAGCAATATTAAAGCTCAGGGGATGCCCCCTTCTTGGAAAGTCTTTAGTTAAAGCACACACTTTCGGGCTTCCACATGTAAATTTAGAATATGCATTTTTTCCTCCCTTACTGAAGTAGCCTATATGGTCAATGTGCCATGTTAAAGCAGTTACCGGTTATGTTAATTTAGAACTAACTTTATAAAGGTAGGGCAAATTTAATACTTAAAACTATACTGCCATTTGAGTGCAAAAAAGTATCTTTAAATAAGGGTCACATACTTTTAAGTGTACTCAAAAGAGCTTAACTAATTTAGTGACATTCTTAAAGATGCACCCTTGGGACAGAGGCTACTACCACATAAGTAACTAAGCTCAAAATTAATTCTATGGGGAGAGTTTTCACCAAGAGGTGACATGAATGCTAAGACCAGAAGAGCTTTCATTATTTTCAGGACAGTTGAGATGTCAGTTACTAACTCAGGAACCAACTAGTCAGCTGCTTAGCTCTCAAGATTTAAGAGGAAATTAGTTTCAAATCATCCCAAGACTCTAATACTAACTAAATCTTTCAGAATCATAAAGCCACGATTACATGTAAATAAAACCTCATCAGTTCACCCTTAGAAGATGCTTTATTAACAAAAGCAAATAACCTGGGATTTATACCCAATCACTTCAGCGCGCACACACCCTGTGCTCCATTAAACTACTCAAGATTCTCAGATCTTAAGAAGTTTTTTTTGTTTTGTTTTTTTTTTTACTCATTTGCTATTTCTTGGCTTCCTGGCTTTATAAAAATAAATTCAAGGCAAAAAAAAAACCATCTGCTTGTGAAACTTTTTTTAGGTCCCTTAAATACTTCTCTGAGAGAGATACCTTTTGAAATAATCTAATGATGGGGGTTACGGGGGGAGCAAGGAGAGGGGAGAGTCAATATACTCCACGATCAATTTCAAACTGATCATATGCACAACAGATTTAAAGATAATAAAACTGCATCATACAACAGGTCCTTCTAAATGCATAAACTTTACATATTACAATATACTTTATCAGGCCTAACTGAAAAAAAAGAGCCGGAATATGAAAGTACCAGACAGGTGATTTAAGAGATCTAATGAGCATGGCAAAATTCCTCCTGCCCCGGAAAAGTGAAATTGGCAGGTCCTGAGCTGCTGCCAAGCAACACGCAGACAGTGGCGGCTTTAACACTAACAGCCCTGAGGGATCTCTACCTGCGCTGCCCCAGTTTGGTAACAATCTGCCCATCAGTTGCAACTAAAACTTTCCTCATTCCTGGCTTCTATGCATTCTGCAATTAATTGTTTCTTGCAGCACATCTCAACTAAATTATGGTGGGCTTGTATCTGCTTAGATAAAAGAACCTGTCAGGAGTAAAATGTGTAACGCTTATCTAGTACACAACTGTGGGGAAAAAAAACACACTAGTGAGATATCAGTAAGCCAAATCCATAACATTCTCAATTCAGGAATTTTTTTCAAGATTTATTTTTTAGTAGATCTTATGCAACTACAAACATTAACACTGTAGAGTCAAATAAAGACTGACAAAAATACAGAACCCTATAAAAACCTTTTAATTCACTTTTCAGAGTAGAGCCACAATTAAGCCCTAGCCCTTCATGTTTTTCTCACTGCTGAGTGACTACGTGTATGTGGCAACTCCCAAAGCTACATTTTATTGCAAACTCAGGAAGGTGTCTTCATGTTCACTTGTGTACACTGATGTAAAACTGAACTACCACTAGATTGAATAGGCATATTCTACCTAAGAATGGCGAAGTCTTTTAGCAGCTACATACAACCTGAATAAAGTTGACTGGGTTTCTTAGAAAAACTAGATTTCCAGGAAGCACCTGCGATTAAATCAGTGATGATCAAAGCAAGAGAATATTACATTGTGTACCTTGTTGATCTTTGTTGAAAGAAAAAAACAAAACACCACCACAGAAGAGTGGCCAAGTATAAAATGGTTAAGGAAAGGGGTCGAGTCAATCAAAGAAAATAGAAAGCTGTGAAGTATATTTCTTTGGTCTTTTAAAGTTGCCAGAATATGGTAGGAAATTTCCATTGCATACTCTGTTCCTCAGAATGCTCCTCCAGAAAGCAGCTCTCTGTTTCTTCTGCAGGAGACTGTAGGAATTCTGCTGCAAAATACACCTTGAACAGGGCCTGTTTGGCTCTGAACTAACAAATCCACAGGCTGTGCTTGTATAAACTCCAAGATAATCAACAGTTTGTAAAGAGGAAAAAGATATCCCACCTTGTTTGATCATGGAATGCAGAAAGGTCTTCTAGGTGAAAACCACCTTCTGCAGAATCTAAAGAATTGTATTGCTTTACGATTCCCTTATGATTAAAAGCTATATTCCAAAAGGTGAAACACTATCACAGGTAACTCTGATACATGTGCACAGACATCTTCTGTTTCTGCTGCTGCTGACAAATTACCCAAATCCTAATGACAGCTGACAAAAATGTCAGCTCTCAGTGCTGCTATGTTATACACAGTCACAGAGGAAAAAACACAATTTACAATACTTAATAATGTTACTTCGGAAAGCTGTAAAACAAGGCAAGAAATAGGCTCCAGAGATACTCATTAGCAGATGGCCATCTAAAAATTGAGGGTACAGTGGATGGTATTGAGGATGGTACAGTGTAGCAGAAATTCTTCCCAGCAGGAACCTGGAGGGTACAGAGATGTACAGTAGCTGAAAACCTATAAATCCTACAGCAGTCTAAATAAAGAACAAAGGCGGGGGAAATGGGACAGAAGGAAAAATAGTAGCCAGGCACATAAAATATAGTTCTAATTGCAAGAAAGAAAAGTGGATTGAAACCAAGTAATTCCAGGACAGATGAAGTTCAAGAACTTAAAAAGGGAAGCAGGAAGGAAAGAAGAGAAACAAAGATTTTTAAAACACTAAAATCAAATATAAAAAAAAATTAAACTGTATAAATGTTTTATTCCTTTATACTGCAGGAATTGTAGCACTGGCTTTAACAAGATATGGGAACACAGGTGGCTCTACCCTTGCTAGTTGGTATGGTAATTTTTCTAATCTAATCTTTTCTAACTTAATGCTTTCAAAGATAGAAAGGTGTTAGTTCTCAGAGGACAGATGAGAGAGATTGGGAGTTTCTGGAGTACTGTATTTCTGAAGGTTGTCAATCCTCAAAACGTGCTAAGAAAGCTTTCAGAAATGAAACTCCGCTTTTAAAGTCACATATCCTCATAATATCCATTTTCAAACATTTGAACACACTCTTTGCTAGAGACCACATATAATAAGTCTGAGATGAAAAATATACTTTACTTGGCAGCTCCTAAAGCTCTACCCACAACCCCATTTCAACACTTTAAGAATATTTTTAGTACTCTAAGTTACCAGGTTTGCAAATCACTGCATGTAAACAAGAATAAGATTTATGAAAACATTGAGCTTACTTTTTTTTTAAAGAAACATTAAATAAAATAATCAAATCTCTATATCTAGCATAGATTTTCCAATGAGCTCTTTCATACTGCCCAAGATTTTCAACCTCATTTAGAAGAATCAGAATGACTGTTCCTGCCTATTACCCAGGAAAGAGCTCTTGAAAAGTATATTTCTTTCAAGAAAAACTCTAGCTACCTATTGAAGAAGTATTTAGTAAACACCACAACATGTGAAACCATCAAGATACTGGCCAAACTATTCTTTTTCATGTATGTCATCCTCACTGTATCCCTGCTCTATCTATAACACTGTCTGCACTTTAAATATTAACACATTTCTGTAACACCACATCTCTATTGCATCCACCAAACTCATCATTATGCATCAGCAAATGCACCATACAAATCCATTCTGGCAAAATCTGGGCAGCTTTTTAAACTGACTCAGAAAGGGATAGTAAGGATATACACTTGGAAAGCCCCACCTGCATTTTAAAATGATGCACTATGGGAAATCTTACTTGAGACGGAGCTGACAAGAAAAGAGTACTGGCCACACATGTTATATGATTATCAGCAGAAGGTTTAGCACATACTGCAAAACAGTATAAAACTTGTCACAATGTAATAACTGTGCAATGACTTGAAGGAAACAGTAATGGAGATGCACTATTAGAATGCAGTTACTAATTTCATATCAAACACCTAAAAGGCATACAAAACACTAGAATGCTTGCTTCCAAAATGATACCTTTTATTAGACCAACTGGGAAATCGCAAGAGATTTGTCCTTTTCTGTAAGCTTTTTTTTTTTTTTTTTTTGACAGAAAAAAGACAATTCTCTTGCAATTTCCCAGTTGGTCCAATAAAAGGTATCATTTTGGAACCAAGAGTTCTGCTGTTTTGTATGTCTTCTGGTCTCAGACCAACACAGCTACCTAATACACATACCTTGCATTTGGACAGAGACCATGTTACTAACCCAGAAACCCAAGTTACAGTATGGATAAGCCAAAAATATTAGGCACTTTAAAGCAAGGACCCCGTCACCTTTCTTGCCTCTCAAATATACTGAATTTTATCATTTCTAATTCTGAATAAGATAATAGATGTGCAGTGTGGATGTAATTGAAACTAATGCCCCTAGAATCTTAAAAATAAAGCTTCAATTTTGAATGAACAGGTAGGGCCCTTACAAGTGACAGTGTAGCATACTTACCAAGTATTGGCTCAATCCAAACCCTGCTTGCTGGTGTCTAGCACTGCTCTCCAGTACTTCCAGTCATACCAAGAAAATAGGAGTCAATCGGTGGTGACAGACAGCTGTGTGTCATCACCAAGGGGTCTGAAGTATGGTGTTCCTCAAAAAATCTATCCTGCTTCCCATGTTATTCAGCCTATCTACAGTACAAAGCTTCTTTGCTAGTGCAACATTTGCATCAATCTAGATATGCATCTTTAGTAAGGTCAGCAACATTTTCAAGCAGCAGGCCAAAAAGGAAGGCAGGCAGGTTGCTGACTTGTGTCCTAAAACAACAGTTCAGTAACACTGCATACCATATGCACAGCAGACACACCTATTAAAATACTCCTCCACCTGCTTAAAAAAAGAGATGCTAATAAACTGGTAGAGTTTTTGACACACACATTGAAGCTACCTTTCTTACCCTGAAGTTTTCCACTGAGATCATCACTCCATGAACAAAACAGCTGTGTGTTTAGCTAAATCAGTTAGGCTGACCATTAGGTAAAACAGACAGTGTGCCCAACAAATACAGACATGAAGGACTTGAGATCAATGCTTTCCTCTCACTTGAAAACCTACTGAAAGCCAAGTCTCTAGTAAGTGACAACCTCATTCTGGCTAATACTGTACAATTTTCAAGAAATGTTTAAGTGCAGCCTCAAATAGGATGCACTGGAATACCACAATCTGGGGGAAAATACAAAGATAGCAGTTTGAAACAACTGCACAAACTATACCATATCCACTCTATCATCTGTACAACCTGAAGCAACAAAGGGCACAAGACCTCAACAGTGCAAACTAGATAAAAGTATGACAGATTCCCTCAAAGGGATAGTTGGTGCTTCTGCTACTTCTCTTTTCTTCTAACTTATCAACAGAATCTTATCAACAGTGCTTCCACCACTTGGCAGTCATTCAAACTGTAAATCCAGATTACACACTAAGGAAGCTGATCATCTGCACAGATCAAGCATGGATAAAAAAGCTCAGGATCAGCAGCAACCCAAGCAATTTGGCGAGTGTTCCATCTTTCTGAGGAAGTTCATACATATATCAATCAATACCTATGACAGCCAGTGTGTCTCAAAACACAAACTGTCAACCAATACTAATCACAACTCCCTTAAAGAAGTATCTCAAAATACAATTCAGTTTTATCCTTGCAAGGGTCTACAGAAGAGGTCAAGAGCAGAAGCTGGATAAAGTTTCTCTCAGTGCTATATTTCAATCATTTTTCATCAAAAGGAAAAGTCACAAGCAGTGATATTTCTGTGGTGCTCTCTACTGCATGCTCTGACCCCAAATCTATCCCCCAGTAGTCAAGGATCCTACAAAGTGCACAGCTGCCTTATGAACAGATTAGGTTATAGTCTTTCTTCAGCAAAATGAGAGAGATTAGGAATGGGTGAACTGTCACCATTACCCATTTCCTTCGAATGACCTCTTCACAGCTAGGTCTCAAGGCTTGTACTACACAATCAGGATGTCAAAAACTAGAGAAATCAATCATTTCCTCTCTGATGCTTGGTGTTGCTTTGACTTTAAAAATCTCTTCCCTCTGGTCATTTCTTCAATTGATCTTCCTTCAAGTCCTCTCATTCTATGTCCTCCAGAAACTATTCTTTTCTCTTCTCATTTTATACTTTCTATCGTGATCTCTGCTCAACTACCATATTACTCTGGTGAAACATTCAACATGAAACTTCTCCATTCAATGCAGCCTACCAGATATTTTATGCCACACCATAAATTTGAACATACCTTTCATAAAACTGAATTTCTGATCATCCTTGTATGACCCACATTCTCTTTTCTGTTACTATGAACAGTCCTCTCCTCCCTGTCACTCAGACCTGTAACTGAAAATCAGGCTAAAGGATCTGGAGACAAGCTATAATTTTTTTGATTAATGTTCCATTCATCTGTTGCCCACATTATGATTATGAAGAGTTAACTCAAAAAGAGGTTAGACAGGGTAGCAAGTAAGCAGCTAAAAAAGTTTTAGATAGCTAAATCAACCATATTTGAACACCAATGCAGAAAATGCATCTGCTTTGACTTCTGTTTCCAAAACAGAGAGAGCAAGTCAAACCAGTCTGATCAGAGGCAGGGACAGAGGCGGCATGGAGTTTTTTAAAAAAAGGGGACTCACTTCCTAAAAGGTGGAGACTGCTGAAAATAAGACTGAAGCCAAGTCCCCAAAGATGCTGATGAGCAAGAAAGATATAAATATCTAAAATTGGCTTTTAGGGCGACTAAAAACACCCTCTCATTTGTCCTGCTTCATTTCTGCTCTTACAATTAAATGGTCTCTTGGCTCTGAAAAGGCTATTTGGGTCACTGCAGTCACTACTTCCCAAGGCTCTGAACAGGAAGATTTGTAGGACCTGAATTCAGTCATGACTAAGTGTGGGAACCCAGTATAAACAGAAGAATCAATAAACTGCACTTCAGAATAGGTGATGGCAAGAAAGAAGCACTCACACACATCTAATGATATAGATCCATTGTATCTACTGCAACTTACCCAACACAGAAGCTACGCCCTTTTAGTACGACCGAATTTAACATTTCTTTCATATCCTTTTCTAAGGTCCAATCTTTCTTTTCTGTCCATAGAGCTAAGCAACATTCAGAGACTAACCTCCATCTCCTTATTTCTTATCTATGATGTCCATACAACCTCATCACTCTCCAGCTTCCCTAGTATCCAATGTGGCAAGAGGAACCTGTCTACAACTTACAAGTGCTGCTTGATACTATGAAATCATCAATAAGAAAACTGCTCTACCACTGAACACCATTGTGCCATATAGTTATGCAAGGGTTTGAAGTGGTGATTTTGGCAATACTGAGGATAACCTACCTGCAAATGCAGGAGACAGAACCTGATGGTCCAGGAGGTCCCTTCCAGGCCTATGTTTCTAGTATTCAAGTGTGCCACCTACACTGAGAAAAGAAGTCAACCTCAGCCACCCACTGATTCAATTTTTCCCATGACTAGTTCCAGTTTTCTTCCTCGTCATCAAGCTGACAGCTGATGGATAGCTGATGACTATTTCAAAAACAAACAAACACTGAAATATTTGATTTTATAGCAGTCTTCACATACAGTATGTCACCTGAGACTCTGCTCTGTATATTAAGTTTGTACTACAATGCCCTTCGCGTATTACCATAGTTTTAGGTGTTTTATATGCTTCTTCAATTAATCATTCTTCCCCCCCCCACTTCTTGTGGCATTTAACTGTTAAATATAATCTTGTTAACTCAAGCAATGAATTAACATTTTTATTTTTGGAAATGGTTTTTAATGATTACCATATTTAACCAAATCCAAGTCAACTTTGAATTAAAGACAACTCCCCTCCCCCCACCTTCCCTCATAATTAGACTCTATATGTGGGAAGCTATAAATGTGTTATGATTTTCCATGTAGGGAATCTAATTAATTGAAGATCATCTTGAATCCCTTCACCCCCCACTGCTGTTGCGGGAAAACTGCTGATGGGGTGGGGGAGAAAGAAATCAGACTGTTGCCCCTTGTTCTCCTGTGCTTGTACCTTTCTCCCCTATGCCTGCCCCTGGCACCATGTGCTCCCCTACCACCTACGCCACCATGCATTGGCCTGCCTCCCCACTCCCTCCCTTCCCTACCCCTAGTTCCCTTCTGCAGCCTGGCCCCAAACCCCTTGCCCCTTCTGTTTAGGGTTACCATATTTCCAGTTCCAAAAACGAGACCACCTGTCCATGGGGGTGGATGATCCCCTCTTCCGACCTACAGCCCCTGGTCCCTACTGGTGCCCCTCATTCCCGCCCTGCAACACCCTGCTCCCCGTAGCCCTGCCAGAGAATGCCACCAGCTGCCCCAGTCTGTGGCAGCGGAGCAAATCTGGCCCCAGCATGAGCTGGAGGGAGCAGGGGAGGCCTGTTGCACTCCCTGTCCTGGGCTGGGCTCCTGTCTAGCCCCAGGCAGCCTGGCTATACTCCCCACGCAGCATCTCCCTTGTGTCCTACCCCTGCCAGCACAATCCCCAGCCCCAGTGCCACTGGCCCAGCTGTGCAGCTCCCTACTGCCCCCATCAATGTAGAGGCAGGCATCTCCCCCTTGTCCTCTCTGCCTGGCCACAGCCTCAGCACCCAGACACCATCCCCCAGCGCTGCAGCCACCTGCCCCCCCCCCACACTCATCGCCCTCCACACACCCCTGCCACTTACACACAGAC
>NW_017729022.1:36469707-36476337 GCF_001723915.1 Gavialis gangeticus
CCCCTGCCACTTACACACAGATACAGACACACACAGCCCCCCAGACAGTTCCCAAGCCCTGGCCCTCCAACCCCTGCCCCCCATAGACTTACTTGTATCCAGCTGCTGGGGCTGCTCCCACCACCCTACCCAGCCAAGTGCACAAGGCACAACCCCTGCCTCCAATCACCCCAAGCAGCTCCTTGCAGACTGGAAGGCTGCCAGCCTGCAAGAAGAAACCCACAGTTTTCTCCTCCGAAGAGGAAGATCCACATTTTTCTGCAGCAGACAGAAAACCTGCATCCCTTGTAAACTTGCTGCTAGGGCAAGTTAGGAAATGCAGTTCTATCAGCAAAATCCCAGACATTTGTTCCTGTTTCAAAAAAACGCCCAGATGGAGATTGGAGGACCCAAAAAGACAAGACATATAGTAACCCTACCTCTGTTTCTGTGCCTGCCTCAACACCCCTACTTCCCACTGTAGCCTGCTTCCCCCCACACTCCCCCATTCCCTGAACACACACCCCTTAACCTTCAGCTACAGCTCTGCTCCTTTACAGCAATCAGAAACAGTAATGGCCCCCACTTAGCTGGGCCAGGGAGAAGCAGCATCAGCTCCCAGCCAGACCTGGTTGCGACTGGAGGACCCAGGACAGAAGGTAAGGTGAGGAGGAGGCAGCTGAGGGAGGGGAGCAGGGGAAGGAATTGGGGGGAGGGAGGCCCGCAAGCAGAGGCACACTGGGGGCAAGGATCGTTCATTTCCCTGGACAACATCTGTCCAAACTTCCTTGGACACTTTCTTTAAAAAAGCAGACAAGACTCCAAAAAAACCTGCAGCCAAGACCCCCGAGAAGACTCCAGCCAAGAGCCTTTCAAAAAAAGTCCAGCAAAGTCACCTCAAAGAAGTCCTTCCAAATCAGTATGATTGCTATTTACAATATAAATACATTAAGGTAGCTATATTACTCATCTATAATTGATCAAGTACAAAATTCTGGGGTATTTTTGGTGAAAATATGGTAATCGGGACTTGGTTCAGGAACCAATCCCCCATTTATAACATTGTTTCTTATGAGAAAATTGGTTTTGAGTTGCAACGTTTCGACTTAAGACATGGTTTTCAGGAACCAATTGTGTCGTAAGTCTGGGGACTGCCTGTACTAGAATCCCTCAGCCCCCTCCCCTTTGTACTGGAAGCAAAAAACCTCATCTTGGATTCAACTAAATATGGTACATACATACCTTCTACACAGATGGGTACAGGAGAGCACTTTATTATTAAAACGAATAATCTAATTTCTGTATTTCATCATACAAATTTAATCTATGCACTGACAACTATGCATGGTACTAGATCAGTCCATGAGAAAGTATATTTTTATCACAAACACTAATTTTTGCAACATCAAAGAACTTACTGCCATTTTGCAAAGTTTGGTTTACATCAGTCCCAGTACTATATAAATAAAGCATAGAAAAAATAAATACAATAAATGTTTTAAAAACTGGTCTTATTAAACGCCATCTTGTGCTATTTTGCCCTCTCTCTGGATTTCAATTTAAGATATATAAGGAGAAAGAATTTGCTGGCTGCAGAAGCCTCTCGACTTTAAACAATGTCTTGCTGAAAGCCTCATCACATTCTACTTACAAAGATTTGTTAATACCCATACAGATAGTTTTACAGGATTCATTAGTGCTTTATTAAAACGTAAATTTAAAGTTAATGAATTACTTGAAAAGGTACATGAAGTTTCTTGCTTACAATAATAAGTCACCACATACAGGACACTTGAGAAAATTAAGAAAATGAAATGCTAAGCAAAGTACCTGTGGATACTTTCTATTCCTCCCTGTTCCATCCATCCACCGCTTACCACCACACACCCTAAACTTAATTCTACCACTAAAAGGTACATAATTTCTAATATGGCCTTCCTTGACATCAAGTTACAACCAATAAAGCAAAATAGTGAAATGTTAAGATAGTTTTATAAAACAGGAACATGCAGAAGAAACAACAGAAGACCATCATGTTTCTCCCTGTTTTCTATCATGCAAGACCCTTTTCAGTTCTCCAAGTCCAGTTTTCCATAACAAGTTGTGTATGCTTGGACACCTTTTAAGAATTCCCATTTTAAATACATACTTGGGATGACATTAATTCATGCTGTAACCATGAATTATGAAACAGTATTACTTTTCAGGCTGTTACCTTAAAACATATAGTTATTTAATGAATGCCTGGACAACTAAGCCAAGCTAAACATCCAAGGACTTAAAAAGCTGTAGAATTTCCTAGCCAGAGGTCTTAACTGGCACATGGAAGCCTCTTTTCACTAATTCACCTTTCATGGCATTTTCAGACTGTGTTTTATGCAACCAGTGGAAGAGATGGAGAATATAACAAATGCTTCTCTCCCAAACTAAGGAACCGAGTACCACACATCTTAGAAGTTGGTACTACACACTGAAAGGTTTGAAGGTCAAGAGGTACATTTTATGCCCACATCAATCCATATGTCAAAACTATCATGTGTCACAAGCCTATGAAGGCTGTTCAAATGTCTGAGTAGTAAGTTTTAAAGTGTATTACAGAAGCTTTGTAACAGTTCTGAGCTCTGCTTGCCAGCAATTTCCCTGCCAGTTTCCTCCTACCCCCACATACCAAATGTAACAGCTACATGGAAATGGAAGAGCACGAGAAACTGGCAGGGGAGCTCCCATGACAAGTGTAGCTCTGATCCTGAGCCAGCCCTTGGTTTTAGCAGATTTTGTGGCTCACCACCTCTTCAGTAAGAAACCCTGGGAAAGTTCATTGGCCAAAACTGCCACCAGCTGCCATCCCAAGCCAGGGAGAGCCAAGAAAGAAAAGATGTGGGAATTATAGGCATTTGTACACAGATGTGACATTTAAATGCTTATATAAACAGAAAACCTAGAAAATGTGAACCCATTAAAAGTTCTCTTGCAAAACAGTATGTTGCTATCTTTAACAAGATTTAATAAAAAAACAACAGCACAAGCTGTTTCACACTAAATGCAAGATTTACATTGTAAAGAAGTGACGAAGATGAAATACTGACCTTGACACACTAGTCTGGATATACAGGTCTTAAATCATCACTACAAAAACAGAGCCATTGTATTTCTCAACTCTTTCTTGTGGTCTATGACCATTTAAAATTACTCCTAAATTCACTCTTTCCAAAACTGTAACTCACTTTTCAGAAACAACCACCACCACTAAATTTAATGCTAGTAACTAAGCATAAAAGGATCCAATCTAGGATTCTCCCAGGACGTTTGTAATCTCACTGGAGCAGGCAGAGAAGTCCACAATCAAGAGCCAATGTAGACTGTGGCAGAACAGGACCAAATTCCAAATATCTGTGGGGGGCATTATTTTATTCTTATTTCCCATAAGCCACAATTGTAGCTTGTTGCTGAAAATACGTGACGAAGGCAAATTACTCAAGAGATGAATCTTTCCCTCTCACTGTAAAGTCTCGGAGCTCAGCTCAAGGGGCTCAACGGAGGCTCAGTCACTCAGATTCATAGATTCATTGATGTAAGGTCAGAAGGGACCTTATAGATTTTCTAGTCCAACCCCCTGCCATGGGCAGGAGAGAAAACTGGGCTCAAGTGACCCCAGCTAGGTAAATGCTGGGCCTCCTCTTAAAGGCCCACAGGGTAGGAGCCAGCACCACTTTCTTTAGAAGTTGGTTCCAGATCCTAGCCGCCCTGACTGTTGTAGTGTCTTCTAATATCCAGTCTAAACCTACTCTCTAACAACTTATGGTTGTTATTCCTTGTTACTCCGGGAGGTGCTCAGGGGAACAAGGTCTCTCCCAAACCCCACTGGTCCCCCCTAGTAAGTTTATAGATGGCCACCAGGTCCCCCCCTCAGCCTTCTCTTGCAAAGGCTGAACAGGTTAAGGTCCCATAGCCTCTCTTCATAGGGTCTGCCCTGCTGTCCCCAGATCATGCGAGTGGCCCTCCTTTGGACCCTCTCAATGCTGTCCACATCCCTCCTGAAGTGCGGCACCCAAAACTGGACACAGTACTCCAGCTGCGGCCTGACCAGTGTCGCATAGAGGGGGAGGATCACCTGCTTGGCCCTGCTTGTGATGCATCTGTGGATTCACGACAAGGTACAGTTAACCCTACTGATCAACAATGACTCCAAGAGCTCTTTCTGCCACCGTGCTTTCGAGAAGGGAGTTCCCCAGACCGTAGGTATGCTACTGGTTCCTACTGCCTAGGTGCAGCAACCTGTACTTGTCAGTATTGAATCCTATCTTATTTTCATTTGCCCACCCCTGTAACCTGTCCAGGTCCTGCTGCAATCTGTCCTTCCCTTCTAGCGTGCCCACCACACCCCAAATCTTGGTGTCGTCTGCGAATTTAAACAGGCTGCTCTTCACCCCATCATCCAAGTTGCTAATAAAGAAATTGTACAGTGCAGGCCCAAGGATCGAGCCCTGGGGGACCCCACTGCCCACTTCCCTCCAGATCGAATATGACCTGTTCACCACTACTCTGAGTACAACCCCTCAGCCAATTTGCAATCCATCTGACTGTGTAGGCAGCAATGCTACAGTCACCTAGCTTCTTAATGAGAATGGGGTGGGAGACAGTGTCAAAGGCCTTTGTGAAGTCCAGAAAGACTACATCCACTGCAATACCTGCATTCAGCGATTTTGTGACCTGATCGTAGAAGGCAATCAGGTTGGTCTGACAGGACCTGCCCTTAATGAAACCATGCTGGTTGCCCTTGAGCATCATCCCCGCTGCTGGCCCATCACAGATAATCCTTGATAATTTCTTGAGTTAAAGAGGTCTGCTTTCTCCTCTGATGCGACCACCAGATTACCAAAAATATCCTGCAGGGGCCCCACATTACCCGGGGCCTTCTTCATTCTCCCTATGTATTTAAAAAAGGACTTTTTGTTATCCTTGATGCTAGCCCGAGCTCTGTATCTGCCTTAGCTTTCCTAACATGTCTCTAAGATTTCTTTCCTCCTGCTGCACAAAGAGTTTGAAACCAACTTCAGCAGCTCACCTTTACCCCTCATGGGATGAAATCATGAAGACCAAAGTGCAATTAGAGTTGCAGCTAGTAAGGATGTGAAGAGTAACAAGAAGGGCTTCTACAAGTACGTCAGCAACAAGAGGACGATCAGGAAAAGTGTAGGTCCCATACTAAATGGAGGAACCAACCTAGTGGCATGATGCGCAAGAGCCTGAAGTACTCGATGCCTTTTTCACCTCAGTCTTCACAGGCAAGGTCAGCTCCTAGACTACTGCACCTGGCAGCACAGTTTGGGGAGGAGGTGACCAGCCAACAGTAGCAAAAGAACAGGTTAAGGACTATTTAGAAAAGCTGGACGTGTACAAGTCCATGGAGCCAGATGCAATGCACCTAAGGGTGCTGAGGGACTTGGCTGATATGATTGCAGAGCTGCTGGCCATTATCTTTGAAAATTCCCTGATGATTGGAAAAGGGCAAATAGTGCCCATCTTGAAGAAAGGGAAGAAGAAGGAGGATCCAGGGAACTACAAACAGGTCAGCCTCCCCTTAGTCCCTGGAAAGCAGCTCCTCAAGGAATCCATTTCCAAGCATTTGGGAGGAGAAGGTGACTAGCAACAGTCAGCATGGATTCATCAAGAGCAAGTCATGTATGACCACCAACCTGATTGCCTCCTACGATGAAATGACTGGCTCTGTGGACACAGGAAAAGCAGTAGACATGATATACCTTAACTTCAGCAAGGCTTTTGATACAGGTCTCCCACAACATTCTTACAAGTAAGCTAAGGAAGTAAGGACTGGATGAATGGACCATAAGGTGGATAGAAAACTGACTAGACTGTCGAGCTCAGCGTGTAGTGACCAATGGCTCGAAGTCTAGTTGGCAGCTGGTATCAAGTGGAGTGCCCCAGAGGTTGGTCCTGGGGCCAGTTTTGTTCAGTATCTTCATCAATGACTTGGAAGATGGGATAGACTACAAGTTTGCAGATGACACCAAGCTGGGGGGAGCAGCAGATACACTGGGGGGTAGGAGTGGACCAAAAAAATAATCTAAAGAGGTTCAATAAGTAGAAGTGCAAAGTGCTGCACTTAAGAAAAAACACCTCCATGTATACCACAGTGCAGGCTGGGGATCCATTGCCTAAGCAGCAGCTCTGCACAGAGACCTGGGGGTTACAGTGGAAAATAAGCTGAGTATGTGCCAACAGTGTGTATCACCAGCAGATCAAAGGCAGTGATTATTCCCTTCTATTCAGCATTGGTGAGGCCGCATCTGGAATACTGTGTTCAGTTTTGCCCCCATCCCTTTCCCTCCCACTACAGAAAGGATGTGGACAAGTTGGAGAGAGTCCAGTGCATGCAACAAAAATGGTCAGAGGTCTTCAGACAAGAAGAGGCTGAGGGAATGGGGCTTATTTAGTCTAGGAAAGGTAAGACTGAGGGAGGATTTAATAATAGCCTTCAGACTATCTGAAGGGAGATTCCAAAGAGGATGGAATTAGACTGTTCTCAGTGGTGGCAGACCACAGATCAAGGAGCAATAGTCTCAAGTTGCAGTAAAAGAAATTTAGGTTGGATTAATTATTCTTTTTTTTTTTCCTACAGCCTGAATTTGG
>NW_017729022.1:36481337-36484950 GCF_001723915.1 Gavialis gangeticus
GTTGTGGAAACTCTACCCCTGGAGGTTTTTAAGACTCAGATAGACAAAGCCTTGGCTGAGATGATCTAGTTGGAGATGGGCCTGCTTTAAGCAAGGGGCTGGACCAGACCTCCTGAGGCCCTTTCCAACCCTAATTTTCTATGATTCTATAATTTACTGTTTCTCTAATCAGTCCAGCTAGCCAAGCACTAGATTTCCTCTTCCCTGGCTAAAAGTTGACTTCTACTTGCTCTCAAACCCAGTTACCTAGCTCATAGGGAAATGCACATCAGATCTCTCTTCACAGGTGAAAAGCTAGAGAGCAAGACTGTTACATACAAATCATGACAAGATAAAGAGGAAGAAATAAAATGTAAGGTGGCCAACTCAAGGGAAGTGGTGAATTTGACACAAAATTACTCAAGATTTACAAGATTTTTTTTTTAAAGAGAACAATCTGTGTCTCTTTTTTTTAAAGCACAAAGCCTTAAAGAACCAGCCTATATCAAATTAGAAAGATGAATCAAGAATTTTCATATAAATTAGCACCAAACTGGGGAGGAATGCAGGGCCTTTGCTTTTTTTCCCCAGACTCAAGAGACAGGACTCCAAAAAAGAATCTCTCTAATAACTCAAACTTGTGGTAATTTCTCCAAGATCATCTTGTACCCTTTTTCAGAGCTGTCACCACTGGGGTAGTTAGCTACCACGCTGTATTCCACCCAGGTCTAATAATAGCTGTGATGACACTCCGTACTACAAAACTAACAGAAAGGGACATGGAAAAAAAAAAAAAACACGAACTACTATCCTCTTTGTAGGAAAAGGAGCATGCTAACCAACAGTTAGATATTTAAAAGAAGCATATCTAAGAAAAACCTACAAGGCAATTCAGTCTGAAAGGAAAGTTTCTCTACTATGGACATAACTGTCTTCCAACTTAGATCAGTTCACTATATGATGCCACTTCTATTTCAGTATCCAAAGAGCAAAGGGGAAGCAATACTCTAGTGATAAACATCAACATTGCAAATTTGACCAGATAGGGAATCTAGAGTTGCCAGGTCCTAACCCTGGATATAGCTTCAGCCCACAATCAGGGCACACTTGAAAAAGGTATTATATACATCTCTTTTTCCCCATACCATATATATCCCAACCATGGTCTGAGGAAAAAGTTAAGAAATGGCATCACCTAACTGGCAAAGCTGTCAAGAAGAACCCCCCCCACTGCACGCGCGCATACACACACACACAGTAGTACATAAGTACAAGACATAATGCATAAATTATTACTGCAGTTTGCTTGAGATGTCTACCTTAAAAAAAAAAAAAAAAGACTATTTATGAAAGCCATGTGCTCCTGGTGGCCCCATGACAGTTTATCAGCAAAATATATACACATTTTTAAAGATAGGAGGAAAAGGTCTTACTCTGCTATATCAAGATATCCACAGGAAGCAGCTGCATGTAGAGGTATCCAGCCTTCGTTATCTGGTTGATTAATATTTGCTCCATTTTCCACAAGAAATTTCACCATATCTACGTTATCATCTATGCAAGCCTACAAATAAAAGAAACACGAGTTATGAACTCACATTTTCTTCAATTTAATCTTTCTTGGAAACATGTTCAGAAAAAAGTACCGAAGTTTTTAACTGGGGGAATCTTCAGAGGTTGTAGATTCCTTGTCAAGAAAAATCCCTGAAAGCCATACAACAGAAACAGTGAATACTGTTTAGCAAAGCTAATACCACCTTCCCATAGATTCACATATGCTTGCATTGGAAGGGACCTCAGTAGATCATTGAGTCCAACCCCCTGCTTTGGGCAGGAAAAAGCACTGGGGGTTAGATGACCCCAGCCAGGTGCATGTCTAGCCTCCCCCAAGGTAGGGGAGAGCACCGCCCCGCCCCCCCCCCCGTGGAAGCCCATTCCAGATTCTGGACACCCTTACCAGAAAGAAGTTCTTCCTGATATCTAGCCTAAATCTGCTCTCCATCAGTTTGTGACCATTGTTCCTAGTTACTCCAAGGGTGCCCTGGTAAACAGAGCATCTTCTATTCTTTGCTGCTCCTCCCCACCCCCGGTGAATTTGTAAGCAGCCACAAGATCATCTCAGTCTTTTGCAGAGGCTGAAGAGATCCAGGTCCCTCAATTTCTCCTTCTCAACTTGATTCATTCTACTTTTGGTCTGTTTTTCCTTCACAGCAGTAGTTACAACCAGCCTGTATTGAGCAACCTCATTACAAAGTTATTCCTTTTTATACAGTGTAACCTCATAAATCTGGTGTGGTGGGGACCAAGCACTTGCCAGAAATTTGAAAATGTTGGATTTTTGAAACTGGCGCAGCTGGTCCCAGAGCAGCGGCCACACGTGGAGCAGTGGCATGGGGTGCTGAATGGCGGCGGCAGCTGCTGCATGCAAGCTTCCCCCTCTGTGTCCAGGAGGGTGGGGGGGAAAGAAGCAGCCGGTCCTGAAGCGGGTGGGGGAGACGTGACACTGCCGGATTTTTGACAATTCCACATTTTTGGTATCCAGATTTATAAGGTTATACTGTACTATAATATGTGGGCCCCTAACTACGTTCAAACTAGGTTAATGCCTCAACCTAGTTAACATGTATTAAGACTTCAAGTACTTAAAGTCCTATCCATACTATACAATAAAATAGTTTCACAGGCAATACAGGAAAACTGGTGCCACACCATGGTTTTGGGGGGTTTTTTAGATACAATGCAGAAGGAACAAAAAAAAAAAGCAAGGAAGAGGAAACAGTACTACCCTTTCTGCAACTGTATGGTGCTTTGACTGTAAACTGTATTTTAAGTTACTATTCTCCCTTTCTGTGTCTGGTTACTTATGCAGTTTGTAGTTTAAGAAAAAAAAAAGAAAACTCATGCTTGGCTACCAATTGCAGTGTATTGAAAGGTGAAATACGTGGATTTCCTACTAACTTGGTCGTCCATTTAATGCTTGTATGCATTAAAATTTGTTTGTGCTGCGCAGATACACAAATACACATTTTCCAGTCCCTTTCCTTAACCACCTCCTTTCTTCCTCCATATTCGCCTATTTTTCTCAAATGGTGTTCCGTGGATTTCCTTGCCAAATTCCACACTGTTGCCCTTAAAAGGGCGGAGCATGATGCACAGAAAAAGCTTCTTATGACGTCAAGGACTCAAACAGTCAAACTCACAAGAACTTTTGGTGCTTAACTAGTTCAGTTCATACCACTACATACCCTGCCTTCAACTGGCCACAAAACTGAAAGATCATATTTGCACCTGCCTTGGGCTGTGCCAGGAAGCAGTGCACTGGAGCAAAGCACGTCCATTCTATGCACAACACTCAAACAGATGCAACATAGCCACTTTAGATTGGGACTAATTGCACATCAATAAGCTCACGCTTACCGATTCTTGAGTAGGGCTGGGCAAGAAAGCTACACTGCATCATCCGTTTTGGGGTACAGCACACAGCCTCTTGCACTGAACACATGACCAAGGAAGTGCCTCTTCTGCCAAGCTCAAACTGCTTGGTGTCATTTCCTTGCTAAAAAGCAAATATAATTGCATGTGTATATTTTCACTTTTTGGATTTTTTTTTTTTTTTTTTTTTTTTTTTTTTTTT
>NW_017729022.1:36485081-36508681 GCF_001723915.1 Gavialis gangeticus
TTTTTTTTTTTTTTTTTTTTTTTTTTTTTTTTTAAGAGATTTCAAAAGTGAACATTACCAAATGTTTTAACAGAACTTCAAAGGAGCATACTTTGCGACACAGACTGCACATACTTCCAAATGGGTTTCTTCATGAGGTTCTGCAGTTGTTTTCCTGCATTTGTTTATCCACTGAGAAGAGACAACACTTGCAATGAAAGGGAACTGTGTTGCTGCCCCATTAACCCAGTTTCAGAAAGGTGCACCCAGCCAAAAACAGAGCAGCAGGAAGTTACTCCTCCCCAACTCTATTAGCTGGAGATAAGTATGAACTTAAGGCTTTGTTTAAGCTGAAAACAGAAACCTTTAAACCACCTGAACTACTGGTTTCATGATTTAAATTAAACATTAAACTAATGCTAACCCTGATTTTTCCAGGTCTGTTACTGCTAAACTGCAGTTAGTACCAGTGCAGCTAAATATATTTCTGACATGAGTCTCTTTTCTAATGTAGACTACAGCTGTATAAGGCTGCTTGAAAGCCAATTTTAAAATGCAACAAGACTACCCCAGGGGTAAGCAACCCCCACCATGCGTGCCAGAGTGTGGTGCACAAAGGCATTTTGGTTGGCACACGTGCCTTGGGGCAGACAGCAGGGAAGGGGCCAGGACTGCACTACCACAACAAGGATCAGGTCCCCCGCGGTTCTCCTCCTGTTCATCCCTGGCATGCCAACATCTTATGAGATGAGGTTGTGGGTGTTTCCAGCATTCTGCCCAAAAACATTGCTGACCTTGGCTCTAGCCCCCTTTCAGCACTTTAATTGCCTTGCTTAACCATTTATTCATTAAACAAATACTCATATTTAAATCCTCTCCCTAAATAAGCTACCCTTCTGGCAAAAAGTTCATATACTCCAAGGGAGTGCTTTACCTTCAAGTTTATTCTTATGTATTTTCAACACAAGAACTGTCATTTACTGGGTCAGACCATAGGTCCATTTTACCCAGTATCCTGTGTCAGTGGAAGAGAGTGAAACCTAAAAGAGGGAGTGAACAGGATAAGACCAGGGTTTTTCCCTCTCTCTCACTTGCAGCCTCCAGCACTTAAGGTCTAGGAAGTCTTGATTCAGAGGTTGTACCTCTACCTCCATGTTCAATAGCTACTTTCAAGAATTTGTCCCATTCCTTTTTAAATTTAGTTAAACTACCAGCTTCCACAACATCTTGTGGCAATGAGTTCCACACTAAACTGCATGTGGTGTGAAAAAGCTTCCTTTTAAGTTTTAAACTTAAGTCTTGATAAGTTTACTGTTTATCGTTTCCCCTGGGGAACCCCACTGTTTTGTTTCCATCCTGAAAACTGACCCTTTATTTATACTTACTGTTTTCTATCTTTAAGCCAATTTCTAATCCATGAGTGGATGTTCCCAGGATTCCCATGACTACCTAAATTTTGTTAAGAGCCTCTAATGGGGGTGGACCTTGTTAAAGGCTTTTAGAAAGTGTGGATATACTCTCTCAACTCGATCACACTGGTGACTGACTGCTTAGTGCTTACTGACACCCTCCAAAAACTCTAGTAGGTTGGTGAGGCACAATTTCCCTTTGACAAAACTATGCTGATTCCTCCCCAGCATGGCATGTTTATCTGTGTGCTGAGCAGTTTTTATTATTATTGTTTTCCCAATTTTCCAGGAACAGAAATTAGGCTTACCAGCCTGTAGTTCTCTGAATCTACTGTAGAGCTTTTTAAATGTGGGAGTCACACTGGCAACCCTCCAGTCCTTTGATACTAAGGCTGTTTTTGGTAATAGGTTAGGAGTTCAAGGTTAAACACATCCTGTTACAGGGTCCAATGTAATACTTAAGCTGTATAGGTAAGGTCCTGAATGAGAAAATCCTATCTTTCTTTCTTTGTAGAGTGCTGATCACCTTGTCACTCAAGTAAGAAAATTAAATGGGAACAGTTATTAATGATTTAAGTGAGGGGAAAAATCCAAGAAATAGTGAAGCTGTGTTTAATAGAAGGTTAAATTTACTACACTGCATATATGCAGTACATTTATGCCTGTTTTTCTGACGCAACAAATTTAACCAGACCATTTTTTGTCCAGATGTATATTGTAAGATCTAGAGTGGAAAAGAAAAGAATTCTTCTTCTGTTAAACTACTATAGTGCTTTAATCAGAAACAGAAAAGGTTAACTACAAAACTTTTCATGCCCCCACAAATGGCTTTTGCACTTAATAGATGTGCAAACTGTCTCCAGAAAAACAGTCTGCGGGGAAAATGGGTATTTTAAAAGGTATTGTATTGTCTTAAAGCGAAGGGAATTTTGTAGAACTAGCTGTCGACAAAACAATTCCCTTGAATGTTTTTAAAATACACATAAGAGAAACTGGCAACAAATGTCCGTAAAAATATTGTTGCTAAGAGAATCAAAGCTTACATATGCAGTACAGTAAAAGCATATGACTAACCGGCTTAAAATATTTGACCAAATTTGGTCAGTTTATTGTGCCATATATGGCAACAATCAGGATAGCTTAAATTCACTTTGCTTCTTAGCTTCTCATGAATCTGTAACCAACATGATTATCTCTAATGAGACAGTATAAAGGTAATTTTTCATATACTGGATAATACAGATGGGTCTGGAGTTGATATTCTTGCTCATTTACAGTTCTGAAACCAATTCAAGGAACTTATTTTTGAATATATAATTGGTTAATTTTAAAGAAACTAAAACAAGTTTTTAATCAAGGTTATGACATTTCCATTTTAAAAGGGTAAGCAGAGGAGGCCAAGAAGTTGAAGCAGCAGGAAGGAAAGCAGCATAACATGGACTTTTATCACCGTCTTCAAACTTTTTCAAAAACTATTTGATATCTTTCAGAACCAAAATTTGTTCTTTATGGACAATCTTCTGCTTAATTATAAAGCACTGGATAAGAATTAACTATGCCAGGAGATCACTTGCAGTTTATCAAATAAAACCAAACTGAGATTATTCTAACAATACTTTACAATTTTAAAGATACAAAAAACAGAATAAAGTAAATTTTATCCTTTCCCATTCTCCATTTCTCCTTCCATTGTCATTAAGTCTTTATCATCCTAACCACTTTTAAGAGGAATTTTATCAAGTGCCAAAAGTGCTTCCACTATTAGAGACTGGATTTCAGCCCAAAAAGGAAAGCTTTCCATAGCTTCATGCTGAACTGAAAGAAGCAGCCTCAGAATGGATTGTCCTTCTCAATCACAATATGCAAAAGCTATACTAAAGGAAAGAAATACGAAATCTGTAGGTTATAGGAAGCTTACTAATGCACCCTTATGATAGTACAGAACCAAACAGGCAGAAGCAAAACAGGTAATTCAACAGCTGATAGGGCTAGGACTCTAAAATGTAAAAGAAAGGGGCATGTATTCAAGACACAAGAAAAAGCTGTATTCTACTCCAATGTTTAACCTAAATTCTAAGACTGCTGAGAAAAGCAAATGGCATCATCTTCCCACTCCCATGGTGGAAAAAGCTTTCACACTCCCAAGGACTTTAGTGAAATATCTAAATGAAGGTACTACTAGATGGTTTTTCTTTTTTTATGGACATGGTCCATTCCAACCTGGACTTACTAATTATGTTAGATTAGCTACATTAACTATAAAACCATCATGTCTCTTCCTACCCTCCCCTACCTCATTCAGTACACACTTAACTTATGCAGAAAGTATGTCCTACAAAGTGCAATTCACACCAGAGGACAATTTTTTCCCTACAAACATCATTCCTGCCATGTACCAAATAAGACAGCAGTCCCATGGAGGGGGAGGGAGGAAGAGAAGAGAGAAATCACATCATTAAGACTGTATTATCATGCAAACAAGTTTTGAATTTGCAAGGGCAATAGTAAGTACTGCACTTGCTCACTTTTTAGTATTTGACTTGGCAACTAACTTTCTTTAACATACTTTGGATTTAATTCCCTAGGCAACTAAAAAAACCTGCCAACCCCCTATGGAATTACACTGACACCATGATAAGATTTAGTAGTGCTAAAAGACCTCTCACTTAAGCTGAGAGAAACTAATGGAAAAGAGCGTCATCCTTTGAGGCCAGTCATCAGAAGGAGTACAGGTGCATATTTGCCAGCAAGTTTCACATTTTGCTAACAGAGGAAGAATGAGACTCAGGAATCTTGCCTTTTAAACCAGATTTGACAGGAGCACACTTGAGCTATTCCAAACACTTCTGTTCTTCCAAAGTTGACCCTTCTTCAGTTTATGCCAGCACCACCCTTCCTCCCTGACCTTGCAGCTCCACATCCCAAACTTCTTCCTCACCAATTCAATATTAGTACTAAATCCCCTCCCCTGCTCTACCTACATTCTACTTTCAATACTCCAGAGCCCCAGTACCACAATATTATCAGCATTCCAGATGCCTCCCTTCCTTTCCTCTTTCTTCCCCTTTTTGAAGCCAAACCAATCAACTGAGAGCACAAAATGATCAGGTTCTCTATTTATTCAACTGTCAATCACAACAGCATATACCTACAAAACTAGACTTTAGAGAAAGTCTTACTCAGTCCCTGCTCTAGGCAAGTCCCAAAAAAAAAAAAAGCAGAATTTTGGAGAAATTATTTTAAAAAAGCAACAGTGTTCTCCTCTACTTACATGAGTCAAACTAGCAAATGGTAACCCAAGGCAGAAATGTAGTCTTGCTGAATCTGTAGCAATTTTACAGGATACTGACAAAAGAGAAGTGCCATATAGGAAACTGTTGGCCAAAGTAAAGTAATGGTTTACAAGCATCTATTAACACATCAGGCATTTCTGGAAATACATAATTTGGCCAATCTCAAGCAGATTTTCTATAGGCATATGCACTAGAGGCACCGCAAACATCAAGGCAATCGCCTCCTCCAAAGCACAGATGTACTAGAGCTTCCCCCACCCACAAAAAAGAACATTCAAGACCATTTAAATATAGGCCAAGCCCCTTATTTTTCTTTACTTGTTCTGAGAAAGGGCTGAAGTGCTTTTGAGGAGGCAATTTGCAAACATGTCCGTCAGCAGCAAACACCCATAATGGGAAGTTGAAACACACACTCACAAAATTAAAAAAGCAATTGAAAATAGGACCTAACAAGATGCCCAACAGCCTTAAATGAAGACATTGTAACCTCTCTGACCAAAACAAACATCAGGTGCATGACAAAAATGCTTATGCGAACCAAACATACCTTAAAACAATTAAATCATCCAAACTAGGGCATTATTTTTTTTGGTGCTGCAGGTATTACGAATACTATTAACTGCTACACTCCTGGTTTCTATAGATACACTGGAATGCCATATTTCTTGCACAACCCTGAACTCTCTCTCACCTTTCCATGCATCTAAAGTCCCAAAATACCCTCTATTCTGGCCATAAAAAACCTTCACATTTTCCACAGCAACTTCCACAAATTTCTTCAGCACACTCAAACTTTAGGGGTAGCATATTATTTCAGTTATTGGAGGCAGATTTATACCACAGATGTGCCATGCCAGATAGTGACGCTTAAAAATGATAAGCTACCCATTCACAAAACACAGCATTTCTGCATTTGCACAGCACTGGGGAAGCACTAATTAGAGCTGTTTCTGGTTCAGGAGTAAGCCCAAGTTAAATAGCACAGTATATCTAAAGATGACAATACCTGGCATGGCAGCACTGTATGAACACACCCACGGACAAATATTGAACTCTACATTGACATTTGTACATCACTTTGCAAACAAAGCTTCACTTTTAAGCAAAATGAAGTCCCAAGTTCAAATTTCAACTCAAGCATTTTTTTTTTTAAGTTGTTAGATGCCATTTCAGTTTTCACCTCATTCCTTTCAGTTAAAGATTTGATTTTCTGGGCTGGGGCAAATTCTAAGTGAAACACTCAAATGACTTCAAGCACGTAGTTTCAAAAATAAGTTAAAATTTTCAAACTGTGACCCAGAATAAAACAAATCCAGTTTCCAGTCAATCATGTGCTTCTTGTTGAAAATAGTATTTAACAAAAGGTATTTTTTAGCACCTATTCAATTTTGAAGTTCCACAAAGCTTTTTATGGCGATTAAAATTAACTCAGGCTTCTCACAGAGTACAACTGTAATCGAAGTGACTGATCTATCATCAAGAATGGTATGCAGTTGTTAACCTGTTGGCTCACAACAGATATAACAATAACTTACCATCCCCATCATTTCCCTTCAATTTTTTTAAACCAAGTTTCAAAGCTGGAACCTAGAACCTAATTCCATGAAAAAAGAAATAAGAATTTCAAGGAAGAAAAAAAAAAAAATTAAGGACTTCCACAGTAAAATGCTTTGGGACTTCAATATATTTAGGGCAAAAAAAAATTATGAACAAGACCCAGTTTCTTTCCTAAATGGAGTCTTGGATATAGCTGTTTGTATTCCCCTCCCTCTTTGACTGTGCCTCTGACTTCTGTGCCACGCATCTATCCTTGTCTCAAAGATGCTTATCAAGAACTACATTTCTGGATACTTTCTCCATATGGGTGGACAAAATAGGTAGTAACCGATATTTAATTTAAGTCACCAAGGATGGGAGGAATAGATAGAGAGAGGGGGAGAGCAATGCTTTTGTTTGTTTCCACTACTTTTTTTTCCTTTATCTTATAACTAAAACTAGATAAGCCCCAAAAAACCAGAAAGCAAGAAGGTGAGAGAAAAGACCCTGAGGTAAATGTTTTGGCCTCATCTATACAAACCTTAACCAGTTTAACAAAACTCTTAAAAAAAATCTAAGTAAGTTAATGCAAAACGACTGTTTTAGTTGAAATGGTTATAGCTGTTTAGCTTACGTATGCTACTTACAATTTTAAACTAAAAGTCACTTAAACCAAAATAAGTTTTACTTTCAGGTTTTCATTGGATTTAACTGAATTAGTTTTAAAACTAGACAACTTCATTATTTTTCAGTCCTTAGGTAAGTAGGCCAACAGCAATCCCATCGCACAAAAAGATTAGAGGAATGATTAATTAGTTAATTTGGAAGAGAATAATGAATTGATCTGCCTGAGGGGATACAACACTGACTGAGGAATAATAATTTGGGAAAGAAAGCATCAGTGAAAGTTAAACATGCATTCTGGGGATGTGGTTACGCAGGTATTTTTCCACCTGCTTTTGGAAAACCGTAGTATTCCAAGTAGCTGGGAAGTGTGGTTTTTTTCCGAAAGTTTCTCATTCTCCAAAAATTACTATACCCCTTTGAAAGGAATACACAGATATTAGATGTTTCTGGAGTTTTATTCACATCGGGATGGTAGGAATCAACAGCATTTTATCATCACTCCTAACTTCTTCAAATAAGGCCTTGGAAGCAATCCTCCAAGAGTCGGGTGTCCTCAACTCCCACCACAATAAATGCAAGTTGAAAGCATGAAAACATTTCTGAAGATAAGAACTCTACAATGGGAGCCATATTTCTAGAAGCATAATGCAAGAGTACAACTAGAGATGACAGGAAAGTAACACGTCTATCCAGATGAAAATTCTGAGACTGGATTGATTCTCTTGTATTCTAGGCTAGAATGAACAGAAATTTCCTGAAAGGGAACGTATAAATAAACAAAAGACTTTAAAATAAAAAAAGGCCATTCATAACTGAAATATTCTGATAAGGTTAGAACTGTGTTTGGATCTTAGTCAAAGAACTTCTTCCTAAAGAAGACTTCAGCTGAGTTAATAATTCTATCTAGAAAATTTTATTGCAACAAAATAGTATCTTACTCCATACAAAGAGTCAGAAAAGGTCATTCAGCAGCTCTATCTTTTGGACTAAAGCATATACTGCTTTATTCCATGAAGACTTCTGGGTTGATTTAAATAAACCTTGGCTTAGTGCCTTCACGCCACAGCATTTATTAAATCCCTCACATGTATTATTTTTTTCTTTAAAAAAAATAAAATAAACCCTGTACATAATACAGTTTTAGGCATCTAATCACTGAACAGATCTGAAGGACATTTAGTCAACAGCAGCTAAAAACAAGACAAGATGGCTAGGTTTGATGTCTAACAAACCCGTATTCAGAGTGCTACCTTCCTCTGCTAGTCTGAAGTCAAATAGAAAGCAGGGTAGATTTGCATCATATAGACTAGTCAAAGTAAATATATTGACTTGGCTGCATGCATACATACATACGTATACATGTATATCTACGTGTGTACACACACATGTATGCAACCAAGCCAATTTATTTACTTTGGCTATTCTATATGATGCAAATCCAGCCTGCTTTCTATTTGACTTCAGACTAACAGAGCTAACTATATCCTTCTAGTGGGATACCGTGACAATTCTCTTTCCTCCTCACCCCCACCCAAGGCAGGGGGAGGAGAAAGAGAGGGGAATAGAGAGCACCAGCTCCTAGGATAAGCTGTCAGGGAGTCCTGTGGCCTGTGCTGCTGCTTAAGCTTTCAGGGAGAGGCCTCAGACTGTTCAGGCAATGCCACTGAACAGACCCAAGTCTGTGCAGGGCGGTTTGGAGGGTGGGGGGTAAGGAGGAGGAGTTAAGATACCGATGTGTCATTCTACAGTTAATATTATAATTGTGAATACAACTCTAATTTCAACTATTTCCAAGCACATATCCCTGACTCTTGAAAACTTAAAATTTTTAAAATTTATTTTCACATTTCTCTCAGCTTGGACAAATCACTGAAATTCAAAATAATTTTCACTTTCAAATCCTTTGGGTTTTTGCACTGGGGTGCCAAGACCAAAGACAAATTGGTTTCTCTAAAATCAGTGGGCATCTTTACACGTGCTCTGAGGTAGGGGGGGCTTTATTTATAGCGGCTCCAAGAGCCACTTTAAACGCCTGCAACGCCTTGAGTATTCAGAGTTCTTCCCTTCAAAATGGTGGTGGGGGCAGTTTAACTAAAGCTCATTCAACAAGCCCTTGTTAAAGTGCCTCACCACCATTTTGAAGCACAGGGACACTGAATACACAAGATGCCGAGGCTGCTGGAGGATGCAATTAGCATGTTCTAACAGACTTGATTAATCAAGTCTGCTCCACATATGCTAATTAGCATACATCGAAGCAAGCATCAGGCATGTGTATAGGTGCCCAGTGGTTCTTAACCTTTTTGGACATGAGGGACCCCTAAATAGTTTTTGTGCACCAAGTGGCATCAATTTCAAAAACTAAAATTTATATATTACAGTGCTTACCATTTTGCAGAGGGACTGGGCTGGCCTGTGGGGGTGGGAGATCATTCAGGCAAGGACAAGCATGTTTATATATTTAGCTCTTCTGCTTATTTCCCTATATCTTGTGACATACTTCAAAAGATCTGGTGACAACCCAGTGTCCAAGCATCCTCACTGAGAATGCCTGCTCTAGACAGAAACGATTGCATCTAAAGACAGATGGTTTGAAAGCATTTTTGTTGGTCTAGTTTTGTATAAAAAGTAATCTTTTGGGACATATTCAAAATGAATGTTCTGCTAAAAAAACATAATATAAAACCTGATACACAGGCTTTTCTTTCATAGCACTGAGTGCTACCTGTAGCTGATGCAATCTTTCAAGTTCATTCAAGTCTGACTGAGGAGGCATGCAGCGCTGTATTGGTATAAAGAACGCACTGGCCAGCATTACTCATACAGCAATTGGTTTAACTGTCAAACGGTGACAAATTGCTAGACGGATAAGCATAACACCCCTAAGCTTCTCCAAAGTGGTTCATTTCACTCCTTGCACAAAGTCTTGCGTCACAGACTATTGTGCTACAGTGTAAGAAGTGTACATTTACCCTTTTTTAAAAGCTCTGGAGGCAGAAAAGTAGCAGCTACCCAAAGCTGACATTAGATATCTAAACTAAAGGTTAAGAGCATAATGCTACAAGAAAGTTTACATGAAAAAGACTGGAAGTGACAGCACTATTAATGCTAAGAAGCTAAATTAAATGGAATAAAGAAATAGCATAGGGAAATTCCAAGTTACGTCCTCCTGTAATTGCAATTTTCTCCTTCCTTCACACAGAACATTTAACTGTACAGTAACTTGCACACACTGAAGCTGTAGATTTGCAATACAAAATGTTCTAATTCAGACTGCAGATTTAACATTCATAAGTGGATAATGTGGCAAAATGCCCTAGGAATAGACACGGGCTTAAAACTTGACAAATTAAGATATTTTAATTTCATAACGTGTAATCATTTTTAAAAAAGTAAATTTGAATCCAAGGAGACTTTTGAACTTTATCACAAGCATATGTTTTTGAATGTACTTATTTTTAAGCCTTTCAAAGAATCTCAGCTAGTCTAGAACTCTTTGTTCCTTCCACATACAAACACTCCACAAAGGGACCAGAAAAGCAGGACTTGTTCACTGATGTGCCATTAGCATTATATACATCATCGCTGGGCTAAAGAGCCCTAACCTAGGACCTGGATTGCACTATACTCTGTACTGTCCAGACAGAACAATTAAAACCTGAAGCCATGAACATCTGGGGTTCTATCTTCTTGATAAAAATCCCTTTAGCAATGACATATTATGTGTAAGCCAATTTAAAAGCCACTTGATCAAAATATGCAAATGGAAAACATGCATGTTTCTAAAAATCTATCTGAGGTTTCTCCACCTCCCATTAGATTAAGAGCGTCATACAAATCTACCAAGTAAAACACTACTTCTGCAATGTTCACACTGAAGTTATGGGAGCATTACAGTGATCCTTGCCTTTCAAATTAAGATTTTATATTTATTTACTTATTTGGACCATGCAAAAGTATCTCGCAGAGATCTGAAAAATGTGGTATTAAAAAGCCTCTATAAAACCATGTCACCACTTTTGAAAGAAGAGGCAATATGTAATTTTGCCATCATCAATCACTCTGCAAACTTATAGGGTATGTATTAGTTTCATAGTTAGGGGCTGGAAGGGCCCTTACAGATCATGGGTGGTCAGGGTGTCAAACACCTCCAAGACCTTGAGCCAGGTAAGCGGTGTGGGTCCAGTGCACAGGTTGGATCAGGCCCACAGATTACCCCCACCCACATGCCTGACCCAGCAGATGCTGCACTTGCCTGGCCCCAGAGGGCAGCACATGGCATTGGCAGTATGCATCTCCAGCACTGCACACAGGACCAGTCTGACACAGCATGTGGTCAACTGGGCACATTACAGGGCTCTATGGGCCAGATTCAGCCCATATGTTTGACACCACTGCTCTACATGATGATCATCCTATCACTTTCTTCTGTACGAGCTGGGTAAAGTTTACATTGCTGGCTAGAAAATGCTGCCGGCCAGGAGAAACAGCAAGGTTAACTGGTTTGAAAAGAGTGATATCCTATGCTCCATCTTTGACAGGATAAAGATCTCCAGGAGGTAAAATGTGATTACAGAAGACACTCATAGACACTGACTGCATTATTCTGCCTGATTTGAGACTAATACAAACAACTACCTCTCTGTTTTTACCTTTGTTATGAAAGTTTAATCTACATTAAGTTATAATGACTTTCAATCAGCAATTATTTAGAAAGTCAGAAATGTTTCTTAGAACTAAAAAGTTCTTATGAAACAGAAGTTTCTAAGTTGTATTAACTTTGCACCAGATGGCACTGGGCCAAAAAAGCTAAATGATTTTGGCCACCTATCTACACTTAAAATCACACAGAAGTATAGACTCAAAAGAAGAACAAGGATGAAAGGAACCATCTACTCCTTCCCCCTGCTCAAGACCAGATCATCCCTGTCTAAAACCATCCTAAGGCAGGTGTCTCTAACCCACATTTAAACAGAAATGTTATTTCCATCATGAAATAATGGAATATGAAAAAAAAAAACCACCCATTTAAAAGCATATTAACTGAAGTATACAACTCTCTTGAAAGTTCTTTACTAAAATCTAATACAGTTACCTTTTCACCAATTTAGTAATCATTTTCAGTTCCTGAGAGCACCCAGGCAAATGCAATTCTGTAGAAATAACAGGGCAAAAAAGTATGAATATATGAAACGGGAAGGGGAAAAAGTAAAATTATTACAAGCTCTCTTTAACTCAATGTTGTGAAACTCCATTTTGGCCTACGCTCTCTAAGATTACTTTTTTTTTTTTTTAAACTGTAGCCCTAAATATATGAGAAATACAACTTGGTACTGTCAGCAATTTAGTCAAGGCATTTTATGAGTACAGGCTGCCAACTGTACACTGCGTTTCCAGTGACTCAGATTCAGCTGCAATGTGCTGCCTCTGGACACTAAACATTATTTCTCAGGAGTTCCTTGCTATACAATGGTCAGTATTGTCACTCTCACAAAAATGCAGAGCGTTTAAGAAGAGACAACACATTTCAAGAGAACTTCCATAAGACCTTTTTTTTATCATCAATTTAGCTTCTGTTAAAAATGTATATACATCTCAGTACTTTGCAATTACAGCTTAAAAAAAAAAAAACCAACCAGCCTCTTCCCCCACTCCCAAATCTTTATCCATACAGTTATCAGGATTACCTGAACTGCCCATATGAATCATGATTTACATCAGGGCTGTCCAACTTCTGAGTGGCTGGGGACCATGTGACCCCCAGCCACACACAACACAGGCCACACATCCTGGACAAGAGCCACATGGACTCCATCCTGCACCATATAAAACTCCTCCTTCACCCCTACCTGGGCTGCCAATGCTCCCTGTGAGCCCCCAAAGCTATAAGCTTCCTAACACCCCTACCTCACCCTACCCAGACATGCTGTGCAGGCTCTCCTCATGCCATGTGGACATACCACATCCCTTCTGTGCTGTCCTGCAATGTGGCACACAGCAACCCTGCCCCCACCCTAAGCACACAGACACAACATACAGTTCCTCTCCCACCCTCCACAGGGCGGGTGACTCCTGTGGCACCACACCCATAGAGACACTGACTGAAGTCCCCCGAGCCTTCCATGAGGTCCCTGAGCTGTACAGGCCAGGTCACCCCACCCTTCCTGTGGGGTTCAGGACAGGCAGTAGAAGCTCAAGAGAACCTGGGAGGTCTCTGGTCATACAGCAAAGCAGGGAAGTGGCACCTGGACCAAGAGCCTGTGAGCTGCATGTTAAACCCTCACAGGCTGCCAGTTGAACAGCCCTGATTTTTAAGCCAAGAAAGCAGGAATTTTTGAATGCTTATAACATAACTCAGTTGTAGAAAAACAGCAGAAGAAAAACCTTTCAAAGGGCTGCTATTAGAAGCCTTGAAAATGAAGGGGCTTTGTTTTAGGGCTGTTAGTTCCTATCATTTTCAAGACTTCTACGGACATCCCTGAAAATGACTTAACTTAAAAACTGACAAGAGCTAGTTAGTTTTACAGATGCTAATAATGTACAACTGGAGGCGCTGTCTATTTAATGCACGCGGCTTACGTTAAGTCTGTACAAGTGCATACTTGGGGTACACAGTCTTTTTTCAGACCTAATGTTTTTACAGCTCTAAAAGTACCTATCATAATCTTGGTTCACATTTGGACTTTAGTAATCTTCTTAAAGATTACTCAGTTCTAAAAAAAGTTAGCATGCTCCAATAATAATTTAGCTATAACATTCTCCTTTTTAGTAAAACATTCAACCAAATTGTCATATTCAACTTCTTTATTCAGTGTTTTAATTTTAACATAATAAAAACATTTTAAAAAAATAAGCGAATGATAAAACTTATGTCCTAAAGGATTATTTTATTTGTAATTTGTGGCAAGTGGAATTTGGATAGAAACCGGAATATGATAAAATCATTAAAATAGAGATTTACCCTTTATTAGTTAACTAAAGCTTCCTTACAGATTTTTATTCTGCAACAAGTTTTGCATTTTAAAGTTGATTAAGTTTTAGTCAGTATTATCTGTCGTTAGCGAACTGAACAGACTTTCTGATCAACATGTCCTTCAAGAGCTTAGAACAAGTATGACTTAGTCACTTATATCTAGTTTCTTTCATAAATTGGAAAAGGGGGGAAAAAAGTCTTCCTACTTATTAACTTCCCAATAAGTTTCTCAAGTATGAAGGAATGGAATCAGCTCAAATATGCAAGACAAACATATTCTGTCTTTAGCTTTTACCAGCAGGAGAGTCTTCTAGTTTAGAACCTAAAGCTCAATTTCTATTTGCACAGACAGAGTTTCCAGCAATTGAGTGATTTGGCTATTTTAAACTCCAGGAGAAAAAAACCACACAGTATAACCTCATAAATCCAGAATTTTCGAAAATCCAGCACTTTTAAAAATATACTATATTGGGGAGTAGCAGCAGCCAGTCCTGGGGCAGCAGAGCAGGAAGCCTGCACACAGTGGCTGCCGCTGCCACCCTCCCCCCACCACATCAGCCACCACTCCAGTTTCAAAAATCCAGAATTTTCAAATATTTCTGGGAGGTTCTTGGTCCCAAGCATGCCAGATTTATGAGGTTATAATGTACTATAACATAACTTAAATTTAAGTTATTTCAATAGGCTACATTATATTTATTCCAATATAGCTTGTGATGACTTCAAATGTAAAATAAAAAAACCAATAAAATTAGAGTAAGATAAATGAAGAATGTACATTTTTAATTTTACAGTTTTATCCACCCTGTTACTTACAGCATTCCAATCCCATGCCCCTGACCTCTCAACCTTTTCAGGCCAAGCCCTCTGTAATATTCATTGAAAATGTTGTTAAACTACATTTTTGTTCAAGTTGCATTACAACACCTACACCCCACCAACCCTAAGCTTTAAGCACAGAAATAAGAACATAATAGGAAATCTCCCATATTCAATACATTTTATCACCAATGGTATTAGACACATTAATGAAGGTAATATTACTCACACACACACACACACACACACCATGTGTGTGTTATTTCAAACCATTATGAAGTCACAACCCCTTTAACTCTCAAAGTCAATATGCCTGCAATGCAGTTTACCTACATGAAACCACATATCTTAAAAACCAACAGCCAACTCAGCAATGCTGCATTCAGCCCGGGTTTAATGAATTTATGGTGCTTTACCAGATCTGTTAGAGAGCAGGAAAAAAAAAGTTTTGCTTTGTAAAAGAATGAGCCAGTGACAATCCTGAAGTCATTAAGGATAAGTGTCCAGTACTAAAATTCTTATTTCCAGGCTTTAGGGCATGGAGAGAGCTTTATTCAGGCTCTTTAAGGAAGGGGAGAAAAAGTTACTGTCAAGATAAAAACCTAAAGGGAATTTCAGAAGATACCATTGAATGAGAAAGAAATAGCCTAAGATAACAGGCTTCGATTGACCTCTATAAGTCAATATCAACACTGAACTGAATCCAAAAAACAAAATAGAAGTTAGTACAGATTATGACAGCAGGAGTCAATGAAGTTAAACAAGGGCACAGCCATACTGTGCATTTGCTAAAGCTGTTAAATAGCCTCAAGAGTAAACTACATAGATTGCAGTGATCAAATCTGGGACGTAACAAAAGAGTTGGTACATATAAAAGGGTTGCCTATGCCAACCTCTATCTAGATGCTTCTCAAATTACACAGGACATCAAATTCCTGCCTACCCAGAAATCAGATTTCCCTCACAAGTCCAATTCTGCCAAAACCCATCTACCTGCTTCAACATTTTTTACTAAAAAAGAGAACGTTATAGCTAAATATTCAACCAAATCATCATATTCAACTTTTTTATTCAGTGTTTTAATTTTTTACATTATTATTATTATTAAATTCACATACTTTTAACATTAATTTGCTAAAGGATTATTTTAATTGTAATTTGTGTCTTCCCCATTAAGCCACAGCAGCAATTTCACCCTCAACAGAAGATCTATATATTGAGCAACTACATAAACTCCCACTAGTGAGAAAAGATCAGTGTTACAGTCCACAGGTTTTCCTCCAGATAGCCAGGACTGGGTCCTACCTCCATCAGCTAGCCTTCACCAAGATCCATATCCTAACAGTCACTGGGAAAAACCACACCACTTTCATAGACATACCTAAGAGAAGGCAAGCAAGAATCTCTGCCCAAGAATCTGTTTTCTAAAAACACACATGACCAACTGAAACACCCTTCTCAAGTATCTGCCAATTCCCCTTCTTAAGAGATAAAGCAGCACTAATAGTAGTATCTGGGGTCTCGGGGCCCTCCTCCCACGTTCAGCAATGAAGGGAAAGCAGGAGATAGAAATAAAGTAATAAAACAAATGAAAAAAAAGAGAAAGATACCAGTGTAAATTACAATTCATGAAGTGTGGCAGTGGAAGAAATATAGAGACATTAGAGAGAATGCATGGCAGGGCTACGGATAAGGCATCTTTCAAGTACTCTAGAAACAAAAGAAATATAGCAATGATGTACACCCATTACCATGTAGAGTAAAATTATTATTAATGATGTAGAAGCAGCAGAAGGAAATCTCTTTTTCGCATCTGGAAAGAAGAAAGATGAAGTACTTGTATTGAATGAGGATGATTAAATATCTACCAATCCAATAAGTGGGCAAGGGAGAATGTTAACAGCTAAAGATTAATATTAATTAGCAAAGTCCATGCAACTTGCACCAAACCAACTTTTAAAAAGTTTGCTGATGCAATCCCTGGGCTGCAAAAGCTATTTTTTTTACTAAATCTTGGTATACTAGAGAAATTCCAGAAGACTGGCACAACAGTAACACTCTCAATGAATATTCAAAAAGGAATTACCCAGGCAACTATAGGCCAATTAGCCTGAAATGAATCATGGCAAGATAATGAAAACACAGCTCCTGGACTTGGTCAGTTAAGGAACTGAATTAAAGGAAAATAATTAAATTCCAGTCAATTATTCAATTATTGAAAACCTAAAGCCTGAAGTTCACTAGAACATCATTACCCAAATGACATAAGATCAAAACTCTTTCATAAAAATCAAAATTGTTAGGTTAATGAAAGACTATTAATAATAATGTACAAACTCCAAAGTCATACCAAACTTGCTTTTAGAGCAGGGATGTAAAAAAATACGGCACCTGGGTCACATCTGGCCCAAGGAACCATTTAATCCAGCTTGTAAGCCTCTTGTAGGGGCTGGGAATTCAGGGATGGGCCCAGCATCAAGATCTAGGGTACAGAGCCTTGCTGGGGACACACTCAGTGAACAGGGAGGGTGAGGGAGTGGGTTGTTGGATCAGGCCTGTGAGACCCCTGGCAGTCCAGATCAGAACACAAGCAGCCCTGCAGTTTGGATCCAACCTAGGGGGGCAGTTTACACACCCCTATTTTTGAACAACAGAGATTCACCTTTTTCAACTCTTCATTATTTCACCTCTCTCAAATATTAAAACAGTTCTGCCAGTTGCCACTGCTTTCACTTGTACCACACTGACAGAGCATCCACTGTTTGGATAAGTGAAGAGCTTGGATAAATGATGCTCGGTTGTAGTGCCTCGAACACCATGAAGCATCAAACCCAAGTTTCTGTAATGGGAATGATTCTAGAAGGGAGCACAAAAAGCAGCCTGAGTTCTAGTAGAGCAAGATTTTATCCAAAGAAAAGAATCATATTTAGCTCTTTAATAATCTTCAGGAAGAGACCACCCTCCTTTCTATTTTCAGCACAGGGTAGAAGCAATCAGGACACAACTTGAATGAAGAGCTAGATAAATGTGCTCTGAAGAGCTAAACCTGTGCAGACTAGAATGAATATTTCAAATGTCTTGGCTTAAAAAGTCACATCATCTTGATCAAATGCAACACTTCATTCTTCTTTGGAATCTGGAAAAATGAAATGCCTTTTACCCAACACCCACGAGAAATGCCTTCTATGGTTTTAAGACAGATTACACTTTCTGTAGACTCTCCTCATGATTCATAAAGGAGAAGTAAAAAGGAGAAGTGGGGTGGGACATATGGATAATTCAGACAGTCGAGTAACAAAACCCATTTGGAAAGAAGTCTAATAAAATGAAAGATCTGTAGAAAATACAGAAGGGGAGAATGACTTTTTCAACAGGCATCAACAGGACCAAACTTGCTGACACTTCACTGGTAATAGCCACAACGTTGCAGAAGTAAAAGGGAAGAGTGACTGGACTCAATACTTAAGTCTTCATAAGACTTTCTTCTTCCTTGCATGGTCAGGTGGCCTATGATGAGCATTAAGATACTTACTTGATTGTCTGAGTGTACACACCAAGTAAACACACACAATTTGCCTTTGAGTCTTAAAATGTATAAAGTATCAGATTAAGCTAAATACTGCATTCCTTTGAATAAGCTGTACCCAAACTTAGTCTCACAATTTAAGAAAAATAAGCAAATAAAGCTACATCTATGAGGTATGTTAAAGAGACCTTTTTTACTTTAATTTAAACATGCTATTTTAGAATATTTTAGTTTAAAAAGTATGTCTTGTATTCACAGGAGCCTTGTATTCAATAATTTCAATCCCTCTAATGATACATTCTCAAGGGGTGCAGTTCTTGCCATGGAGAATATTACAATACCTCCATGTTTCATACCTTATAAAGATGCTCTGATAGTCCATCAATTACAAATGGTTGACTGTCTGGATATCTGTGTTACCTTGACTAGAAATTCTGACATCTTCTGCCAGCAGACAATACACTTTCAAATGAAATATCTGGTCAAGGAAGGCAGGCTCTTCCTTTTTAACAGGTTCAATTGCTTTGTTGTCTTCTTTGTCAGAATGAACTTCGAAAAACCTTCCGATTAAAATGCTCCCAAACTACTGCAGCTACAAAATTTTGTGCTGGGTGCACCTATTAAAATGTGAACCTTAAGACTGGGATCTGATATCTTCCAAAAGACTTTTCTGATATCACAGATGCATTAGCCCAGCTCTACAAGTCTATCCAGAACCAACACGTGCACTGGCCAGTAGGTTATAAAATGTTTAACTCAGTCTCTGCAAAAGTATCTAGTATTTCCAACAGTCTCATAAAGAGCTTCTGGAAAGTCTTAAACTCACCTAGTGGAGATGGCAGAGAGGGAGTTACAGCCTCATCAGATGAAGATAAAGTAAAAGGAAGATGGTCAGTTTGATGAGGCTGTCCATCAGAAATGTAAGGCTGTCATTCTGCTCATCAGCTAGAGGAGATCCTGGACTGGAGAATATAGAATATTCAGGTCCTGTCACAGAGTGAGGATCTCATAAATAAGAGCCATGGGTAAACATATTTTGCTCTATTTTCCTTACATACAACACCTACTTTTTCCCCACAAAAAAAACTGGAAATGTGGATTATATGAGAGAAACACAGTAAGAGCAGTTTCTGCCACTTTGGGTAACAAAGGAAAGCAGGGGAGGAAGCGAAAGTGAGATCTGCAAACAATCTACAGGGGGCAGAACAAAATAAGTAGGTTTGGTTCCCTAGATGGTGCTACTCAGTAATTTACAAAGAAAGATCTTTTTTCCCTTCATTCTGCCTGTCAGAAAACAAAGTCTGTCTTATTCTGGGATGCTTTGTGTGTAAGAAGATATGATACGTTGGAGGCCATGAAAGAGATGTCATTAAGTATGCATCAATGCAGCCATAAAATGCCTAGACTGCTGATACCAAAACAATCAGCACAGATGTACTACAGCCCTAGTGCAGGTATTAGGAAGCACTACTAAATAAATATATTCCATGTCATCCATACAAGAGGGCTTCAAATTTGAGAGGGTTCCTGCCTGCACACCAAGCTACTCTCAGCATTACGTTTTTTAAGAGTTTTGAGTGTTCTTTCTCTTCTTACAGGGTCTCAGGTAGCAATACCTCTTGATATTCCTCCAAGAAATTACACCTATTACTTTGAGCTAGGACTAGACAACATAATGCACAAAAAAAGCCATCGCAATTTTAAATGAGGAAATGTTCCCTGAAGGTAACGGATCAGAAGCAGACTGAAGACTGACTAATTTACCCAGGAGTAGCATTTTTAGCCTGGTTGCTCTTGGAGGTGGTAGTGGAGGCTTAGTTTGTTCTGAAAATAAACATCAAACTGAGGATTTGTTTGAAATATGCCCTTCCCTAAACATTTGGTTTGGCATCATTTAAAAGAATGACAGTGTCACAAGAACTGCAGCATTTGTAACTGGTATTTTTTCAGTTCAAAAGGCTGAAGGGTCAAGAAACAGGGAATCAAGAATATTAAAAGCAGCAAAGGTTTTTTCGTGATATCTTTTTTTGGACAACCTATTGGTAGAACTGTTGATCAAGTTTTCAGACATCAAGTACCTTTCTTCAGGTCTACTCCAACCCTGCTACAAAAAAAGAAAAGAGTACGGAATAAGCCCTAAAACGTATTCCTTTTCTAACTACATAAATATTTACAAACCAAAACTGTTGGGGGCCAGGAGGGTTCTGGAGAAAAAGACAGGATCAGTTACTCTGCGTCTCAAAAACTTGGCTGATTCTAGGAGAAGCTTAAAAGCGATTCTGCTTGGCTCAACCCTGAGAAGTACCCATTACCTTGCAGCATATACACAAAAACTGAGCACTACATTCCCTTAACTAGTTTATAAACTCCTATTTGATTAGTACTAGTACAGTGAAAAATAAAGATTTCTTCAGTAATCTGTCATTTTCCAGTGAAGAGGTTAAAAAGGATTACAATCCAATAATAACCATGGCTTATATTCTCTAGGCCAGGGATTGTCAACTGGGGGTACGTGTACTCCAGGCTACTTGGAAAGGTGCTAGGGGGTACGCGTGGGCAGGCAAGGACAGAGCACTGCTACCCACCACCCCACCCTGCCGCCTCCCAGGAGCAGAGCTGGGGGTAGGCGAGGGCAGCAGCTCCCCTCTGAGAGTTGCACAAGCGCTGCCTGGCTGGCTGAACATGGAGCAGTGTGGGAACTCACACACAGCAGCCGCCACCATCCACCACCCTGTGCCGCCGCATGCGAGGCACCCCCAACTCCACTTCCGGCCGCCACCACCAGAAGGGGTACACTCCTTAAAAAAGGATAAAAACTCCTGCTCTAGGTTTTGAATGAGGCAAAGAGAAAACTCTTTTTATTTGAGTTCTTCAAAAATAGCCAAAACTTCAAGTCAAAAACACTTTATTTTCTATGCCTTGGTTTTCTCTTGCTACTGCTACCATAAAACATGTATTTAATCTAAAGGGCCATCATCTTGTGGAGCAAGGCTGTCTAGGCTGCAGCCCGCAAGGGACTAACAGAACCACCAGGATCCAGCCTGGATGCCACTATGCTAATTGATTTTGATGATACAGCAGCAACCAGGGGCTCCAAGCTTGCTCTCCCACCCTGGCTTCTCTTCCTGCCCCCACTCCTAGGGGTAAGATAATGTGGGGAGGGGTTAATGAGCTGTACATGTGGTGGCAGAGGGGAAAATTGCCCAGATAGCATGCCTAGAACTGAGGGGGGAATCTGAACTGCACGCATGTGCCAGGGGAAGCTGGTTGTAATGAGAATGGGGCGGGGGGGTGTGGAGAAGGGAGTGCAAGGAGCCAGGCTGCATGCATGCACTGGAGAAAGGAGCTTGGGTGCTTGTGCTGCATGCACCAGAAGAGGGAGCTGCCTATGCAGCATGCCCAGGAGCAAAGTGAGGCTGTATGCAGAGTAGATGGCAGGCCAGGTGCCTGCACAGTAAGTGGCCCATGTAACACGTGGCCCTCAGTCCACAGCCCAAGTACATGTGGCACCTCTGAGAAATTGGATAGCCCCATTTTGAAGAATGTGGGCAAGAGGTCCCTGTAGTTAAATGGGAAAAGGACGAGATGATAAAAAGCTAAAAACTGGTAGAAAGATGTCTCGCATAGCTCTCACCCACCCAGTATAGTAGCATTCAGCAAATATCTACAACTTGGTCAGGTCTTCAGATGGTGTGTCTTCTCCTGACATTGGTCCCATACCTGCTCAAAGGTTTTCGCACTCCAGTGACGCCCATTAAGATAGAAACACACAGAAGCTTCAGGCATGCCCAGTATAATGCAATAAAGGTGTGTAAGCTTGTCGTAAGTCAAGTTCACAAATGCATATACAAAATATCACTAGAGGGTGGCATGTCGTGGTGATCACCAAAGAGTGAAAGAAAGTTATCTAGATGGGCTGGTCAAGGTATGAATCAATGCAGCAAGATGAACTCAAGCATCACAGGAAATGGTCTACTAAGAAGAATTACTTCCAAGACAGAAATTTAGCTGCAGGAACCCCATGCCAGTGTAACCAATTGTAGAATAAAATAGTCACTTCTAAACCAAACTGAAAGGAAAGGGGATGAATCAAAACATTACTTGTGTGCAACACAGGAGAGTATATGCCAGAAAAGCTAAAGTTATTCCCAAAAAAAAAAGTCTCCCCTTTAGACCCAGCCACAGAGACAAAAAAAAGCATTTCAAGCCACATCAACAAAATGCAACTAGCTGTCAATAGTAACAAAGGCAAAAGAATCAGTTTGGGAATTTTGTATTGGTCCTTTTTCTATCACCAGGAGGTAACTGTAGAGCAAACAAACAAGGACCATATTCTAAGGACACAATGGAGGGGATTCAAAAAATCTATGTACCACAAGTGAGGCTAAAAGCCACTTTAGCATAACCTTCCCTAGAAACAGGGTTGTGTCAGAGTGGTAACCAGGATTTCACCCACATCAGCAGACAGCTTCTAACACACAGGCTACTTCAGAGAAACTGAAAATATGTCCTTCCCCAAAAGGGATATGAACTAAATACTTCATTGATGCACTATCTGTAAGAAAGCAGTTTTTGAGTTTGATAGAGATGCTGACTGAGTCTGGCAGAGACTGCCAAATTGCAAATTAGACCTCCAAGTATCTACTGTTCTTGTGCACAACAGAGAGCAATAAGAACATTTTTAGTCTCCACCACTATGGGAGAAGCACAAGACGTTCACTGACTGGCAAGTGACTGGTTTGCCCCAAATCCAACCAATCTGTCAAGAAACAGGATTTGGGTTAAGACGTTCCAAGTCCTTTAGTGCAAGAGACTATGGAAAATGTCAGTGTTATACTCTTATTTGATCCGTTTCCAGAAGCCTGCTTCAGTTTCTATTTACCTGACAAGGAGTTAATAGTAAAAAGAAGAGCCCTTATCTTGCACGAGCGTGCACGCGCACACACACACACACACACACGCCTCCAAGGGCCTTAAAAAAGCAGAAATCCTGCATGAAGTAACTTGCTTTTTTCAGTCAAATAAAACAAATTTCACTCTATGCTGCTTTATCATATAAATCACAAAAACGGACCACTGGTTACTTTAAAATGCCTTCCTAGCCAATTTTAGAAGTTTTATTTTAGTGTTTGTTCTTGTGTCTGCAGTTAGTTTTTCCAAATTAAATTTAAAAGGCCACATTTAGAAACTGCAAGTATATCACCACTAGATGGATGCCGTGCTATAACAAAGTTACCAAATCGTTATCCATACTCCCCACTTGGTTTAGCACAGCAAAGCTAATATAGTCTAGTCAATCGCAAGTCTTATATATAGATTGTCTGTTTTCTTCAAGTTCCCTTACTATTCTACCACCCTATTAGGAAGGAACTGCTGAGCAGGACTTGGGGGGGGGGGGGGGGAATTAGCAACAAAACCCCATCATTCATTTTTTTTTT
>NW_017729022.1:36508753-36513880 GCF_001723915.1 Gavialis gangeticus
CTATTAGGAAGAAGCTGGGGAGCAGGGCTGGGGGGGGGGGGCGGGAATTAGCAACAAAACCCCATCATTCATTTTTTTTTTCATTTTCACATAATCCAAATTATAGCAAAAAAACAACCTTGAGTATCCACAGTAAGATTTTAGCTACTTAAAGATCTGAAATTTTGCAGGCAACTGGAAATGTCTAATCAGGCAAATCCTTGGACAATACCAAATGGTCCCTCTCTGAAAAACTGCGAAAGTATTGGAGTCATTCACATAATGATATTTCAGGTACATCTAAAGCACTATTACTACTCCAAAGGGATAGGATGCAGAACACTGGACAAACCCCCCCCCCCAACCTTCATTTCTTTGACTACTTAAGACTGCATAGTCATAATGGTTAGGGAAAGCCAAATACCCTCTCCCCGACACCAGTGGAGGTCAAAAAGACAGAAAACAAAAAAACCCCTAATGCTCTGTTTCCTGTGAAACCAAATTAAACCTTGGGGTAAGAATGGAAAGCAAACAAACAATGTAGGGAAAAAAGTCTGAAGAAGTGGTGAAAATTCATTAACTACCCTACAATTATACATTTTCCTGAAACCTTACTTTTCACTGCTGGGTGAAAGATGGTGAACAAATCCCAAGTTAGAGACACAGACCACAAGCCTTGCATCAACAGGACCCTGGAGGTCCCCTGCACACTTGACCTAAGTAATAGTCCATCACTAAAAAAAAGAGAACCTGAATTTTTCAAGATTGACTTCTTGCAAACTTGACCTGCGGATGTAGTTTTTAAATCTGGAGCATAATAAGCATGTCCAGCATGAGACATGCTGTCCAGAAGGCAGGAAAAGGGAACAGAATCTAGGCAACAGTCTTGACACCCTAAACAAACCTGGTCTGCTTGCTTCTCCTCCAACCCACCCCACTTGCCAGCTACCAAATTCCCTCTCTCCCCAGTTTCCTTGCCAAACTCAAAGTCTAATCCTGTCCTCCCAGAATCAGGCAGCTTCCTCTTACATTATGCCAGAGCCAAAACCAAGGATCACAAGAGACAGTATCCAGCTTTTAGCAGCAGTTCAAACAAACCCAAATCTTGCCTGGTAGAAGGGCAACAAGTAAAATACCAATGAGAAAAGTACTTGATAAGTTTCCATCCTCTCAGCACAGACCCTCATTAGCATTGACAATATGATTTTTCAGCCTACACCACCCAGACCAGCTCTAAGAGAGAATTTTTGGAAGCACGACTGGCAAGAATACCAAAGGCTGACCAACAAGAGAGCAAACCAATTAGAGGATTCATCAGAAGCCAACAATGATCAAGGCTACAACATGTTTACTAACCAACTGAAATAGCCAAACTCTGTACCTATACACTATAGAAGCCACTGTGCACCATGCTGGGACAAGCAGTGCAAACAGCTCATTAACATCATCAAAAAATGCAGTGACCCTGCAACTGTATTAAAAAAATAAAAAAAACCTACAGAACAGCTGGCTACCACACTGAATAATATAAAAAAGGAGAGATGGCTCACTACCACAGAAGGATTGGATATCACCCACTCGAGCAGACAAGCACGGTGCATCATTAACCTCCTTACAGGCAAAGTAACCAAAAACCAACATTGCCCTGTGTCAGCCAACTACATTGCAAAAATACTGTGCAACAATACCATGTACAGTATCCCGAGCAAGCAACACACAGAAGTGATTAGACACCTGACTTGTGAACAACTTAAAATCACCCAACACCTTAATTTAACCGCTCCCATCTCTGACAATAAGCTCAACACAGCTATTAAAGCGATCAACACTTAAAAGGTTGCTGAACCAAATAAGATATTCCCAGAATTTGTTACCAAGCTCAGAACCACAATGAAAAGATAGCTTCAGAAATTCATGTATAAATGTCTAGAAAAAGTAACAGACTTACAAAAATTTGGAGAAAAGCTGACATCATTGCTATCCTGAAACCTAATAAGCCACCAGAGGATCCAAAGAGCTACTGACCCATCTCACTACTCTGTTACATACAACTCATGGAGCACATCATCCTAAATAGAATAGAGAATATAATTGATCCCCAGCTTCCAAAAGAACAAAGCTGGCTTTCCGAAAAAGCAGTGTACCACTGACCAAGTTGCATTACTTACATCTGACATAAAAAAGACATCTGAAATGAGGCAGAACACAAGTGTGGTCTTTACCAAATCTTACAGTCACCTATGATACTGTATGACATCAAAGCATCACATATAAACTTCACTCCAAGTTATGTGCCCAAGCTATGCACTTCCATCACGAACATGATCTGCAGATCATTCAAACTGACTACTAACCAAGGAGAAAAAAGCCAGAGTATGAACAATGAAGAAGGGAGTCCCTCAAAGGTCAGTGCTGACACCAATACTTTTCAATGTATATCTCAGACTTCTCAGATACAACATCTAAGAGAGAAATGTACACTGATGATGTTGCCATAGAAGCCAAGGAACTGAGATGACAGGAAGAGATGCTGAGTACTAGAATGGAACTCATAGCTGATTATCTTGCAATTGGCACTTATGAGTATCAATAAAATCAATAGCATCACTCTTACCTGGACAATTGTTGAGCTAAGACCACACTGCGTATCAGAGTAGGCAATCATATCATTTCCCATGAGCATACCCCAACCTATCTAGGAGCCACGTTAGACCATTCCCTCACCTATAAACATCACATTCAGAAGGTCAGCAGTAAAGTCTCTGAGTGGGTAGCTACCTTAAAATGTTTAGCCAACATGACATGAGGTGCCAACCTCAGAGTGCTCCAAACCACCATAGTTGCTATGGTATATGCCCCAGAAGAATACTGTGCTCCTGCATGATCCAGAAGTTGTCACACTAAAAAGCTCAACACTATATGTAACTGTGTGCTGAGACTCATAACAGGCTACACAACTTACACAGACACAGATGTACTCCATATACTCTCAGACATTAAACCAAGTGATACAAGAAAACAGACCCTAACATCATTACTGGCAACAGATACAAGAGATAACAAAATAACCTGCTCCATTAATTGTTAACTGAGGACCCAAAATAGATGGATGCTTAAGAGGTTTAAAAAGTCAAAAAACGTTTATACATGAAGCCCACCAGGTCCTACAAGAAACTGCGGGGTGAGCCAGCCACTGGGAAAGGTCAGACTTATTCTTACAGTGCTTTATACCAAATGAGTCCCTTACTGGGCACGACCTTGACAGAAGCTTGAGTCAAACTGAAAATATTGAGATCTAGATGCAGACACTTCAAAACAATATTTCACAAGATGAACATCTTGGACAACCCCCTGCATAAATGAGGTGTCCGATAAACAGCACAGAACTTAATTAAAAGCCACAATCTTTACAAATGCCTGTATGTGGTAGACAGAATCCACTCATTGCGTGATAATACCAGAGAGTGGCTCATAGATCTCAAAGTTGATATCTGACACTGTACAAAAAGACAGCAGCAGTTCACAGTCAAGCCCAAAGTTTCCTTTCTGCTTCCTCTCAACCAACCCTGGGTGGGCAAGAGCAGCAGCAATGACTTCTATCTTGAGCAGCCAAAAACCTGGCTGAAGTGTATTTTGAACCTGCAAAAGCAAAACAAGGATGACTGACATGGATGAGTTACTAGCCAAGTAAAAGGATCTTAAATACTCCCAGAAACCAACCGTCCAGGCTACATGACTGAGCAAAAGAGAATTCTAATGTGTAATCATAGTACCTCTACCGCTTACCAGAAGGCTTCTGCACTGTAGTTCAAGTATATATTTATTAAGAGGTAATAAATAAATAAATCAAGAATCTTTAGAAAGGTAACGGTGGATATCTTTCTGTTGAAACAGCACATATCATCTTGCACGTTTTCTGTTTCACCTTTTAGGTTACACTCTATACAAAGGACCAATGTATAAACAGAATTAAAAAACTGGTGTGCCTACCCTATAGGAATTAGGAGCCTCTCGTCACAGTAAAATTGTACTTATTATATGCTTTCAAAAGTAATGCTTGTAGATTTACTACAGCCTTTTTCAAACATTTATTTCAACAGTTTGAATATGGTAAGACAAGTGTACAGAAAAGAGTACCCTCTTGTAATGTAAATTCACAAGTTAGAGACCTCTGTAGCCTAAATTTTGTTTAAAATAGCTACAGAAGCTACTAGCAATCTATATCATGACTAGGTATAGAGGAACAGATGTTGACATCACAGCTAAAGTCCATTCTGAAAAGTTCTGTAGTCAATGCAGTACTATTCTTTATTAAAATATTAACTCCCTAGTATTTGTATACCGACTGCCACAAAAGGAATACCCTGCAAGAGCTAAAAAGGCTCCTAATGCATTTTAAGTTTTCATAATTTAGCTACTGTGCTAAAGGAGGCCAAGAAAAAGGATATTATAGAAAAAGCTATAGCCAGCTGGGGGGGGGGGTTGGGTTTTTTTGAGGGGTTTGTTTGTTTTTTTGAACCGCTGCCCTGTTTTCACTGAAACACTACAAAGAAAGTTGACCATATAAGGCTCTGGGATTCCCATGGAAAGTGCTTAAACAAATCAGTTACATTCATTGGCTTTAGTTTACGTATCATAGTTAATACAATATATGGTCATTCAAAGTACATTTCAGAAATCATTTAGAAACTCAATCTTTCACAGATAGCATTAGGCTTTGTCCCATTTCAAATATTTTTGTATAGACTGTTTTTGTTCATTCCAGAGTTACCAATTCTGGAGTTATCTGCATTACAAATAATGAACATACCTTTTCAAATATGAACATAAGTAAATTTCTGTTTTAAAACAAAAAGGGCAGGAAAAATATTTCAAAATAAGGTTGGCCAACCTGCGTCATGAGTGCCACAGGCAACCTCTCCATGAGCAGATCACAGATAAGACAGACAGCAGATAGAGAAGAACGCAAAGGATATCAAGCAGGGAGCACAGAACAGGGGGCAGAAAGCACAGGCATCAGCCTGGGCAGAGGAAGGAGATAAAAGCAGCACTAAAGATCACATAGCACTCAGGAGATCAGAGGAAGGAAATCAGTGCAGGACTAATTTGTGACATCTGCCAAAATGATAGACCCCCCCCCCCCCCCCC
>NW_017729022.1:36514245-36523100 GCF_001723915.1 Gavialis gangeticus
CCCCCCCCCCCCCCCCCGCTAGTTTTAAAAGATGTTTTAATAGCAGTAATTGGCTGAGCAAAATGAGGCCTAGCACTCATGTCAATGGCATTTCTCTGTTTGTAACTTGATAGTTATGGAACAATACAACTAATCAATTCCAATACTTTGGGCAGTGTTCCAGAAATTGATGGGCCCAACCCTGCTGATTCTGGTGCAAATCATAATACTGGAAAAGCCTGATTCACAAGGCAAGGTCTTTAGACAGCTGGGTGCCGTGAGCAAAGGAATCTCTGTTACCTCCTACTCCTGCCTACATATATTAGAAACAGCAGCTTAACCTCCTGTGCAGGATGACTAGTCTAAACCAATGGTTTTCAACATTTTCAGGGGCTGAGCAACCCTCCACTACTTTTCTAAACATGGCAACACCCCAAGTTGAGAACCACTGTGCTCAATTACCTCAGTGCTTCTCAACCAGGCATGGCTGCTTCCCTGTGCACCTGCTGCACAGCCAAACTGGCAAGGACTGTGGATTAGGAGTCTCTGATAATGTGCACATGCTCCTGCTGGATTAGGAGTCTCTGATAACCCTAAAGGAGGAAGAAGCTTAAGCTGATGCTCCAGCCCTTTTGGGTCCAACCACAAACCCCATCTCCCAGAAGCAGAGGTGTACAGGGCAGGTTGAACTGTCCCCCATGCCTACAGGGCAGTTTTACCTGGCTGCTGTTGCTGCAATCCCCACAGCACCTCAATCACAGCACCCCCAAGTATGACGTGTTGCAAGGCTTAAATGTTTTCCAATTTGTTCCCAAGGGTGAAGAAAAAAAATGAAACAGATCTGCAATGGTGCAAATGTTTTGTGGATTTCAACCCATGGGAATATCTACTTTTGATAAGAGAACATAATATATTGATGCAATTACCTGTTCAGTGAAAAGATTGATATTTATTAGTTTCACATGGGCAAGCTGCTATTTTTTTAGTTATTTCTGTCACAAGGCAAAGTCTAACCAATAACCTGAATTTAAAGTATTCCCCATTACCACTGGGTTCAGCTGCACAGACATTCCACTTCCTTGTTCAAGTTGAATTTTTAAAAGTATATATATTCCTTTAACATCGAATCACCCTTTTCAGAACATCTGAAGATGTGAGTTAGCGACTAGACCACATACATAATGAATATTTAGCACCATTTTCTAAAGCTAATTCCAGCTCCTTGACTCAGGTCTTTTTAAATCAAAATAATAATTTCCTCTCACATGCAAGACTGAAATAGGATGCCTATATGTGGACGCCTCAATAACTACTAAAATAGAAAACCTAACATTTGAAGACCTAAAATGAGCTTCCCAGACGCAACCTACTTTGCTATCCCATCATCCATCTATGCAGATTTCAAGATTCAGAAAGCTAAAAGGTCTCCTTCCAGAGAAACTCTTTTATCTATTCATCCCCCTCCCAAATTGGTTCTCCCCCCAGGCCCATTAATCTGCTGAGGAAAGGTACTAAAATGCAAGGTAACAAACACACTCCCCAACCTCTTAAATTCGTATATTCTACCAGATTTAGTTAAAATAAGTCATTAAATAACAAGAAGTCAGGGTCAATTTCTGCATAGCAATAGTGCAATACTGCACTAACTTTAGACCCATGTTCACCTATTCCAGAATTCAGCTTTTAACAGTAACTACAACCAAATACTTCAGCAGAAGGCAGAAGAAACCCTGTAATCCAGCTATGAAAAACCCTGTTTGCCGCCAACCTTATTTCCTGAAGCCTAAAGAAATAATATCCCACCCTCACATATTTTCTTAAAACCCAGTTATTTTCCTGCTCTAAGGAACTTTTATTTTTAATCTAATTCTGACAAGTCTGTGAAAGGATTTGTGTCCTGGGGACGGCACAATCCCAAGACATGCTGAGAGGGATAGCCTTAAAAGATGCCATTCCTGTAGATATAATTAACTAGGATGGATGAGCTGATAGAAAAGAAAGAAGCAGACTTCAGAAAATGGGCTACTGTGAGAGGTGAGTCTCTTTGCCTTGAAGGAGTAGGGTCATTGAGCTCAAAGTTTACAATGAGAAAAGAAGTTTATTTGGCTTTAAGTATGAATTTAGCTTGTGAAAAAGTTGTACTGCTATGTCTACATTACACTTCCCAGTACTTCAGAAAACTTAATACCCTCTTTATACCAGGCTTTGTATGAACTTAAAAAAAATATGTGGGTAAGTCAATGCAAACCTCCTAGGACACTTAACTACTTTGAGGGGGAAGGGGTCAAAGGAACAAGAGTATAACTATTTCTCTACGCAAGTTGGAACAAGAATTTCTGGTGTTTTTTAGAGCTAAAAATTTCACCAAAGATTTTGCAAAGCAAAAGCCAGGTCACAATCTGACATTAATATAACATCAGAAACTGTGGCAGACTTTTTTGATATATCCCCCTTAAAGCTACCTGCTTTAAAAATGTTTGGACACATGACTTCATACAGGTGGAAATCTGTGACACTGATTCTCATTCCCAAACTGCTCCTTAAATGGGACACTACACAGGTTGTCAATGCAAGTATTTCATAATTACTGCTTTAAAAATGCTTTTTAAACACTTTAACAAGCTATCATTTACTTAGCAACGTCACCATGAGTGATACATTAAGGCAGCGATTCTCAACTAGGGGGCTCTTTCAAGAAGGCTACAGGGTGCCACTAGCATTGTTAGGTGGACAAATATGAATCACAAAAAACACCCCAGAATTCAAATAGGAATCTGTAACATTAAAAACCTTATGACCCATTGTGATCTTTCTGAGGTCTTTACAACAGAATAATTGCTCTAGTATTTTTCGGTGGTCAAAAAACAAGTGAAAAATTAAGGGCTGGCATCTTCCAAGGGGTGCCCCAAGTCTAACAAGGTTGAAAACCACTGAACTAAGGGCCTGTCTACATGAGGTTAGATGGGTATAAGTATTAAGCACAGCAACTATTCTGCAATATCTCCTATTTTTGTAGATGCTCTTATGCCATAGCCAAAGTCAGTTCTTGAAATTTGAGTTTTCATCGTCAAGTGGAAAAAAAAAATCAAAAAAAAAAAAAAAATCACTAAACTGAAAGCATTCAGGGTGTGAAATGAGAGACTCCAATGCAGAGGACTATTGCAGACGGGCAGGAATAACTATTTCTTTTCTGTAGACAAGGCCTCTGAAGCACCCACTCACTTAACAAGGGAAATACACATGCCCTTGAATCCAAAGAGCATATCTGAATTCATTCAACACAACACCTGTGGGATGTATCAATTGCCATTACATTAAGACCCTAAACAAACCCTACATGCCCCCTACTTGGTGCCCAGGGCAACAATTAGCTTCTTTTTGTAAGTACTGTATGCAATTAAGGAATATCAACAGCCTACAAGTACACTTCCCATGACATCCTGGAACATTTTAGCAGGTTCTACTGACCTGAGAGATGGGGCCTACCACAGTTATACGGGACTAAAACAATGTTGGAGACAGTCGAGGCTACACTGAAGAGTGACACTGCACCCAAGAGAGACCTGTCTTGGCCATAGCAGGTACATAAAGTGAGTACGTGCCAGGAATAGGCATACATGAGTAAGCGCTTATCCAAAATGTCAACTGGCAAAGGAGAAAGAGAATTTCACCCACCAAGATGTGGGGGGATAGGGCAGCTTTTACCTCAACAGGATCTCCATGAAGTATCAGCTAAGAATATCTCCATAAAATTAATAGACCACTTTATGCCAGTTTCTGAGAGTACAGACAGGGGTGCGGGGCCCTTCGTAACTCACAAACTTTTATTGCTAGGAGTCAGGGAGGAAGTCCTCTTTTGCCATCTACAGGTGGTAGATGAACTTCTCAGACCCCTTGGCTATCATCTTCCCCAACTCCTGTAGTCATCAGTACATTTTACTCTACAGGGATATGAAAACACTATGATTATGGTATAACTAGTAACTTGCAAAGCAGTAATACATTGTCCAGAAGAACTTCTGTGGTAATCCTACCCCTCCACAAAGATGAAAACAAGAGAGGAAGTTCAGCCTATTACAGATTTGTTAAAGCATGAGATAGTGCTACATTCTTTCAAAAGGGGGCTTAAACATCAAGCTGCAAACAGTCACGAAAAACACAGTTAAGACAGCATCACAAGTGCGGCAACATGCAACTGCAAGATCACAAGATGGTACCTGCTGCATGATAGGGGAAGAGTGGTGGAAAATGAGCTAGTACAGACTGTTGGACTAAGTACAAGAACTTGTCCATCTCAACAACACTAACAACAGTAAATTTAAGGACGAGGCCACTGTGATTAGTAGTAATTGGGCAGATTTAAACAGAGCTCTCTTCCACACACACAATGCTCTCTCTCTACAAAAGGCAAAGCTAAGGTAGTAGGGTATAGGAGACTATTTTATAGATGTACGATTTAAGTTTAACCACTCTACTTTGGAAGAAGAGGACATACCAGCGTATAAGTAATAAGTTTTTTTTGTTTACAATGGTGAATAAATTAAGATAGACACAAGGCTCTTACAAATATTTGAGTACCTCTAGAGGCCTTTGCTTTTGGTTAGTCAGTATATTTCATAGTTAAAATTTCCGCAGACTATAGGCATCACCAAAAGCTCAGTCATTTCATGCTTTATGTGCAGGGACCTATTTAATTTGTGAATTTCCAGAAATCACAAAAATCAGACACTGTCCGCAAAATGGGGCAACATCTGTGAAATCCAAAAGAAAAAAAAAAACAACAAAAAAAAAAAAAACACTTTACTAAAAATAAAATGCTTGCTCCCCAACAGGAGCCAGCAGTCCTCATGGTCGCTGCGGCCTGGCCATACAGCTCACTAGTGCAAAGGGGAACAGTCAAGATGGTGACTGCCCCTTCCCCTCACCACTGATTAACTAAGAGTGCTGTCTGTCAACCGTCAGAGAAAGGCAGGTCTGGATGACCGACAGCCTTCTCAACAAATGGGGGGGGCGGCGCGCGTGCCCACCAGGGCCCTCTATCAGTGGCATAGAGGGCCCGCATAACCCCACAAATATGGTCACCAGCCCTGCAACCTGCCCACAGAACTGGTTGCCTGCCTCCTCGATTTCTGTAGGTCCCTATGTACGTGAATTAAGGAAAGAAACATTGTTCATACTGGAAAGTTTCGTGCCATCTTGAGGACCTTAAAAATGTGTTATTAAAAACCAAAAACCCACCATTCAGAATGTGAATATGCAGGTTACAACTACATAACCCAGATTAGACCCAGCCTAGGGTTAAAAAAGCTTCAAAAGTAATCATTAATCTTTTCCAAGTCTGGTTCACAGAAAAGTACTTATCACTCTTAAATTCCAGAAGTTTCACTGCCCATTAAGCACACCATTTGGATAAGAAAAACATATTTAAAGAGACATTAAGGCATGAATTAGCAATATGCTTAGACTAGTGATATTTCACAGTTCCTGAAACACAAAAAACTATTTCATTTGGTACAGACAATGGGAGAAGTGTGGCTCCTCAAGTATTTACTTCTAAATGTCAAGTAAATATTTCTAAAAAACAGAAGATAATCTTTGCTGAACCATTAAATCAAACCTGTCTGTTTAACGCTTATGAAACTAGCCAATCCCACAGCATCAAGCACTTGTCTGTTTTTGCCCTTCAGGCAGCCACAACGAAACATTAAGACTGTACAAGAGACGCCGAGTCTAGGCACTTGTGCCAGAATCCTTCTCGAAGACCCTGTTCATGGAGCAACAGTAAACAAAAGATGCTAGAGCAAAGTAGATAACACTACAACAGAGCCTAGAGCACCTACCCACTGAAAGAGTTGTTAAAAACACAGATGACTGCAGAGAAGAGGGACAAAGTCATTTTTTTTCCTTCTTTTTTTATTTTACAAGTCATTACAAGCCTAAGATGGTATTTATGACGTTTTATCCTGACACTTTCAAAGGTGCTTCTTCCTATATTGTAAGGCAAACAACTGTAGCCTCGATGGATAATTGCTGGCAGCCTAAATGTGGCTAAACTGTTTAAAACGTCAAAAACCACAAGTTTAAGGTCCCGACCTCTGTTCACATCACACTTCCTTTTTCTTCTTTTTTTGGTACTATACGAGCTGAAATTTTATTAAAAAGTCAAACAGAGGGGAAAAAAATCTAGCACTGTTGGTCAAATATTGAGTGATTTCTCCCCAGTTTGGGAGAATTTCAGGAAACATCCCTAATTCAATTTTTAGGCATATGCTACCTTAAGGCCTGCTGAAGTCTGAAAACAGAAGTTTTGGTATGTAGTCCAATTTAAACTTCAACACCTACTTCTGCTCTACTGTCACGCCAAGATATAGGTGCATTTTTAGTAATGCTATTCAATTTCAGTTTACTCATTTGTAATGCATTTATTTCATGTATACCCCTTAAGCAACTGAAGTATGAATATAGAACTTTGCATTTCCTGTCTTCCCACCACTTTCAAAATACAGTAGGAAGCCAAATAAAGCACTACCTAGGCAGTTTGTTAGTACTTGATAAATATTAACCTTAACTATGACATCATCCTTATTCTACAAGTGGCAATGCAAAAACATTCCACAATATGACAGCACACCTACTCTAAGAGTAGTTTTATTTGCTAATTAAACTATTCTTTTTTTTTCCTTTTTTACTATGTTCTTTAAAAGATTTTTGAAACAGATACCAAATTACAAGTTCTCATATCAAGCTACTAGGACATAAAAATCATAATGTTCACCATTTCACCAAGTTAGGAATACTGGAACTTGCGCTCTCTGCTTTAACATTAAGTAATAGCAGGATGAACAGCACACATGGGACGGGGCATAGGGGGGTCAGTGCAATAACTCTGTCTTCAGTCAACATGCATGAGAACAAGTCATAAAATGCTTAATTTTCATATCTAGGTTAAGATTGTATAACTGCCTTTCAGCTAGGTTCTACTATAGTTCTTGTACTGAGTAATTTTTTCCATTACTACAGACGGATTGTTTTTACTGGATGCATTCAGTCCCAGCATGTTTAGGACATAGACATTTTACAGGACCATAGTTACAACAAGATAAAAAATACTTTTCTCTTTTAAAGTTTTTCAATTTTTGGTTTTAGCAAAAATTATGGCCATCTGTTTATTCTGTCATAATACTACCCACTTCTCCATAATAGGAACAGAGAACTATTCTAGCTGTAAAATTGTTTGCCGCAGAATTGATGTGCAACAACAGATGGTATCATTCTGGACATTAACCTCCAAGACCCAACTTTGAGACTGCATCACTATGTATTCTTTTGAACTTGAACCAGCATATATATAATTAAGAGAATCATCAATACAAAATAATTTTAGTTCTTTGGATAAGCATCTTTGTAATGACTATATTCATAAACAAACACAAATTACATGACAGCTATAGAGATGTTAACTGGATTTCCTTTTTATTGTGCTAGATTACAAGAACAGTTAAGATTCTGTAATGTTTTCTTCCTTTAATGGATGAAGAGACACATGAATACAATTGCTTACATCAGTTTACATCCTCTTACTGTTTCAGAAAATTTTTGTTAGCACCATTAATCCATTTTAAATTAGAGTTTAAGCGCAATTTACAAAATCTGAAGATATATTTATCCAAAGATGCAACTGGCCACACTCAGTTGATCAAAAGGAATTATTGCTAACCATAAATTTATGTATTTTAAAGGTGCCCTTCAATTATCAGTATTTTAACTGAATTCCTTACCCTACAACTGCTACAGTTTCTGTAAAGTACAAACATCTTCAGAGATTTAGACTGAGCCTAGCAATGGTGCCACCACTCTGGATATATGGCAGCACTGCAATGGTACACAGTCCTTGTTAACTGAAATAAAATCAACAGCTAATCAATAGAATGGGTGTTATGCAATATTATTGCAGCCACAGGAACCCTGGGCCAGAAACCCACTGTATGGTGCCTGGTACAAAATGAAACACAGTCCTGCTTCAGAGATCTTAAAAACACAAGACTAGAGACTGGGAATACAGACAAAGCATAAAAAGAGACAGCATGGGTCAGCATTATAGGTGGCAGTTCTGCAATGACTGCCACTTACACATGTTGCTAAGCTTTCTGTTGGCATCCTAATACAGAAGAGTTTTAGGAAGGATCATAAGTAGCATCCTGGAGGTTGCTTTACAGCTGTTTATAGGACACAATTTCCACAAGAGGGACTGCATGAGAAAACACAAATTCCTTCTTTGAAACACCAACACAACCTACAAATACAATTCTTCACATATTGTGGAGACCATCCTTGTACAATTAGATCCAATTTTCAACTAAAGGAGTTCTTATATAGCCAAATCAGTGCAGTCTCTAAAAAGTTATTCCACATCTTAACTATAAGACCCTCTGAGAGAGGGACTTCAGCAAAGTACCCTTTCAACTCTACAAACATGGCTGTTTCACATCACCCAGGGCAACCATAAAGTAGGTTTGTGGCAGCTGGAGGGAAATATTTATTTTACTAAAAATGAAGGCCTTAATCACAAGTGATCAAAGGGCAGCCTCTAACCTCTGGACACTAGCATAACAGAAAAATTCTGCAAAAATTCTTAAATTCTGAACCAACACTGCTTTTATTACTTGCCAAAAAATACCAAGAAAGACGTTATTAATATAACATAGCATGCAGCATGCCCTGGAATGCAGCTGAGGAATAAGCTTGTCAAGTACTCTTCTTGCAGATCCCCACACTTACACAGAGACTATTCAACCAGGTTCCTAGCTCCCCCATTTATATCAATAAAGCCTGGCCTATACAGAGACAACTGAACAACATGCTGCCTTTTTTTTTTT
>NW_017729022.1:36528100-36536474 GCF_001723915.1 Gavialis gangeticus
TAACATAGCATGCAGCATGCCCTGGAATGCAGCTGAGGAATAAGCTTGTCAAGTACTCTTCTTGCAGATCCCCACACTTACACAGAGACTATTCAACCAGGTTCCTAGCTCCCCCATTTATATCAATAAAGCCTGGCCTATACAGAGACAACTGAACAACATGCTGCCTTTTTTTTTTTTATTTATTTTTTATTATTAAGGAGAGAATCTGAGTTGGATGCAGGCGGCTAAGATTATCTCTACTTGCCTGCTCAGAAAGATGGTGGAGTCTCCAACCTGGTTGGAGAGCAGGGAGAGAAATGAGCTAAAGAATCTGACTACACCTTCTGGTCTTCCCACACTGACCTCTAAAGCCATATCCCTTCCTTCTCATTAGCTGCTGGCAAGTTTTGATGAAAATCTATCAGCATTCAGACAGTCAACAACCCTCAGGTTTAGCCCAAAAAACATGGGGCCAGTAACAGCTTAAATCTTTGGCACTGCCTCACCAAAATGCCAGAAAGGAGAACAAAAGCATTAGACTGTCTAGTATATATCAATGGACAAGAAGTGCTGAGAATGCTCATGGAAGTCTGTACATCAATAGTACTCAACCTTTTTAAAACAGAAGTTGTGGCTCCAGCCAGAGCCTGCACCAATGTGCTGGAGGGCTGCTGGGAGCTTTCATGCAGTTCTGAAGCCCAAGAGCTGAATGCCACTGCTGCTACTCATCCTTTTTATTCCCCCTGATGCTGAATTCATTGGAGGGAAAAGCGGAGGGCAAATGGCAGCTGTGCTCATCATTTGGGCTCCAAAGCTGTATGAAAACTTCGACCTCACTGATGTCATCATGGGTAAATACTAGTGCTGCTCATTCTTTCCTTTCCCCTGTCACTGGAGAAAAGAGTAGACAAGAGGCAGGAGTGTTCACCAGAGCGGATATGCTGATGATAAGACCATTCATAATGGTTTCATGAGATGCATCTGGCCCACTGGTCTGAGGCTGAGCATCACTGCTATAGATACAAGGGTTCCTCACTGGTGCACTGCTCCCTTTTATAGGCAAATGGAGACCAGGTTTCTAATCCTACAACCTCCCCTTAGTAGCAAAACCACCAGCTAGTTCCTAGCAGAAAATCATGTCAGTCACATGGCTGCAACAAAACTGGTGACTTCCATCACCAAAATGCAAAAGCCTGCAGTTTGTGGTAAACAACTCGAATTCCATGCTTTTAAGTTCAGAGTATTCAGGTCTTAAATAAGCTTCTAATACAGTAATAACTGTGTCCATTTCCTATAGTCCTCTTCCCCTTGGGGTACCTCGGAAAAAACCTTAAACAAAATGGGCCTCAATTAGGGGGTGTTCCAAAGATCTGTAGGACGAGAAAGAAGCTAATGACAGATGCCCAAAGTCCTCCATTGACAGCATATTACGTCTAGTTCCCAAACTGTTTCTAGCATGTAAGAAATGCACCCAAAGGAAGCAATTGGTAGAAAGGCCTCAGTGGAGTATATTTCACACCCTCACCCACAACCACATAACCATACCTACACCCTCCAGAATAGGCTCTTTCATAGTTTATATTTCACAGAATATATTTATGGCCAGGCTCCAGAGTGCTGAGCCAGAGTTCTGGTGAAGAACTCAAAACATGCGAGTGGTCCTCTTTGGTGAGATAGAGGCAGTTCCTAATTAAAGGATCTTAGGAAAGTAGGGCTAGAAGGGAGCTCACAATATCATCTAGTTCAGCTCTCTGCTCAAGACAGGATCGTCCTTGACTAAATGATCTCAGCTGAGGATCTATGAAATTTGCTCTTGAAAGTTTCCAGAGATGAAGATTCCACAACTTCCCTAGGTTAGCTTGTTACAAAGCTTGACCACCCTGTAGTCAGAACGTTCCTCCTAATCTCCAACTTAAATTTGGTCTGCTACAGCTTGAGGGCATGGCTCCTAGCCACATCCCCTAAAGCCAGAGAAAAGCCCATCTCCATCCTCTCTATAATTACCCTTCAAATACTGAAGCCTGAAGTACACCCCCACAATATGTCAATCTTCTCCAAACTAAACAATCCTAGTTCTTTTTGTAAGTCATAATGGAAAGTCCAAAGTGACTTTTAGTCACCTACAAACAAATCATCCAATCAGCCTAGGCAGCTGCAATTGTCTCATCGGTGGACAAAACTTCATCCAAAAGTAGAGTTAATCCCTCCTCACTGTTCAGCACAACAGAAGTAAAACAAAATTTCTACACTTATTTGATTGCAGCAATTTGAGGAGATGCCTACCATTCTTGTCCTTGCTGTAAAGCAGAAAAATTGTAAATCTGAACGATATAGCAGAAAAATTCTGTATTACCAGATGGGCAAGACAGGCTAATGAGTCTCTTTTTTCTATTAAAAAAAATAAAAAAGCAATCCAAGGCACAGAGTGGGAGGCTCTGCAAAACACTTTGTCCTTGGTGCTGGCAACTGCTGCCAAATACTGCAGCATCACTGCCAGAATGCACTTTTCACAATAAGACAGAGTATGTTCACATCTAGCTAGCGTAGTTGAGAAGGCAGCTTTCTGCTTTTCTCAAGCCTCAACCAAAGACGCACAAATTTAACCAGTTACAATAAATTATAAAAGTAGTCTTGTTGCAGTGCAAATACTAACCTTCAGTGTGGTGGCCACGAGTGCCATCTTAACGCTCCATATTTACTCAGTAATTTGCATGTCATAAATGCCTAGAAAAACATTGTCTTAACTTGAAAACTACCAAATTGTTAGCTCAACTCATCTGCTGTAGACAAACCCTGTTCTAGTTGTTCACTGCATGGAGCATCAATGCATCTGCTGGTATTCAAATACGTAACTGACATTTTGTGAAGCATTTTTCTAAGGTAACATAGGAAAGAATATTGAGTCATTTTTCTTGTCATAACAACATTTTATAGAGCTATGCTGCTAGGAGCCACAATTGCCTACTGGCCCGTTCAAAAAAAGTGTTCCATTGCCAGGATGACTCAGGGCCTTTCCTTTTTCATCTCCGTGTGACAAGGTATTTAACAGAATTTGCAGATACTCAGGGCAGCAGCAAGCAAGACTTAAGCCTGGCCAGATATACACTAGCCAGCAGCTAGCTGAAAAAAAAAAGCTACAGTCACCCAACCACTTATCTATTGACAGCATCCTAGTATTATGGCAAGAGACTATATGGGACACTGCAGGTAATATGACATCTTTCACTCCTCAGCCTTTAAACACAACACATAGATATTTATCTTTCTTGTACAATTAAGTCTGATCTTTCTAGGAGCCTGTAAGAAGAGTAAAATTAAAAGAATGCAGGGGTTGGCAAACTACAAGCCATGGACCAGATGTGGCCAGAGCCACTGGATCCAGCCAGAGTGTAAGTTTTGACAGCACTGGGGTGCTTCACCTGTGCCACACTGCAGCTGGTCAGTAGAGAAAAGTGGCAGGACTAGGCTCTAGCACCAGCCCACGCAAGACCCAAGCTGTATCATTTTGGCCCACTGCCAGAAAATGTTGCCAACTCTGAATCCAAAAAGCTTTTCAAATAAAATTCCAGAAATAAGCAAGCAGCAACTTTTTAGGATGCACTTCAGCCTTGCAATGTCCTAAATATGAACTAATCTCAGATAGAGTTAAGATTTCCTCTAAATCTTGCATCTTCAAACCAAGGGCACAAGATTTCTCTTTACTTCAAGGGAGCCAAGATTCCAGCTTGCGGTTCCCCACCCCCATCTCCTCCCTGCAAGCTGTTAGGTTTTTTGGTTTTTTTGAATTTCTGGTCAATAGCAGGTAGGCAAGTTTCACTAGAGAGCATCAAGTTAAGACTAGTATTAGATTCCACTTCTGGATTGTTTTATCGTATTTCTGACATCAATTATCAAGATGAGATCACAGGCCATTAACTACCAATTTAACAAATTAGAAAAAAAAGTTACTGGTACCCAGAAGTACTCCACAGGAATTTAAAGAAAGGGCTGTAATATGACAAACATACTTCATAAACCTATGGAAAGCATTTCCTTTTTTTTAAGAAGTTGGTGAAACAAGAAGAGAAAATAGCAGCCACAGCAGGAATGGGCCCCAGATTCCCTGTCTCTTATACTGAATAAAACGATAATCTGAAATATTACATACTTAAAATGATTACCCAAACTACATTTGTTAATAAGTAGACAGCTGATCTATCATCTTCCTTATGTGCAATTTATACATTCTTGTTAGTCTCATAGGTCTCCTAAACTGCAGGTTTTAGGATCAGAACTGCATCTGCATCTTCACAATTGGGTGTGATCTCTGGGGAAAAGTACAATACTCAGACAGTTTTTGAAAAGACAGAAAAAAGCTACAAGGAGCAGTAATGATGGGCTTGGAAAATTCTGAGCAGTGGACAGATAAAAGACTGACCATGGCTGGAGGGAGGGAAAGTTGCAACTGCGGCCCACCCCCTCAAACTGATAGATGGGGCGGAGAGGGAGGAAAAGAAAAGCCTTATGTAGCCTTCAGGTACCCAACATGCTTGGTACAAAACCAGCTATCTTAGGGCTTCAAATATTTAGTAACTGAGTAGAGTCATAGACTCTAGGGCTGGAAGGGACCTCAGAAGATCAGAGTCCAGCCCCCTGCCCCAGGAGCAGGAAGTCAGCAGGGATCTTAGGATCCCAGCAAGATAAGCATCCAAATGTCTCTTGAAGTTGTTCAAAGTAGGTGGCGGCAGTCTATTCCAAACCTTGGGGGCTCAGACAGTAAAGTTCTTCCTTATGTTCAGCCTAAAATGGTCATGGAGGAGTTTGTGACCATTCAACCTTGTCATCCTTAACTTCATTAACAAATGCAAGAGCCTACCTGATTTCTTCAGATTTAGATTCCTCTGAGTGCCTAGATATCTAATCTTCCTGTTTGGCTTTATTAAATCACCCAAATATAAACCAATACCATCTTATCTCTAAGTCAACATACAGCTTGAGTGCATTACAGCTTGAAAACCATATTCTCAGGGAACAAAATCAGGAAATTCAGATAGACACAGTAAAATTACCCTATTAAGAACTGCAAGCAGGAGGATCCTTGTTTCAGGCATCTGTTTAAAAAAAGGCAAATACAAAGAATAAGCAAAGACAAGTACTAGTTATTCTTGAAGTAGATGCCAAAAAAGGAAGTTGGGGAAAGGGTAGAATAGCATGAGCCTCTTATGCTGCTTACAGCAGATAGAGAGAGAAAATAAATAAATAAAAGCCCTTCTCTGTGTCAAAAGCCACAGATAGAAGTAGTTTTCAATACTAAATGCCCTAGGTTAATCCCATTTTTACAGAAAACACCACTTCAGAAGTATCAGTGTAGTTGAAAAGTGACCCAGCCAAACTTTAAAGTAGACCGTGGATAGAGAATGACATGGCATATTATCATAGGAATTAACAGATGAACTGAAATAGGAAATAATTTAAGTGAAATTAGTCTTGTGGGAAGAAAGGGCCTGTTCAACAAAAAAGTTTACAGAGCACCTTGCTAGCTACTCAAACAATAATGGAAACAAGGTAGTGATATCAAGTTTTGTAGGCAAGTCAAGCTATGAAAGTAGCAATAAACAATAGTTTAATACATGACTTATTGCAATCTAATAATGAATCATTTCCCTTAAGAAACCTGCATCATCTCTAGTATGCAGTGACACATGCAGTTACAATGACCTCTTTCACATGTGCACCTTGGCTTTATAAAGCCAAGTGTTGAATATTTGGTTAGATTGTTTGAAAGCAGATACAGAGACGAGGACCAGCAACCCACGTCCAATAAGAGAATCCACTGACAGCCACAGCTAGTACAGCGCACCCTCTCTGCAATGTTATCTTTGGGAGCCAACAAACTCACACTACACAAAGATTCTCCTTATAAAGAGAAAGTGTTAAAATGTTTTCCACAGAGTTAGAGACAAAGTATATACTACTATTGAAAGCAACTATCATTCAGACCTAAAATAATTCAAGTTTTATTGGCTGAACAAAGTAACAATTGTAACAAGTCATGACATTTGTCAAAAAACCTCTCTCTCTTCCAGAATTAAGACTGCCAACCTAAAATTAGAAATACTAACTCAAGCCTACAGATACAATTAAAACTTTCATTTCCTACTTGAGCTAGAATACAAGGGAATGAATTAAGATCTAAACCCACCATGAGCACCTGAACTTGGGCACCACCAAGCTACAGCATCAGCATTCACATCAGGCTGGAGTGCAAAAGTCACCTTATTAAAGATAATTATACAAAAAAAAAAAAAGCACGCACACACACCAGTCAAATTAACAAACACCAACACCACAACCCACTTGTGTCATTGTAACTTTAGATAAAATTAAGTGCTAGCTTTTAAAAATTGAACAACTATTCTTACTGTGAGGATCTCTTAGCAAGCAGTAACACCACCCTACACACAAGGGTTTTTTTTCATTAAAAGGGTTTTAAACACAAGCCACATACAAGTTTTTTAAAATTTAAAATTAAACTCCAGAAACATCTCAGCAGTTACTTAACTTTAATCACATGAACAGTTCTTACTGAAGTTAGGGAAATTTTTGTGCAAGCAAAGTTAACTGCGTGTGTATTCAAGGTCAGGTGCTCATTTATTAAAAAAAGAACAAGCTTTAAAATAAAGTATTTTATACCACAAAAGTCTGAACTTTCATTGTTAAGAATGAAACAAAGCTATTGCAAAGCAAACATTTGAAAGAAACTCAAACCTATGAAGTATTTCAATGTAAGGGTAGTATTTTAACAAGACTGAGTTAATTTTATGTTTGAGTTCTGCAAATAAGAATATTCCTAAAGCCCTGTACCAATTTCAGACAGATGTGCATGATATATCTATCTATCTATAGATAAACAAATGTATAGATATTCTTAAACCATAAAAGGCTTAGTCCATAACGCTCTTGGAGAACTCTGACTGGTTAGTGAAACAACCAGAGTGCGGAGTGCCACCACGACAACAGGGACGGAGGGGATGAAGTGTGGGAGGTGAAGCCAGCAGCCCTGGCCTCGCCCCCCCCCCAGTCCATCCTACTGTCATGGCAGTACTCCACCGCCTCCAAGATGCAGGGCCTGGGGGTGTGGAGGAGTGAGGCCAGCAGTGCTAGAGGCAGCAGTGGTGCAGGGTGCTGGCCTCACTCCCTACCCAAAGAAAATTATAGGCCAGTTACTTGTCACTTGACCCATTGTGGGGCTTCCAGTGACTATTTAAGGGAACAATGCCTTTCCCATTGATAGTCGAAGAGGGTTACACACACACACACACACACACACACACTGGCACCAACAGGAAACACCACAAACATTGTTTACAAAGTTCTGCAATAAAGCTTATTCCTTTAGATGCCATTTGAAATATTGCTCCACATTAAATATCAAACTTTACATGTGTTGTACTATGCTTTTTAAAAATAAACAATATTTTTGACCTAAATATGTTGTATTAAGTTCTTGAAAAATAAACAAACACTGCAATTACAAAAATAATGACCCAGGCGAAGAATGGGTCCTTCTGCTAGACCTAATTAAAAAAGGCCATGATACAGGATTTGAAAATGAAAAAAACCCAGCAACAGGTAAATAAAGTAACCTGAGCACGTTTTTATTCATCACGATTTCTGGTGTCGAGCTGAAGTTCTAAGGTGCCATGGGTCTAGGCAAAGTCATGGGGAAAAGAGGGAAGTTTATACCTCATAACCCAAATCAAAAACTAGAAGTATTCCACCACAATGAGCGAGTTTGGCTGAAAGTCCCCAACACATTTCCATGTAGACTGGTTGGCCACAAGTCTATCTTTGGCTTCTCCTATCAATACTTCAGACCCCTGACTGGCTTAATGCGCCCCTACAAGGGCCAAGACGGAGGAAGACTCATTTGAATTTTAGTCCAGTTAGTCCTGAAGATAAATAATTTTTTTTTATAAAAAGGGAAGAAAAAATCCCCACTTGCTTTTGACTACAAAGTGTAAAGATATTTTTACTTTCCTATTTGAACCCCGCTATAAATGTGTTTCAGATACTCTAAGTAGTCCTTTTCAGGCATGCACAAGGATATTGTAGCAAAAAACACTCTCTCTCAATTTGAGGCCAGTCAATTTTGTATTATTTTGTCTCTGAGGTCTCAGCCTATTTAACAAATACGTCTGGTATTTACCCAGAGATAATTTACCTCTTCTGTGATTTTGAAAGTTATATAATGCTGATAATGCTTTAGAGCAGGGGTTGTCAACCGGGGGTACCCGAGAAGGCGCTAGGGGTTGCGTGTGGTAGGCAGGGACAGAGCATCACCACACATGGTCCTGTGCTGCCGCGCAAGCACCACCAACCTGGCTGGACACGCGTCCCCCCACCCCCGCCT
>NW_017729022.1:36536505-36544369 GCF_001723915.1 Gavialis gangeticus
AGCTCCATGCCAGCCCACCCCACCCCACCCCAGCTCAGTGCCCAGGGGCATGCTGCTCTACGTCTTGCTGCCTGGGGATACAATGATCAAAAAAGGTTGAAAAGCCCTGCTTTAGAGGTGCAAGATACTAAATGGAAACAGAAGCATGACCAAGACATTTAAACACATTTCCTGGACTCTGATTCAGGTAATCAGAAATTGAAGATTATGCATTTAAATATATATGTATTACATATTTTATACATACAGTAGCTATATTTCATATTTAATGTCTCAAAATCCATTAGTTATTTCAGCAGGTGGTAATTTGACAAATCTGTAGACCCAAATTAGGAACTTTAAAAGTCAGACAGTTCATAATTAAATATTCTAAGTTTCCTGAACACATTTATGCCACACTGCCCTCTCAGTACACTTAAACTACCGGGAAGAGGACAGCTGAAGAATGCCTCCACTCATGCCACGGTTTCCACTGACTGTCATTTCAGGAATGCATATAGCAATGCATGACAGCTTGGAATGTCTCCACCCATCTGATAGTATCAGGCCATGCACTGCTTACAACTAGCTATACAACCCTGAAGATTGGTTTTAAGTATCCATTTACTTTTTTTTTTTTTTTTTTTTTTCAGATGAATAAAGGAGGGAGACTAGTAGGAATTGCAAACACGTGTACAATATGAAATTCATCACCTGCATGTGATGCCTGTTAGTAACATCCACAAAAAAGATTTTTTTTTTTTGGACACACTTCTGTATGTTAACTGACTTCCATCAGAGCAAGCTACTGAAATGGAATACCATTTGGTTTACCATTTTTTTTTAGTACTGCAAATACCTCAATAATATTGCATACTGGATATACAATTTTAAATTAATCAGCAGTGCCCTTTCTAAAACTCGAGGTTTTTTGGCATAAATAACTAGCTCCCAAAGTTAATTTAAATGAAAATGCACAATTAAGCAAGCAAGCAAGCATATTTTTTTTCTGGAAATAGTCAACTGCAAGCCTCTGAAAGGAGTGGGTTAGAGTAAAGCGAATTTGTTCTAAGCTTTTTGACATTTTTGAGAATTGCAAATTATTTATGCCAGTAAGACAAAACTGGCAAGCTGAATAGATGTTACAGGTGCCAAACTAGTAAAGCACTGATCAGTCAAAAAGTTTGTCAAAATCTAAGTCCCTGGTTGAGCCTAATGTGCATACTTAAAGCCTCAGTTGAAGGAGTTAAGTCACAGGTTTATGACCTGTGCTTGGTTTACATCAGCTAGGGCTCTGCCTCACGGTCTCCAGCCTAAGCAGTTTACCATCTAAATGATTATACCATTTCAGTAAACAGCACTGAAGTTGTTTCAAAACACATTAAATTACAGTTTTCGATCCAGGCATCCATTAAGTTCCCGGATTATGTTTACCCCTTTCTAAATGTAATGCTCCAAAAACAGCTTACAAAGCACCTTATGTAGTATTTCCTTTAAGAGAATAGAGGTTTACAAAAAATTAAATCCAACCAAGATCAACCACGTGTCAGAATTTACAGCTTATTTTGTTTTTGAAAATAAATATGGAATATTTAAATATGGAAATAAATGTTTTTGTGCCAATAAAGTTTATAAATGTTACTGTACCAAATCAAGAAAGGCTATTATCAGGGTAACATTTGCAACAATTAAAGAACAGAAATGGTCACTCAAAGTGGGGCCTTACATTTTGTATTTGTTATGCAACTATCACCAGATAATAGATGGAAATGCTATGGCAATCTGAGAAGAAATATCTTCTCAAAATTACTGCCACCTTTTTGTAGAACATGAGTTTCCCCAAGGTTGTCTCAGCGCATTTGTGCACTACAACAGCTACCCAGCAGGGAAAGCAGTACGACTATACGCTCAAAGGCTGGACATAAGGAAGAATTTCTTTACTGTCCGAGCCCGCAAGGTCTGGAACAGCCTGCCATCAGAGGTGGTTCAAGCACCTACATTGAACACCTTCAAGAGTAAATTGGATGCTTACCTTGCTGGGATCGTATGACCCCAGCTGACTTTCTGCCCTTTGGGCAGGGGGCTGGACTCAATGATCTTCTGGGGTCCCTTCCAGCCCTAATGTCTATGAAATCTATGAAAGACACACAGGTAATCCTCACCAACCACAAAGAAGCCAAAACAATTTTGAAGAGGTGTAGTATGTATAGTAATTCAGTTTAAAAATGTGCACATATTCAAATACTGAATAGAAAATAAAGCTCTCTTGCACCCAAAAGCCTACAATAAACAAGTGTTTACTAATGGAGGGTGCAGATTAAGTACAGAAGCCCAAAAACCCATAAATTACTGCAGGAATCCAAACTTGGTTACACTGAAGTACAATGTTATTAGATTCCCATTTCTTGGGACAGAACTAGCTTTTACAAAAGCAATGACTTCCATACTATTACTCAAGGGGCTTTTTAACAAAAGTGCCTGCAGTTTAAAATCCCCAACACAGAACTAGTCTTCCTAATTTCATCATACAACTTGGTAAGAGGAATGGCCACTATTCATGGCCCTATAACAGATTTTTAAAACTCTCATGTCTAATGATACAATGTTACCTGAAACATTTTGCAAACAAAAAAAGATGTAAGTATCAATTTAAAAAACAAAATCAAAATGCAGATTTCTTTGCTAACAACTGATGTGTTTGTAGTAAGCGTGACATTAGGCTTGGGGAATGAAAAAAAAACAACACTCGATTTGTCATAAGTGGCAAGATTATGCTCTTCCTCTAAAAAGCAAAGCAGAAATCACAGAACAGGGGGTCCAGTGTTCCCTTTTTCTGATTCCAGGATGCTCTGTGATCTGTAGTGTAATGTAAACAGTCAAAAAAAACTAAGTTGCAGCAGCCTACCCCGCTCATCTCTGGCCACAGATACATTCTTATCCCAGGACCTGCAAGGGGGTTTAAAGACAGCTTTGCAACTGTGTTCTGTAGCACTGTTATCAGTAGAAACACAATGTGTTTGGGTTTGGGGGGTTGTTTGTGTTTTTAATAGCTCTTTTTCACTGTTCCAGCTCTTTCAGGGACATTATCCCCCACTACTGAAAGATGTTTCATCTTATGGCCACACACAAGTAAAAGTGATGGAACACTTATGGCAAACATATATATGCAGGAGAGGAAAGAAATTAAGGTTTTACACAAACTGAGCCCAAAATAATCACCTCAGAGACCAGTAAACGCTAAGATAAACTGCATACTCAAGAAATCTCCAAGGCTGCCCAGTCAGCTGTCCGTCAGCAAGAATAAGAAATTATTGTACAACTCTCTGGTGAATAACTTGTATTATATGGCCTTTTAATTAGTGCTGATAGCCCAATACTGTATATTAGCAAAACAAACAGAGAAGTTATGATATGAATTTTCTCCCCTTCCCTCTGCCAATGAAGAGCTGTTTAGCTTCACTGACCTTTACCATAGATTGATTTATAGAGGAAAAGGAGTTCACAGAAAAGCAAGACTTTGAAGCCAGCCTGCACCTATGTGTGAAGTGCGCAAAGAACTGCAACTATGTTCCCATGTTGTTTTGCCCAGTGTATACAGCCAGCTAATATTCAAATATTTTCCCATACCTTATTAGTACAGAAAAAACAGAATTCATGAAGTACTTTACAAATACTACCCAGATGAGCCCAAAGAAAAAAGCCTATACTGATAAGAATCACTATTCAGACATGTAGAAATAAACCCATGCTTCAAGATGTGACAGTGTATTCCCAAGAATTTAAGATGGGACAAAACAAACAAACAATAAATAATAAGGTTCTAAAGTTTTCTGGAAATGGTTGATTGTGAAAACTTCAAAGACAATACTTCTAGGCAAGAACTCATGTAAGTTGTTCAAGTCCCTAAACTAGCTCTAAGCAATAGTCTGCAATGAGAATCCATGATTTATTGCAAGTGGTAGCACAGCATCTTATATATTGCCTGTTTCCACTTCCCCAGAGATTGTATTCTAGCAAGGAGCACATGGCATCATGCATCAACTCTAGCTTGTTTTCCTTTTATTCCATGCTGCACAAATTTGGCAAGATAGATTATGACAAAAAACAGTTACTTTACACAATCCATATATTAAATGTATCCATTTGACAACTATAAAGTAATACAAAATTAAGAGCCTAACTGGCTCTTACAACTTGCACTGAATTAACGGAATCTTACCATTTAAATAAATATCAATTTGAGACCCAGAACTTTAAAAAAATAAATTTGGTAGTACCTCACAATATATCCTAAAAACAATTGCTAATTTACAGCCGTTTTCAAGCGATGAAGCCCCAATACAGCATAACAAAATGTACTATGACCTTCTCAGTAAAGAAAAAAAACAGTAGGATTCAGTATCAAAAGGACTTAAGCCCAGAAGAGACTATCAGGATCTGTTCTAACCTGGACAAGACCAAAGAATTTTGGTGATTTTTTTTGGAGTACTAGATGATAAGAATATTCTGCAAGTAATTTTAACTGCTGCATCCTCTAAGAAGTGCATTCAACAAGCACCTACTTCTGCACACCATAGTATAAAATGAAAATCAGCTATTAACAGGAGTGTCAAATCATGGTAAAACGAAAGCATGTAGGTGGTACGGGGGAAGAGAGAGGCACTTGCAGATTATTCATCTCAGAAAGTAGTCTGCTGTACTTCATGGCCTTTATAAAGCACACTCAGAAAGCATATTATTTTTTTTTTCTTCTTACACAGGAAGGACAGAAACCCACACATGCCAGTTTGTCTGACAAGCTTTTTACTCTACTAAGCTAGGTATTTGTACTTTAATTACTAGTTTAGCTCTTCGAACAAACTGACTAATGGGAGCCCCGATGGCTGCAAGTAATATAGCTCACTGCCACACTGCTAACTGAAGCTCAAGTTAACTGAAATATTTGGGGCTTGAACTGCCTATGAACTGTCACCAATCGCCAGGTTTTCAAAGACAAGAAAACCATTCACCTATTCTGCTTCATATCTAGTTAACAAGGAATTACAAGAGATGGATTATGTTCCTGTTCTACAACACTAAACCGTATATCGCAGCATGCATTTGAGATTAGAGCTAGTCTTTGAACCTTTCCAAGCAAGAAAAGCCATTTCAAGCCTTCCTGGGTAGAACGGAATATAAATCTAAAAAAAAAGAAAAAAAAAACAAACTGTACAATTACAATTGAAAAAAAAGGATGGAGCATAATGGGAAAGATGGAAAGTGGTCCAAAAGTGGCAGAGAGTCACCTCAGTTTAGAAAAACAGACAGGAACTGTTGTTTCATATGAGTAAGCCAATCTAAACTAATTGCCAGCACTTCAGTGAGGGCAACCATGGCAGCCCCACTACAATAGGTCTTTCAACATTGCTGATGGTAGGTAAAGTCAAAGGAAGATTTACAAGAGCAGGAAGCTTTTTCAGAAGTTATCCTTGAGTAGGCGTGGCTTTACCTGTCACACACAGACAGCTCTGATAATGGATGGGTTTTCCCTAACTCAGTGTGGTATCTAATATTTTATAATTTTTAATTTAGAGAGGTGCTGTATAACAGGAGAGCAAATTTTACTAAAATGAAGGTTGTGTCAGTTAAAGGGACATTATGAATCCCACAAATATTCAGGGAACATAAATTTATTCAGCTACATAAAGAAAACTGCCAGTTCAGAATTAAAATTCTCCGGTTTGTTTTTTAACTAGATGTTTGCTGACAGAAGACTCAACACCATTTTACTGTAGCATCACTGCAACATTACTGAAGAGTGAGGCACACAAGAGTTCAAGCAAAAGAGTTCTGCAGTTATACCAACCTCCTGCTTCCTGCAGCCAGTTTACCATTTGGAGGGGCAAAAGTTCAACAGAAGAAAGGTGGAGTGACATCAAAAAAAGTGTTATATTACAGTATTGTAGAAGTGACAGAGACTCCTCCTCCACTTTTTAAGAAGGTTGCCTGTTTTTGGCAAGCTGGAATCTCATAATTTGTTCTTCTAACAAAACAAACCATGCACCATTCTTTTCTTTCCATCGTTAAGAGTTCGGTAGATTCTGGACCTGAAAGCGACTGCTTACATATTAACATCTAACCAAATAAGATATGGCTTACCTAGCAGAGGCAGTTCTCTGTGGTACAAACAGAAATAAATATCTGGAGCGGTAAAACTAGGCTTTAATATACTACTTTGTTGTATAATGGCAAATTATATGAAAATATACTGTCCAATGGTTAATGCATTGCTTTTTTTTTTTTAAACCCCATATACACAATAAATTTCATTCTTCTGGTTATTTTTATAACTAGAAGTTATATCAATTCCCTGACAGGACTAATGACTCAATGGAAGAGCAACTGACAGCTTTTACAGTGAAACCAAAGAATTAAACACAGTGCATTAGAGCACAATATAAAAGCCAGTTATCTAACAGGGTACTTTAATTATGATGCTAAGCAAGGAGACATTCATCATACTTATTTTTATGTCAAGTTTGTTTTTACAACTAGACACTGTCACCACACTGCTTCTAAACAGTGCATCAGGGGAGGATTTCTACCAGATCAAACCAGTGATTATGACCAAGCATTTGAGAACTCCTGAACCGCAACATCCAAACTTACAAAACAAACACCCCCCAAAAAAGCGAACCTGTCAAAGAGATTATTCTTGCCTTCCTGACATTCGGTGAACTTAAGATGCCTCCTGAGCTTTTGGCCCGCTCAGAGAAAACGAAAACTATTCAGGCAAACCCGCATTATCTCCGGATTGCCACAGTCTTGCCTTATTTGGCTAACATTTGGAGATTCCAATCGCACTGCTATAAAACTTTACCATGCACAAAGCATCCATTTTGACGAAACTTCACAGCTAATTTCCTTGCCGTCCCCCCCACCCCCTGCCCTGACCTCGACCCCGACCCAAAAGTCCATCCCGTTGCCAAAATCCCGAGCACAAAGCCAGGGGGGACCTATTTTTTTGAAGCTTTCTGTGGGACTGGAAAGAGGGGAGCAATCCACACACTGTAAAAGCCCAGCAGGGCTCTGGAGCTGGGCTCCCACCACACTGCGGCAGAAACCGGTGAGGGCCACCAGCAACTGACACATGTTTCTATATTAGGAACAAAACACTGGTTCCCCCTAGAAACCAGATAGAGAGAGATGAGCTGCCTACACAAAGGCACACAGAAATACACACATGAACACACAAATGCACACAGATTTAAGGTTCTGAACTGCAGTGAGATGGGGGGAGGGCAGGAAATCGCAACCTAGGGGCAGAGAGCACCCAAAACCTTAGGGCAGCAGACACGAGTGACCCCCAACACAGGGGACATTTTCTGCCTCCTTCTCCTCTTTCCCCCAGCCCTCCCGGCCTGCCCGCCCCAGGCAGCCGCTCCCCCAGACCCCCACTCCCCGCCGCCCCCAGGGAGAGGGTCCCGGGGCCCTCCCCCCGGCCGGGCCGGCCGCCCCCCGAGCCCGGACCTGGTGCAGCGCCGTGAGCCCGTCCACATTGGCGTAGTTGATGTCGGCGCCGCGCTCCAGCAGCCGCAGCACCTCCTCCGTGTCCCCGCTGGAGCAGGCGGCCAGGAAGACGGCGCCGTCGTCGAACTTCACCTTGGTCTTCTTGCGCTTGACCACGGGGGGCTCCAGGTCCGTCTCGGAGCCGATCCAGCGCTTCAGCTGCTCGTTCCGCTTCTGCTTGGCGTCCGCCATCTTCATGCCCCGCTCCCGCCCGGCCCCTGCGCGCTGCGCTGCGCTCCGCACCTCGCCGCCGCCCGGGTCCCGCCTGTATCCCACACGGCACCGCGGCCGGCCCGGCTGCCCGCCCCGCGCTGCGCTCGCTCAGCCAGCCAGCAAG
>NW_017729022.1:36544538-36552248 GCF_001723915.1 Gavialis gangeticus
CCTTTGTCAGGCTGAGGAAGTACCTGCAGTTGGTATGTCTCCTGGTCCTGGATGGAAGGAATAGTAAAGAAGCCAGAGGCTGGCCTGGCACGCAGTGGAGGCAAGAAAGCCAGTCAGTGAAAATGAAAATGGAGGAATCAGGGGGTAGGAGGAGGGGCCGCAGCGGCAACCGGCCTCGTTAGCATAATCCCGCGAGACGGAACGGCTCTGAAGCGGAAGGCTAGGTTGTTCAACTACTGCTATATCCGCTCCGCCCGCAGTGGATGGAGTAGGCGGGGCTTGGAACAGCGCGGAGTGGAGCGGGGGCAGTGGGCGGGGCTGGGAGCGGCGCAGTTGGAGGGGCGGTGGGCGGGGTTTCGAGTGGCGCGGACGAAAGGGCAGTGGGCGGGGTTTCGAACAGCGCGGGCTGAGGGGCAGTGGGCGGGGTAGTGGGAGGAGGTCGGGCCCGGCTCTGTTCTCAGTGGCTGGCACTAGTGACCGGCGGGGGCCGCGCTCAGCCTTTAACCTGGCGCGGGAGCCCCACCAGTTCCGGCCGGGTAGAGGTCCGAGCCGATGTCCAGCTGTTTCCATGTCTGGAAGTAAGGCCCGCCCGTGTCTTGACCTCAGCCCCAGCGCCCCTCACCGGGAGCCCTCGGGGTCTGTTACAGTACAGCGGCCCCCTCACAACAGCCCGCCCCGTACCCCACAGAGCCAGGCGAGGCTCTGAAACCCGGCAGGAAGCACGGCAAGGCTTGGAGCTCACAGGTCACTTAGCATTTCAGCGGGGGCATCCACACGAGACAAGACACAGACTGCGCATTGGCCTAATAGGACTGCAGTAGTGTGTCACAGCACAAACCAAGCTGGTAGGCTCCTGCAGAGTGTTATTAGGCTAGTGCCCAGGAAGTGGCACTAAGTGTGCATCAGCACTACTGCACGGTAACTTTACCTACTGCGTGTTTAGTTGGTACTTTATTAAGGAAGTACTAAACCAAATGTGCAGTATCTAAGGTGCATTAATGAACACGTAGACACACCCAATGTGTCACCAGTAATAGGAGTGCCGGATCTTGAGCCTGACTGGAGGTGTTAGGGGGTGTCTAATGAACAGTCAAAGCCTTGGCTTCACACTGGAGAAGGGCAGAGCAGGAGACTGGCACTATAGAGTAAGGACAGTGGAGATATGCAAATGTCTAAGCAGAAGAGCACAGCTTCCTCAGCCCAGTGGGCCTTACTCCTATCTTCATGTCACTTGCTTGACATCATTGGGCCTTTTCCAGAAGCATCAGTAACAACAGGGGCCAAAATTCAGTGGCCTTTTAAAGCTGTAGTGTTCATCCCCTAGCCCATGGATCATATACAGCCTGCAGAGCCATGTCCTCCATGACCCATGTCCTCAGTACTCCCCATGGGTCTGAAAATTTGGCAATGGCAGCATTAATCACCATCCCCCACACACCATGCTGCTAAACATAGGTGACGCGTAGGAGGGGCAGGGGGAAGCACATTTCCCCCCAAGATTGGCCACTGCCAAAGCTGCCACTGGCTTCTGCGGGCAGTTACTGCCTGCACCCACCCCCACCACCGACGTAGCTGGTGACAGCTGCAGGCAGTCCACACTCGCTGTTTGCTAACCCTCCCCCACCACCAGCAGCGCCTGCAGGCAGTCCCTGCTCGCAGCTCACGGCCGCTAACACTGCCGGCAGCAGTTGCAGGTGGTCTCTGCTCACCACCATGGTGCCACCACAGTCATGGGAGGCACCAGTCATTCATGCTGCTAAATTTCTCCTAGAATGGGCACATGGGGTAGAGCAGCACAAGGTGGGATCCAAACTGATGGGTCTCGATCTGAGAGATGCAAGGCAAGATCAGAACACACAGGCCTGGTCAGGCAGTGCAAGGCAAGATTCAGGTGCCCAGCACCTCGCATGGTATATACCAATGCTTTGCTAAGGCAGAAGGCAGAGTCAGGTAGCACCTTAGGGTGCCTATACAGGAGTACAGAGGCTGCTTCAGCATGCTATAATTCTAGGCGCTGACCCCATGGACTGGCCTATGGATGGGTTCCATGTCATTCATTTGGCCTGGAGGAAAAAAAGCTTGAGCACCACTGTTAGAGCATTCTACCCAAACACAGAGAGGGAAATCCACCTGTGTACACAAATTATGTGCTTAAGTCTCACTGAGTACATCTACGTGTGCACTGCACAGTCATTTATTACTTGCTTAAGCCCACCAACACTACGTCTCCTTAGCAACAAGCTACAGCAACATAGCTCATCGGTACAGCGACATAGTGTCTCGTGTAATGCACCCACTGAAGCTCTATTTTGATGGTCATGTTTGCCCTTTGAAAAGAAGAACTAAATTTGTCCTAAAAATACCTATCTCTCTTTTGCTTACCTAAGCAAACAAGATCAGAAAACAAGATTGGATAACTGTATTTGTATATTCATATAAAACTTTATAAATACGATCACAAAGTCTGTCAAGAGTAACCAGTGATTTTAGTTGCTGTGTCTTCAGAGTGCCCAAAGGTTGTCTATGAAAGCTTATACATCTCTGAATCAGTTAGTATCTAAGGGCACTTTTACACATGCTGTAATTAAAGAGCTGCTAGTTCTCCTGTATCAACATGTCTGCAGTTAAAAATGGTGGTGGGAGCACTTGAACTAAAGCTCTTTCGAGGAGCTGTAGTTCAAGCTACCCCACCACCATTTTTAAGTGCAGGGGCACTGATGCACGAGATGCAGGAGGTTGCTGGAGTGAGGCAATTGCCACACTCCAGCAGACTCAATTAATTGAGTCTATGCCAACGTGCTGGAATTCTAGCTAAGGTGCTACCTTGCCCTGCCTTTTACCTTAGCAATGCATTGGTATTTCATTTGAGGTGCTTCAGGTTAAAAACTTCAAATTACTGATTTTTCTTAAACATCTTTATGTTTGCATGTTATATATATGCAGAATGCCATTAGGGAGAAGCCAAATATACAGATTCTTTAGTTGATACATAGACTGCATTAAAAATATATTTTTGTCTGAGCAAAGAATAATACTACAAGGAGAGATCAAAATATAAAATACATAATTAAGAATGTAGAATATTTATCAGGAATTAAGAATTAGCACTTACAAGCATAGAAGACATTGTTTAATGATAAGAGTTGCAGGAAAACATGCCTCTGATCCAAAAAACATGAAAATTAGAAGTAAAGGGAGAAGTCTCCAGTGTTCATTGAGACCCTTAAGTCTCCTACAACATTGGAAATAACACTCAGCCTCTTCAGTGGATGTTAAGAAGTAGTACAAGCCTTACCTTCAGACAGTTTATGCTCTCTCACAAAATCTTAATGGTTACCTAAGGTGTTATGTTATATTGGCACATCTGACTGTCACACGGTCCATTAGTTTGGAAAGTTATTCTGCCTTAGCATTGCTGAGGTCATTTTAAACATGGGATGAGGAAGCAAAAGTTGGATAATCTAAATGAAAATCAGTGATTTCTTTTTGTATATACAGTAAAAATAAAACAATAGAGAGAGAGAAAACTTCTGGCCTGAAACTTAGCAGCAGAATATTTCATATGCAACTGCACCAAGATCAGACAAAGTAAAGAGGGCAAACAGAAAACAAGGCAGATCTTAGATGGCAGTGCTCCCTGGCTCTGAGGTTTTGCTATCAATAACCCTGATCTTACAAATACTTATACATAAGAGTAACTTTATATAAATGGGTAGTTTAATTGAACCTGATGCCAACAGGCCTATTAGTGTGTTAGGATAACCATGTAAGCACTTGCAGAATTGGTGCCTATGCTTGCATCGAATGTTTTTAGTTTGTTCAGTGATAGGCAGCAATTGTTTACTTCATCAAGTGGAAGGTAACAAATATGACTTAGCATCTGGAATGTTATCAGCATGCTTTGTCTTTTTGTTAATTTTACAAAAAAGCCATTGCAATCAAGGGACTTAGTCCAAAGCTAATTGATGGAGGCTTTCATTCCTTGAAGGGCACAGATGAAGCTTTCCCACCACCCAAAATATTCAGCTTGAAGAAGCTTTATTGCTAAGTTCATGAAAGCAAGCTTTGTCTGAAAAGCATCAAGCATCTTATGGTTATTGGTAACTTAATCTTGGTACTCCTCTTCTATGGTCCCTGGCAGATATTAATACATTGACATGATTGGGATCTGAGAAGTTTTGTGCCCCATCAAAAAAATCATGTATTACGCTATGCCAGATGGACATGGCAGGACATATGATGTTTGGGGTAGGACTTAAAGTTGTGCAACTGTTGGAACCAAATTCACAGAACCTGGACCTAGAGCTGCCTCCAGCCTGATCCTTGGGATTAGGCAAGGGATCACTCTGTCCCAGACCCTGGGTCTATCCAGTGCCTAATCCTGATGCTCAGCTGAATATTAGAATTTGGCATACAGCTCACCTGAGTCACCTAAATGTCAGGATTGAGCACAGGACAGTTCCGGATCCCATTTTAAGGCCTGGAGCTGTCCCCAGCCTGATAATAGGGTTTGGGCAGGGGTCAGCTGTGACCCAGACACTAGGGCTGCCCCATGCCTGATCCTAGCACTCAGCTGGCCATCCAGATCCACCACAGAACAGCCCTGAGTTGGGGATGCGTGAAATACAAGAAATACCATTAAATATGCAAGAACCACAACCTCCTTCCGAGAGGACTAAACATCAACAATCCTCTGACTGCTACGCACAACTCCAAATATGCTTCACAACTATGCAGGAGAACTTCAGAGACACTTAGAAATCATCTTCACCTAACCTACTCCAAAAGAGATCAACTCAAGCAGGGAATCAACACATGCTGCAACAACTTAAAAGAGAAAAATCCAGGAACAATTTTCCCAACAACAAACAACCATCAGAGACACAACAACAACACCTTACAACATTCCAACCTCAGACTCAGTGAAACTGAAAGAAGCCACCAATCCTCAAATATTATCAATCCTCAAATATTGTCAATGCACACGCTTACCAAAGCTGAGAAATCTGTCCCGTCTAAAGGCCTGAATTTTTGTCTGGAAAAATACCCTAATAAAATACTGTAATGTGGAGAACTAGAAGAATTCTTCCAACACCTCTGCCTCAAGGAATATTTCCACAGCCAAAATGAATCCACTTCCAACAACACTTCATCCTTTGACAACATTGAGGAAAAGATCAGCACCCCAAAAAATAAGATTGGACATCTCACAGGGGGTGAAATTCTAACCTTGACTCATAGGTGACACGTAGGGGGGGCATAGAGGAGCACGTGCCCCCCCAATATTGGCTGCCGCTGAAGCTGCTGCCAGCTTCTGTGGGTGGTTGCCATCCCCCACCCCTCAGCAACCAGCAGCTGCGGGCAGTCCCCGCTCATTGCTGCTGATAGCACACACGGTGGCTGCAGGCGGTTCCCAGTCACCTCCCACCCACAGTGCAGGCAGAGACTGTGGGCAGTCCCTGTTCGCCGCTTGCCACCATGGCGCCCCCCCATTCATGCCTCGATCACTATATTGACTGCTTTAGGGAAAGAATGAACAATGAAATAATCAACAACACACACCACCATAACAACCTCTCCCTCTCAGACAGAAGGGCCACAGAATCTCTAAGATCGAACCGTCAAATAGTAATAAAACCAACAGATTAAGGGGGAGCTATAGTTTTCCTTAACCGTGAAGACTACATAAAAGAAGCCAGCAAAGAACTCTCTGCCACCACCTACTACAAAAAGCTAGAGGAAGATCCTACCCCCCTTTTCACCTTAAAACTCAAAACTACCATCAAATCATTACCATGTGAACTACAAGAAAGACTATAGAACTTGATTCCCACCGCTACCCAACCCAGGGACTTTTTCCATGCTTCCTAGAATCCACAAACAAGGAAACCCAGGCAGACTTATCATATCCAACTGTGGAACCCAGCTGAGGAAATATCAGGTTTCATTGAGTCAATCCTAAAACCTCTTGTCACCCAAAGTGTGAGTTTTGTCCAAGACATAACAGACTTTCTATGACAACTTAAAAACGTAGACCACCTTCCCAGCAACACCCTCCTAGCCACCATGGATGTTACCAGCTTATATACCTCCCTTGCATATCTACAAGAGCAAGATTAGAACTCCGAGTACAGACCTAAAGATATTACTGATCTTATACACTTCATCCTCATATGCAACAACTTCACTTTCAAGAACCAACATTTCCACCAGACCATGGGCACAACTATGGGCACAAAATGGCCCCTCAATATGCCAACCTTTTTATAAGCCACCTTGAAGAAGAATCCCTCAAGGACTGCACCATCAAGCCCTTGCTATACTTAAGATATATCAATGACATTTTCATCATTTAGACTGAAAACCTGTAATCTTTTATTGATTTCCATAAGAAATTCAATAATCATCACCCCTCCATCAGACTCTCTCTTGAGTACTCCAACATCAACATCTCCTTTTTAGACACTATGATTACTGTCCAGAATGGTAAACTACAAACCACCATATATAAGAAACCCAGGGACCAACATACATATCTGCACAAAACCAGCAATCACCTTAGACACACCAAGAAAGCTGTAATATACAGCCAAGCCCTCCGATACCGCTGAATTTGCACTGAGGAGAACACCCAGGATCATCACCTCACAAATTTCAAAAGGGCTTTCACTCAACAAGGACACTCCTCCAGGGAGATAGATCACACTTTTGAAAGAGCCACCTGGATACCATGTAAAGAACTGCTGCACTACAGAAGAAAGTGAAGAAAGTACATGAGTCATACACAGACATATCATCCCTCCCTGGAACCTATACGGAAAATCCTCAAACAATTGCAACCCATACTAGAAGAAGACCCGGTTCATAAAAAGATTTTCCCAGAACCACCCATCCTAGCCTTTAAACAAGCACCAAACTTCACTAACCTCATCCATCACCAGAAGCAAACTTCCTATGGCCCAAAACATACCAAATGGATGCCATGCCATGACAAGAAATGTAAAACCTGCCAACATATCTCCATGTTCCCCACAATAACTATACCCCACAACAGAACCATCACCATTCCTGGATCTTACAGCTGCATCTGCAGAAATGTAAAATATCTCACCAGTGCACTAAATTACCTGATAGAAAATATGTAGGAAAAACCAAACAACAACTGTGTACCAGAATGAACAAGGGAAATTCTATCGAAGATAGGAATACCCAGTTACCTGTGGGTGTACACTTCTCGCAGGACAATCACTCTCTCTCCAATCTCTCACTTCTAATCCTCAAAGGGAATTTACAGAACACCTTTTGCAGACAAGCCTACAAACTTCACTTCATCAACCTAACAGATACAAAAAATCATGAACTAATGAACCTGGAGGGATGTGGGCAGTGGGGTTCCACAGGGCTCGGTCCTCGGGCCCACACTGTTCAACATCTTCATCAGTGACTTGGACGAGGGGGTAACAATCAACCTGTTCAAATTTGCTGATGACACTAAGATGTGGGGGGATGTCGGCACGCTAGAAGAGAGGAATAGGCTGCAATCGGACCTAGACAGGTTACAAGGGTGGACGGATGAGAATAGGATGGGTTTTAACACCGACAAGTGCAAAGTGATGCACCTGGGGAGGAACAACCGGCACCATACCTACAGGCTGCGGAACTCCCTTCTTATCAGTACAGAGGCGGAAAAGGATCTTGGAGTCATCATTG
>NW_017729022.1:36557248-36597409 GCF_001723915.1 Gavialis gangeticus
AGTCCCTGTTCCCCCAAGCACTGCCAGGAGTGACCAGGAATAACGGTCACAAGCTGGCAGACAGTAGATTTAGGCTAGATATCAGGAGGCACTACTTCACAGTCAGGGCGGCTAGGATCTGGAACCAACTTCCAAGAGAAGTAGTGCCGGTTCCTACCCTGGGGGTCTTTAAGAGGAGGTTAGATGAACACCTTGCTGGGGTCGTTTGACCCCAGTAATCTTTCCTGCCATGGCAGGGGGTCAGACTAGATGATCTACTCAGGTCCCTTCCGACCCTAGAAACTATGAAACTATGAAGTATAAACATTGGCTTTATGACACATTATAACCTGCCTAACTTCTGATACCCCAGGTAACCTCTCTATTATTTACCAGCTACATCTTATCACCAAGTCTACATTCCCCTTCGCCCCTACCCTAACCTGTTTCTCACCCATTGAGTGCCTCGATTTGCATTTTCACTGGCTGGCATTCTTGCATACTGGTCTCTGACCTCTATTCTATCCCATCCAAGAAGAGCACAAAACAAATACAGATGCTTCCTCAGCCTGAAGAAGGGTATTTGTACCCAAAAGTTTACAAAGAAGAATTTTTCCAGCTATTTTAGTTGGTCTAATAAAAGATATCAGATTTACCCAAAGAACCTTGTTTGCCTATGTCCTTAGACCAACATGGCTACAACCAATACCCATTAAATATGTATTATCGTGACTGGTGTACCATTTTATTGTGCCATAAGTTGTATAGTGTGTTGTAATTTATTGCCCTATTACACATTATACATTAATTGTGTGATAAATACAATGTCTGTCATGGCCTTTTTAAAGAAAAACGCTAATATATCAAGGCTAATTCCACAAACTCATTTTAGAGAAAAGGGAGTGTTTGGAAAGAGCTTGACACTAATATGCTTAACTATCACTTAGCTGGCATCAGAGGTTTAAATAGTAGGTTTTTTGCCCTGGGCAAAATCCTGTGGGGGCCAGGAGTGCTAGTTCAGGGCAAAACCCTACCAAGGGGAGAAGGTGCTAAGCAATGGAGAGCAGGAGTGTGGGAGGGAGAGGTCAGTCCCATCTGCCCTGTAGACTAAACATCCCATCTGCTACTAACGTGGATTGGTCTGCCCCACCTGGTTGTTGTTAACAGTACTATGGGCTCCCTGGGGAGCTGCCATCTTATTGCCCTAAGTAGCCTGTTAGTGCCAGGCCCTTAGTGCCTGTTGCTCTCAGTAGGCATCCAGGGTGGGTGCCCTGCACTTCCTCCTCAAGTTACACTACTGGCTAGTGTTAAATTTTTCAGTAAATATTCATATTATTTGCTATCAATATTCTGCTCAGGGATTAATAAAAGGAAAATGGGAAGTCTTTATTTGCCAGGAAAAAGACATGCTAAGGTGGACATCACTAATATGATGTATAATATACCTTTTGTTTGTCTGTTTTACAGTCACATTTTCCTAATTCTTTAAAATATCTATTTCCTCTACTACTAATATGGGGGGAAAACTATAAATAACAATGAAAACTGATTAACAAACTCCCTCTGTTAGGTTCTTAAGGTAAACAAAGTAAAAACAACACAGATGTTATTTCCTATGATCTCTTCCAGTTGTTTGTACTTTTTGGGGTTGCCTTGTAAAAATATGGGTGCAAAATTTTCAGACATTTAGGTTGATGCTATCTCTTCCTTAGAAACTTTGGGATCCTTCCACAGTACCCTACATGGCTTGAGCTGAGGGTTATTTTTAATGCTGCATAATCCTGAGTCATCAAAACCCAAAATCAAAATTCCATAGCAACAGAGGCATATATTTATAAATTATGCAGCTCTGAATCAGAAGAGCGATTGCCTGTTCCCTCAAATTCATTGTGAGTTCTACCCAGATTGCCATTTTGATATTCTTAGATGAGAATATAAACTAGCATTTAAATTTGATTCATGTACAGGCTCTCTGGCATGCTTCTATTCATGCCCATCTGTTAAAATGGCATTTAGCCTATTCATAGTTTCAACAGTGTATAGGTTTTAACTAAAAATAGTTATTTTGATTAGCAAAAAGCATGTAATATATTTTAGAAAATCAGGACAATATGCTTTATCATAACATGGTCTTTTTTTGCCTATTCCGTTTATCTTTGAAGTCAGCAAGAGTTTGGCAATTAATTCACTGAGAGCAGTGCTGAACTATGTATTGCTGATGAAATGCCTATATTTCTGTTCATTCTCTGCATTGTTAAGAATTCCGCATGTAGGGAAGGCATCTTATTCATCACTATCCTACACTGTTCAATCTGCTTGACAGTTTTCTTTTTCTTGGCTGGGGCATTACTGAGAAATCTTATGGATTATCTTTGCCATATTATGTTACATAACTGCAGTTTGGCTTCTTACAGTATGCTTTTCTCCTCTGTTTAGTATTTATGCAATACACTTTTTATTCTGTGTCTCTTAGGTTAGCGAGTGCGCTATTGAACTACAAGACAGTTTAGATACTTGAGGGGGAGTTATTGACATTGTCACCTGTAAATGTGTACAAGCTGTTCCCTTTGCACTACATTCTGCACATACTGCAGTTGAGAAAAACATCCCTGGCTGCTGGACAGACAGAAATGAGAGACAGATCCTGATCTAGCTAGTCCATTCTCCATGTGAAATAGGTACAGTAAGGGGTCGCTGCCAGGCTCAACATTTAAATGTATGTCCTCTCCCTTCTATAAAGCATAGATATCTGACTTAATACTTCTCCTGGTACAATACTTCTTTCAAATCCAGGGGAGCAAAAACGTGAAAATCTTAATCAGGCTGTTCAGATGAGCAGCAGATTTGGTTTGGATTCTGGGGGTCTGTATAGTATGTCATATTGTCCACTTTACCTACAAGCTGTATTTTTACGAGCTGAAAGACTGTATGACATGCCCATACACTCACATCATCTGTACAGTTTATCCATATGTCAACATAAATGACAAAATTATCATAATAATTAAAGCAACCAATAATGTTGCCCATATCAGATCTTGTGATTTCACATGGAGCTATGTAAAAATAGCCATTCCCAAATAAGTCCCATAACCATATTGCTTTAGTTATGCTGAAGTATGCAGTGATAATTAGTTTTACGTAAGAGTACTTGGCCATTCCAATATGTTAAACTAATTTATTTTCATTAATAACACAATGTGCATATGGTTAGTTTTTCCTTTCAGTGGTTTCACTGGACTTTTGGATATGTGAACAAAATGTGATTTCTACTCATCCATATAGAGCAAAAAAAGAATTAAAACATCAGCTTTAATTATAGTGGTCAGTACCCTTTAACGCATCTGTAGTTGACACTGTGCCAGTATTTACCTCAAAAATGATGATTTTAAAGGGTTAATAATTAGGATATAAAAATTGCTCCCAAATAAAACATGGCAGACAACATACAGGACTGCAAGCAGATTACTGATATACATTTTAAAGACTTGATTGTCAAACCCCTACTCATGCTCTATAGTACTTTACTCCACAGGCAGTCTCACTGAAATCAGTGGATATTTATAGGCATGCTCCAGGAGTGGTGCGGGATGGCACTTTAATTAGAGCAGCTCCAAGAGCTGCTCTAATTAAAGCGCCAGGAGCAGCACATGCATCAGCATCCCCATGCTGAAAAATGGCAGTGGGGGCGCTTTAACTAAAGCTGTGCCACTATTTTTCAGTGCAGGGATGCTGATACACATGACGCTGGAGTCTGCTGGAGCGCGGTAAACGAGTCTGCTCTGACACACTGTAATTACAGCACATGGGAGCAGCCTTCCTGCATGTGTATAGGCACCCAATGGGACTATCTGTGTCATAAGATACTATTCAATGCTACAGTTAGGAAGGTTTTCCTATCCCGCAAAATGTGTTGAGATTTCAATTTTTTCCCATTCTGCTTTGTGACAAAACTGAGACCTTTTGGAATTTTTCCATGTAAGATAGAAAAAACTCACATCAGGGCAGCCAATACCTTGGCAGTCAGAGACTCATCCAGAATGTGAAAGACTTACCATATAGGGTTTAATTCAGACAGAGATAGGACATGAATCTGTCTCCAACATCACCAGTTAGTGTCCTGATCACCAAACTATTGCCTACATGGTGTGCTTGTAGCCTCCTTCTCTTACTCTTTCCCACTCCCCATATTCTGTCCTTTAGAGTTATATACCAAGGGGAAAAAATTTCATGTTAAACTGTGTCCTAGTAGTCTTTCTTTCCCAAAAAGGGGACTAAGCCATCTTGTCACTATGAAGTCACAATGAGGTCTGCTGTGGAGTACAGTTCCTGTTCTCCAGGTATGTATCTCTGTCTCCTACTTTTCAGGAAGGGGATGGAAAGAGGTCAGAGATATGTTGAATATTTGCATTATACTCCACCCACAACTTGCTAGTCAGAACAGCTGGTCAGGTACAAACAGGGAAGTAAGCTATACCATTTCAAGTTGTAGTGTTAGTACTTGTTCAGGGTGCCAGAAATATTGCAGACATATCTGTTTAATAGGATAGCACCTATATATTTTCGGTCTTATAACACTGTTAAATAATAAACCCCCAAACTTAAGAGACAATTTAAATTTACAAATGAAAACTGTTAAAAGATCTTACTGTAAAAATGTCAAACTAAAGTAATTAATTTAAAGTGGCTCCTGTAGTAAGGTGAAGTCCTGTTCCAGTTTAAGTCACTTATGAGACTCTCATTATCAGCAGTGGATCTATGGAGAGATTTGTACTGTGTATACTCATATATGTTTTTAGCCTCTTGGGTTAATAAGACCTCTTTGAAAACATTTTTAATATACTATGGAGCCTTGACCCTGCATGTACTTATACATATGCTCAAGCTTAAGATCACAAGTAGTTCCACTGAAATGAAAGTATTTGCAGGACTGGCATCTAACTAAACAGATTCCACTGTCCATGTTTGTATAACGCATTTCATCTTGTAGCCCTTCATGCAAGTGGAATTTTGCATGAGAAAAAACTGTTCCAATCAGGCTGATTGCATAATTTGTGAACCACAGCAATCACAAAACAGGTTGGTAAAGGTATAGTTATATAAAAAGATATCTCTATATATAGATATATAGAAATAAGTATTTTTAAAGAGCATCTCAAATGTAGCAATTTTGGCATGAAGGGGAGAGTGTCAGGGCTGGCTCTGGGTAGCAGCCTGGTATTGGAGTACCTCCAGGACCAGTACAGGTTCCCTGGGTAGAGAACACCAACCCATTTTTTAAGGGCCACACAAAAAAAAGGTCCCCATCAGCACTGAAAGCCTGATCAGTGCCTTAAAAGCAGAGAAACAGATCAACAGAGGGTTGGGGTGTAAGGAGTAGAGGAGGGAGACCTAATGCTCAAAACAGTGGCAGCCATAGCAAGTAAGCATGGGGTGGAAGAGTTGAAGAGCAAAAATGAAAATAGATGGAGAGAGATGGAGATATATGGAGAGTGGATGAAGGTGGAAAAGAAAGGAAGAAAGGAGAGTGGGAGCAATGACAGCAGCAAAGATGAGAGTGACGAAGCTAGAAGGAAGACAGGAGCAGAGGAAAGCAGGAGACAGTAGGAGCAGCAGGAGGAGATATGTCAGGAAGACAGGAGCAGAAGAGAGCAGGAGACTAGTAGGAGCAGCAGGAGAAGGTATGTCAGGTGAGAAGCACAGGATGGTGGGAGTACAGTGGCAGGCTGGCCCACCGGGAGTGGCATGGCAGGAAAACACAGAAGAAGATCCAAGAGCAGCTAGAGAAGAGCAGAGGCTGTGGATAAAGGCAACTTTAACTGGCAACAGGAGGCAGATGGGATTGACGATAAACAGATAGAATTTCCTGAAAAAGATACTGTTTGAGATTTTGAAGGTGCAGGCAGAGCATCTCACCAGCCAGATTGCTTTCTTGAACTGAAAGATTTTGTAATCGTTTTATTGGGGTGGAGAAGGGTATGAGAACTTTTGAAAGAAATATGCAGAGAAATGTGGGAGGGAGGAATTAAGAGGTATAAAGTTAATAGGAGGGGAAAAGCCAAGAAAAGAGTGATTATTCTTTGAATGTATATGGATTTGCTAGAGGCAGAAAACATAGAAAGGTGGATGGAACAGTAGGTTGAAAAGAGTAATGTTGGTAAAGAAAGTGAGGGACAAATATGGTATCCGGATGGAGTCTTTGAAGGCGTGAGTAGTGTGTACCTGACAGTACCAAAGCAGCTGGTGCCTCATGTGCTTTGACCGAGTTGTGATGTTTTGTCTATCCTTTGCAGTAGATGTTCAGGTACTTTGGGCTACCCACTCAAGATAAGTCTCCCTTGACTCACCCGCCACATCTTGATTTTAAAAAAAGAAAATGAAGAAAGGGGAGGTTCCTGTGCTGATGCAGACTACTGTGAGTGCATTCCCACCAGTGGTGTTTCCATGGGGCTCTACCTCCCCTACACCTCATCCACTCACCAAATGTGCTTGCTGGACAGATGTTACCTATCTCAGTGGAAAGTAGATAGCTCTTTATTCTTGTTTATCTCATTACTTTTGTGAGGCCAGGAACAACCCTGTACCATGATCCTCTGTCCCCTTTTTTTTTGGCCTGAGGATTCCACCTACCATGGGTCTACCTGAATTCTTGCTCCCATGACTCCCTTAACTAATTCAGGTATGTACGTATATGTATATCAATTGATCAGTAATCAGAATAACATGATAATCAATAAAGAAAAAATTAAATCACTGATTAATTCATCATGCTTCTCTTCCAATAATATCAATTTCATCATCAAAATCCCTTTGGAGGGATTATCCCTCAGCAATTATCAATTGTGTTCCTTTTATTTGGGATGCAGAGTTCAGCTCTTACTCAGAGTCAGGACTCCTCCTCAAACTTCTGCATCTCGTGCTTCCCCCTCAAGGATCATTCTACCAAGTAATCCCGGCGTGAGACTTCTCCGGCTTTATCTCCTGGAGTGTCGGTCTTCTGGTGCTAGGGTGCTGGGGGTTACGTGAAACTCCTTGCTCTGTTGCCCTGCACCATTTGATTTCTGGAGGCCCCTCCAGGACTCCAGTCTGTGGAACTGGTGCAGCTGCTTACCCCAATTCTGGCTGAGTCAGTGTCTGTCTGCTCTCCTCTCTTTTGCTGACTGGCTTTCCTTGCTTTTTTAGCTCCCTCAACACGTGTGGGCTTGTGACATCTCTGGCTGCGCGACCCTGGAGCCTCAGAGTGTATATGCTTTTAAATCATGGCAGCAGTACCTCATGCTGCTCCAACTTTACTGGCTCCTCCTTTAATGGTAAGCACCGGCCCTTTCCTGCCCTTGTCAGGCAAAACAAGTGGGAGGTTGAACTCTACTTGGCTCCCTGCCCCTACAGGAGACATAGTGTTACAAGCTGGTGACTGGAGCCTAGATGGGGTGCTGCACCTCCTATCAATAACCCAGACTGGGGCACACTAGCGTTTTATAATGTACCAAGGACAATCAAAACAGTGCAGCAAACGTGGAAAGGTGGGGCACCTGTTAACACAGTTCTCCTCACAGTGTCCTACAGATGTGAAGGAATAGGACACAGAGCAGCAGAGTGCCAAGTGTCCCTAAAATTCACTATTTGCAAGAAAAAGGGACACTTGTATTGTAGGTGCTGCAAAGCAGGACACTTGTAGATGCTGCAAAGCCTTTGCAAATATAATCAGACCCCTGATGAACAGCAGAATCCAGAGGTGGAGAGGTTGGACACTGAAGTAGAAATGGTGACACTGGACATTGGACACTGAGGTAGAAATCGTGGAAGAAATCCCACAGGAGGGTAAAACAGAAGGAGGGAGGCAAAAGTTCTGTGACTGAGACCGCACAGGAGGAGACAGGAGACAGAATGGAAGGGAAGGCTAAAACAGCAAACAGCTCAGACATGGAGAAGACTCTACAGACCCTAGCTCAACCCCTACAGACAACAGAAGTGGGGATGGAGCAAGAGAAAGAACCAGAGAGATAGGTTAGGAAAAGAAAGACAATGCAGGGGTTGAAGACCAGGAAAAAGAAACCTGATAATGAGGGAGATAAGTCAGAGGAAGAGCTAGAAAGCAGTTTCCTGCTGCTAATCATGCCTATTGGCATCAGCCCAGAGTAGAGACCAGAAGGCAGGGAGGCAGGAATATGCAAGCCTTCCTAAATGCAAAAGTGATCCAGCAGCTTGCAAAGGCTACAGGAATATAAGTGAGGGAGGGGGAAGAGTCAACTACTCCAAGCAGTAGACAAACCTTAAAGGGATAGGCACATTCAGCTTAAAACAAGCATAAATGAATCTTAAAGTAGCAGGTGGACTCATTTTGAAACAAGCATAAATGGCATTGACAATAGTTTTGCTTAATGTCAGAAGTATCTTAACAAGGACTGAACCAGCATTGGACCAAGTAAGGGCAATCATAATCTGCTTACAAGAATGTGCTATACCAGGGGAGAGGGTTTCTAAACACTTTGAGAAAAGGTAAGAGATGGGGACCATCTTGGTGGTCAGGAACAAATGAGAATTAAGTGGCAGGGGTAGTGATATTCATACATTCCTAGACGCTAGGGTCAGAAGGGACGTCAACAGATCATTGAATCCGACCCCCTGGCTGGCAGGAAAGAGTGCTGGGGTCAGATGACCCCAGCCAGATGCCTACCCAGCCTTCTCTTAAAGACCCCCAAGGTAGGTGAGAGCACCACTTCCCTTGGAAGCCCATTCCAAATTTTGGGCACCCTCACCGTGAAGAAGTTTTTCCTGATGTCTAGCCTAAATCTGCTCTCTGTCAGCTTGTAACGATTGTTCCTTGTTACCCCAAGAGGTGCCCTGGTGAACAGACCATCTCCGATCCCTTGCTGTGCCCCCCTAATGAATTTTTAGGCAGCCACAAGATCACCTCTCAGCCTTCTGTTGCAGAGGCTGAAGAGGTCCAGGTCCCTTAGTCTCTCCTCATATGGATTGTCCTGTATACCCTTAACCATACGAGTGGTCCTCCTTTGGACCCTCTTGAGGCTACCCACATCCTTCTTAAAGTACAGTGCCCAAAACTGGACGCAGTACTCCAACTGCAGTCTGATCAATATCGCATAGAGGGGAAGTATCACCTCCTTGGTTCTATTTGTCATGCATCTACTGATGCATGATAAAGTGCGGTTAGCTTTGCTGATGATTTCATCACAGTGATGACTTATGTTCATCTTGGAGTCCACTATGACTCTGAGATCCCTTTCTGCTTCTGTGCTGCTGAGAGGGTCATTTCCTAGCCAGTAAGTGTGCTGGATATTTTTATGCCCTAGGTGCATTACTCTGCATTTGTCCTTGTACTGCATCCTGTTGTATTCTGCCTACTTTTCCAACCTGTCCAGGTCTGCCTGCAACCATTCTCTACCCTACGGAGTGTTCACTTCACCCCACAATTTAGTATCATCTGCAAACCTGGACAGAGTACACTTCACGCCCACATCCAAGTTACTGATGAAGACATTGAAGAGTACAGGTCCAAGGACCGAGCCGTGCAGGACCTCACTACTCACATCCTTCCAGGTCAATAGCAACCCGTCTACTGCCACTGTCTGGGTGTGACCGCTAAGCCAATTTACCACCTACTGGACCATGTAAACATCTAAGTCACAGCCTCTTAATTTATTTATGAGAATGGGATGAGATACCGTATTGAAGGCCTTCCTAAAATCCAGGAAAACAATATCCACCTCTACTGCTGCATCTATGCGTTCTGTGATCGGGTCATAAAATGAAACCAGATTAGTCAGGCATGATCTACATGTTATGAATCCATGCTGGTTGCCCTGCCGCATTATTTTTCCCACTGGATTCCCACAAATATGATCCCTAATAATCTTTTCAAAGACTTTTCCAAGGATGGAGGTGAGACTGACTGGCCTATAATTACTCAGATCCTCCTTCCATCCCTTCTTGAAAATAGGGACCACATTGGCCCTTTTCCAATCCTCCAGGACCTGACCCAAGTGCCACAAGCCCTTAAACAGCCATGGCAGTATTATTCAAGAATCCAGAACTGAGAGCAAAGCAGGTAGAGGAAGTCATAAGTGGCAGATTGCAATGCATGATACTATCAGTTGGGGGAACAGTATTAGAAATTTTCAATGTATATGTACCACTGGAAAGGAAAGGAAGGAATGAACTGCTTAGAAAGCTAATGGTTTACATGGTTAGAGGGAGACCGCACATGATAGTGGGAGATTTCAATAGTAAAATCTAAGTGGGTGACAGAACAGGGGAAGGAGGAAACAGACCTTTAGACAGCTCATCCAGATTGTTAACAAATATAAATGAAGAAGAGTTGCTAAGAGATGTATGAGCAGGGGAGAAAGTATTCACTAGAACAGATCCCAGTGGAAAGAACCAATCAAGAATTACTTTGTGTTTGTATCAAAAGAAACAGAGATAAGGAAGAAAGAAACCAAACATGTGACTTTTAGTCATCACAGGATATTGAAGGTGGAAAGAAGTCTTGGTAAGAGCCCCATGAGAGGGAAGGGACTGTGGAAGTTAAATGTGCAGCTGTTACAAGATGAAGAGATATGTCAAGCATACACAAGATAGTATGAGGGGTGGTGAACACAAAAGAAATATTATGGGAGTACCAGAGAATGGTGGACGATGATGAAGAAGACAGGATAATTCTTCATGAAGGTGAACATGCTGACCTAGTGTGGATGGTTGTAAGAAATATCTTGCCAGTGACAGAAGTGCAACACAGATGGGACTTGATGAGCTCATCAAGGTGCCCAAGGGAAAGGTCCAGGGAAGAAGAAACGGCGGAATGTTTCCACCCAGCGGGCTTCAAACATCCGGTCCCGTGCTGCACGGCTTTGGATGTGCGAGCTTGTCTGTCACCTCGTACCTGATGTTGTCTATTCCAGATGTATGGCCTTGTGGTAGTCCCCGCCCCTATCTCGCCTGCCACGACTTTGCTCTTAATTTTCAGTGGAGGGGTCGACTATTTGGGCCTATCCGGAGCCGGGACTCTTTGGGCGATGGTCTTCTGCGAGGCTCCGCCCTCCCCTACACCTCGCCCTAATACCCAGCCACGCCGAGTTGCTGTTGTTTCCCGGGCCCGACCCTCATCCTGAGATGCCAAGGGGTGCTTTGTTAAGAATCCACAGATCTATCCTGATCCTTGACCCAGCTGGTTAAGAGACTCCTCTCAGGCTTCCTCCCTACCCCTCCAAAAGTGGGCAACTTAACAATGAACTCAAACCAAACACTACCAGTGGAACTCCCCGGTTATAAAAAAAAGTTCGGCCTCCCCGGCCCAGAGAAAATCCTCTCCCCTCTTTTAACCCTATCGACGGCACCCCTCTGTCTGGCTGCTGTATTTTCTAAGTGCCGCCCGGGCTACTCCTAGTCACTCCGGTCCTTTCTTCACTCGGTCCCTCGCCAAGGGGTTCCGCCCGGCAGACTCTCATTCCCTGCAGCCCCTCTTGCTGCTTACGCTCTCAGCTCCCTGCAGGGATGGACCCTGGGAGTCTCCCCAAGCCCATGCCGGTCCTACCTGGATTGCCAGGTCCTCTCATCCCCTTCTCTTTGGGGTCGCTCCCCTCGCTGGTCTCTGCCCCCCGGCTCCTCGCACCCAGCTCCGCCGTCGCGAGCACGGGCATCCGCTGCCTCTCTAACGGCGTTCTCCCTCCAGCAGCCACGGGGTATCTTCTTGCCTCGTGGCAGTCCGCTGGCTCCTTCTTCTCCTCCGAGCGGGGCTCCAAGAGTACCTTTGCTCGAGGCTCCACTCCTGCTCTCTCTCCCCCTTCCTCTCCTCTCGGGACACTCTTTATACTCCTGCGCCAGCTCCGATCCTCTTTGATCGCAGCTGGCCGCAATTTCAAAAAGACACGGCTAATCAGCCGCACTGGTCCCGCCGCCTCTTCCGGTCCATCCACGGCGTCGGCTGCAGGTAAGGAGATCGTTGTTCCTTTCCTGCTCCCCTCACCTTCCCGGACATGTTTTGGGTCCCGGGGTTCCCCTTTGGCCCCTCGGGGTCTGTTCCGTGCTGTTCCCCTGTTACACGTACATATGCAAATGGGCTGTGGGAAAGGGTCCACCACTTCCTTTGTGTCACCAAAATTAATCTGTCATTATCATGGCAGATGGTGTTAAAATGGACTCATACCAAAGAGACCAGAGGGAACATTATTAAGGACTTTATTAGCATGTGTTAAAACTAGTTTATGGAAAGTAAGAAACACCAGGGCGTGTAAGGGGTTGGCTTTCACTGAAAGAGGGTGCCTGAAGCTGGGGCTGCATGAACTGAAATTCTACGTCCATCAGGACAAGGAAGAAATCAGAGAGAAAAAGGTGGAGAAGTGGTGGAGGAAAGAGGACTGGACACACTTGTTTCACTAAACCATGAAGATAACAATTTCTGTAAGGGTTTGTTTTTTATGAGAAGTTGATGTATGTAGTTCTATGTTTTTGATATGAAGTCTTGGTAAAACAAGGATGTTCAATATGTGTAGCTTTGTAAGCGTAGGGTGATAAGTGTGTTTTTAAAATAAAATTTGTTTTAAAAAAGGTTCCCTTCATCATTTTTGGCACTGTTAGAGAGTGTTGGAGCTTACTCTAGTCTCCCCGAGTACTGGCCTGGTATTGCAGTTTTTCCAGGCCCAGTGCTCATTCCCTCCTGGAGCAGCAACTGCTTGTGTTTTATAAAGGTCACACACATACGCAAAAGCAGGTTCCCATCAGCATGTTTGCCCCATATGGGCCATGTGTTTTATAGCTGTGCTCAATGTTGGCTGCATTTAATCAACTTCATAATTGGTTTCCATTACTGAGCACATGCTTCTTCTAGCAGCAGTTCAAAGCTAGGCAATATAGTTAATGAGGTTCCCTGTATGTGGATGTAAGATTTTTCCCCATGTTGATTAGGGTGGAGGGAAGACCGCATTTTGTGTTTGAGTAAATGTGGTAATCTCATTTCTGCACAGTGGCAATACATGCAGAACACAAAGGTATTCTATTAATATTTCACATTCACAGCGTTCACAATGGGTAATGATAATCATGTGATGTCTTAAGGCATAAAAATGGAATAGACAATACATATTTAAAGCACTTTAGGTGAATAGTCTTAGCTTTAGAATCAATAAGTACACTTATACTTCATACCAAAGCCAGATTCTAGACCCTTTGTCCTTGCAATAAGCATTTATTTTGTAAGAAGCCCTACTGAAGGCCACTGAAGATATTCACATGAGTAAATGCTGTCCAACATGAGTATAAATTTCAAAATCTGGTTCTTATATATATGCTAATTTATTTCAGGGATTGCAAGATAGAGTCAATTAGAAGCCATACTTTATTCAGGTGAAATGTACTAGAGATGCCCTGGTCCAACAGTCCCTTTTCATGCAGTATTCCCCCTGACTTGCAGTTTAGCTTTAGCAAGGACTAAAGAATCAGGCCTCAAAATAGCAATTAACACAAACAATCCTAATATATATAAAGATAAAGCTAAATATAACATAAAGAATGTCATTTGTCTATACAGTCTTAAACTAGCCCATACCATAATCAAAACAAAGTTAAACAAAAACATTCAGTTACCTAGAGACAATGTCTCTGTCTCTATCACATGACCAAAAGCATTTATGGCCGGATCCTGTTGTCCTTGCTTATTTTATGCAAAGTTCGTGAATAATCCCGTTGAAATCAGTGAGACAATTTGTGCAACTTTTTATAAAGGTAACAGAATCTGGTCCCTTGATTAGGTAAATCAAGGTATAAAGTAAAATGGTCAGTATCTATTAATCTAGGTAGAATATAAATGTCTCAGTCTATTTTAAGACTGCATAAAATACATGTTTTATTACAGGGCATGTTTATATTGTAGTCACAGGATAGTCACACTTACTGCAGGTTAGGGTAGCCATACCTGAGCTAGCATAAAACAGTATAGTTCAGGTACTGGTAGTAATCCAGCTGCACTTGAGGAGCAAGTAATCCAGCTGCGCTTGTAGTAATAGACTACACTGCTGCCATTAGAAGATGAATAACAGTACTCAAGCTATAAATTGCTCTAGCTCCACAGAGTGAAAATCTGAATTGTAAACTTTTGTATCTTAAACTCAGATTTTGGTCTCAGGTATAGTAGCATAGATCCTGAATTTAGAGCGGTGTGACTGAGCCCAGAATCTGGCCTGTGACATTGCTGGTAAAAGATCAGATGTGAGTTCCCTAGTTTTGTCTCTTATGTTTGATGTTGCACACTGGGGTCTACTTGCCTGCCAGAACTTGTTGTTAAATGGGATTTATCTCTAGAGGTGTTGTTCAGTGGTCTCCCTGAGACCCTGAGCGACCCCGTTGGCACTTCTTCTGTGGAGCTCCTCCTCCCCTATACCCCATCCCTTTCTACTCAGGTATTATGGATAGGCCTTGATGGCATTCCAATGTGATGGTGGTGCTGTCTCCTCCTGTGTTAAGGCTCAATAATTCAAACACCTTCAGGGGTATGGCTGCGGCCTGGTAGACTACCAAAATCACAACAGAACAATAATTCAACCAAAAACAGCTTGAATGACACAGTGGGCAGGGCAATGATGTCTGCCATGCCTGGCATTCCCTTCAGCATGTGGGACTTCTTGGTGCAGAGTGCACCCTTTCCCCGTGTGGTCTCATATCACGGATGCCCCTTTGTTGAGCCTGTGTCTTGGACTAACTACCGCCCAGCCAAGTATTGTAATGTCCCAAGGAGTGTTCCCTTGCACCTATGTGATGCTCACAGTTCCACCAACTGCTGGCTGGGAAGCTTTGGGTCCACAGATGTTCAGTTGGGATGTGTGAGGTCGGTGGGTTCCCAAGCAGAGTCCTCCACTCGGCAGATCCTGGCAGTGCCCACTGAGCAGTGTCCACTGAGCTCCCAGCCCCAGCTAACCTATGAGCTCCTATGGGGGTCGTTGTGGGTACTGGTGAGTGGTGTCAGGTGCAGGCCCCTTGGCCCATCATCTGCCACAATCAGGCTGCTGCCTGGTTCATTTCCTGGTGCTGATTGGGCAATCCAGGCATCTTTGGAATTTCTGGGGTGCTGTGCCCCGGCGAGAGTCTCCAGCTTCCTGCTGGCAGTTTGCCATGCATTCAGGTCCTCCTGGGATGCTTCAGTGGTGGGGCAGGTGCTGCCTCTCTAGGTATGCTTGCCCTGCAGGGAGGCGTTGGCTCCTTTCCAGCCATGGTGAAAGCATTTGGCTTTACTGCTAGTGTTCCCTTGTCTCTTTCCCCCCCACTCAGCTCCTGGGTTCCTTTTATGTCCAGAGCCTTCAAGCACAAGATCAACTGGCAGGGCTCCCTCTGGCTGAGTGGTGCCAGCCGACTTGCCCACAGTCCGTCCACCTGGATGCCAGTGCCGTGGTAAGTTGAGCATGAACCTGCCATAAAGTGAAAAAAAATAGTTTGAAGACTATGATGCAAAGACCTCTCTGGCTTCTCTCACACTAGGATCTATCCTCTTCCCTCATTAGTTGAATAGGACAATGAATGTGAATAATATAAGGTACTCTATGAATGATACATGTGGCAGTGCACCTTTGGGTGCCCACCACTTTAAGGGCAGAGGCAGGCAGCTACCAGGTGCCTGATGAGGGTGGCCATTTTGGAATACTAGGTATATAAAAGCTGCAGTTTGCTACTGGCAGCCCAAGCAGAAACATCACCTAGCTGAGTGGCAGGGAGCATCTAGAGGTAAGAGCAGGAGGCTCTTGGTCCTGGGCATGACCTAAAACTGCACCCTGCTGGGGAACAGTGGCCTGGTGGGGATCCTAGTGGTGTGGGAGCCCCCAGGAAATGCCAAGCCAGTTACCTTCCCAGTAAAGGCAGATGGGGTGCCTTAACTCCAGCCTCTACCGTCTGTTGGGTAATTCTGAGAGCTGAGGGAGTAATAGGGGCCAGGTATGGCCACATGTAGGCACCTGAGCCCAACAGGAATGCAGATCTCGGAGATCCTGGGGGGGTAGTGTGTAAAACATTGGGAGGCCCCGCACAAAGTAGGGCTGAAGTCAGAGCAGGCCTGAAGGGCCGTGCATGTGAGGGGGCTGAGTAGGGCTGAAGTGGGAGTAGGCCTGAAGGCCAGCGCAAAGGCCAGCCCCGTGAGAAGTTGGTTGTGAGCATGAGACAGAGACCCCAGGGTGGGGCATAGTATAGAATTGCCCAGTGAGGGGCTTGGGACAGAATTAGCCCAGGGTTTGGCGCAAGGGTGGACCACGTAGAGTAGGGGAACTTGTGGGAACCGAAGGACTGTGTGGCGAGGCCAGTATTCAAGTAGTGAAGCCTGATGGCCCAAGAGGGGCCGCTTAAGGGGGAGCAAGGACAGTGGAGCATGGCCCAGTAATGGGCGGTATGCCAGATGCCCTGGCAAGAAGGGGGTGGAGTGTAAGAGGCCTCCTGTGAGAGGGGAGGTGGTATGAGTGTGGGTGAGTGGAGCCCAACTTTGGACTGGGTTTACTCTGGTCTCAGACCAGATCTGGATCCCATCTGTGAGGCATGGGCTGTGGCGTACGGGAGGTTTGGAGCCGCAGATAGCGCTCCTTGGCATCGGGGCAGTAATGGGCAGTCTCCTGCATTATACCAACAGCTTAGGGAACGGCAAAGTTGTGGCAGGAAAGACTGGGTGGCCTACCCCATAGAGACTGGTGGGAGGGCCGGCATGAGACCCGGCCCCACGAGCTGCCGCCTGTCACAGTATAGACATACATAAGAATTAAACTATTCCAAAATGACTAGAAATCAGTTCTCAAGTGTTTCAGGACAGGGTGCAGACACATGTAACAAGTGACGTGTCATTGACTGGGAACCAGTGCACAATTCTGTAATTGCCATGGCTCCAACAATAAGGTATATAAGTAAGCACCCAGCCCAGCATGCCCTGCAGTGAATGAATGGGAGAGAGTACTTGCACCAATACTTTGGTGGTTTCAGGGAAGCGGGGGCTGTGGCTGGCAGTGTTTTCACTCCTCTGCTTTTCCTTCTTTCTGAACTATGAGTTCAATAAACTTCAGTTGCCTGTAGTTGACCCAAGTCTGCAATTTGTTTGTCTGACTAATGCTTGGGCCTATGCTATTTGGTTCCCAGGGGCTGGGGTAGCATGATGATGGACTGTAATCAAGTAGGGAGTGAGGACATGGCTGGCTGTTAGAAAGATACCTGTTATTGAACAATCAAAGAAAGGGAGCTTGCTGATTAAAAGTTCCAACAAAAGGAAAAAAAATAAAGCTGGGGGTACAGTAGAGTTCTGGCTGCATGCAAGAGTGGCCAGTTATAGTTTCATAGTTTCTAGGGTCGGAAGGGACCTGAGCAGATCATCTAGTCCGACCCCCTGCCATGGCAGGAAGAGCACTGGGGTCAAATGACCCCAGTAAGGTGGTCATCCAACCTCCTCTTAAAAACCCCCAGGGTGGGAGCCTGCACCACCTCACTTGGAAGGTATAGCAGTGGGGGTGAGGAGCAATGCAGTGTGGCATGCATGGAGGACCAAACAGACCCATATTATGGAACACTTGCTGTCCATACATAAGACTGAACTGGTTGAAAATAGTATTTTATTTTCTGGTACACTTTTGAACCATTTGAGGCAGCTTTAAACTTACTTAACAGGTGTGTATGTCTGTCCGCTTCAGGTTTAAACTGCAAGTAAACCATTCTAAGTGTTATACTGTCACATCGGGTTGAGGGTATCTATGTCTGGGGTCCCTCAATGTCCAAAGTGCCAACTGGGATTGGGAGGTGGGAACAGAATCCAGGTACTGGGAAACCAGGAAGTGAGAAGGTCAGTCCAAGAAGCTGAGTCAAGAAGCCAAAGGGCCAGACGGAGTCAGAGGGTAAGCCAGGTCAGGTAGCCAACAGATCAAGCAGAGAGCAGGTAGAGGCCCAAGCAATTAGGAACAACAAGACAGTCTAAATAAGAGCTAATTACTATTACCCAGGCACTTCCTCTTCCAGGTCAGGGGTTTATATGGGAGGGAGTGAAGGGTCAGCTGACCCTGGTTGGCCACTTTGGTGGGAGGTTTCTGGCTAGTTTTGCTTAGTTTAGATAGCTGGGAGAGGTAGTGGTGCTGAGCAGACTCAGGCCCCAGGTTTGAGGCCCTGGCCTGGTATATTTACAGAGACACCATGGTTCTATGAAGTCCTGAAATGCTGCTGGAATAAATACGATCTGCACAACAAGACCCCAGTGACCCTGACAAACCACCACAAGATGCAAGAGGTGGTTAGGACAAAAGACATTTTGTCACCTGTGGATCTACTACCTGATGACAGTTGCCAGACCACATGGGACCAAATCTTCCACAAAGACCTGCAGAAGAAGCACAAGGATTTGAACTGGCAGGTAGCCCACCAGGATCTCCTCATTCACATGTGGAAAAACCGCAAGGGGCAGAGAGGCCCACAAACTGCCCCAGGCAAACCTGCAGGTGGAAGGTGGAAACAGTTGAACACCTCTTCTGATACTGCCCCTCTGCCAGGGAGGTGTAGAGGAGAGTAATCATACTCCTTACAGTGACTGGGGTCAAGACCCTGACCAGAGTGGCAGTGCTGTTTGGACACCTGACCAAGCAGTGCTGTTTGGACACCTGACCAACCTTGATAATCCACTTTGACCAGTTCATCTCCTGCTTCAGGAACACTCTGTGGAAAATCAGGAACCTGCTCATAAACACACACAAACCCTGCAGTCAAGGACTGCATCAAAATGGGATTGAGCGAGATGCAGGGATACTACAAAAAGATGGTTGAAAAAGATGGGAAGGACATAATGCCAGATCATATAGAAGAGAAAGGACTGGCATAGACTGTTCAGAGGCAGGACCACCACTGGAAAGAGTGACAACAACAGTGACAATAGAAACAATGACAGCGATAATCACAATTATGACAACTCATGAAAGGACTGAGGAAACAGGCAGGGATTTGGGAGTGGGTGGGTGGGTGGAAGGGCAGAAAGGGGAGCACCGAGGATGTCCTTCGCACAATTGCGACTGGTAAAGGTGATGGTGACAGGCATGCAGATACATGGGCACGCTGCACAGTTGTTGTAATGGAAATGAGAATGATGCAACTGTCAAGGTGTGGTTTGGACTGTCAAGTCAACCGTATTGGTCACGAGACAGATTTATAGCAGTATAAATGTGTGTGTGTATATATACAGCTCATTCACACATAAGAATTAAAATGTACTAGCTGCTGCCCTTTTACAACCTTCTGCTTTTGAAAAGGCTCCCAGGTTTTGTATGTCCACACCCTTAATTTTTTTTTTCAAAAATATATTTCTATATATATATATAGTAAGAGAGCAGCAGCTAGTACATTTTAATTCTTATGTGTGAATGAGCTGAAAACAAACTCAAATTCAACAAAACTGCTTAGGTTTTAACACTTCTTCTTCCATTGTTAAAGTTGGAGCAGTTTTGCTGCATTTGAAGTGTTCTCAATGGGCAGTTGAAGTGTATCATTTATGCATAATAACTAGAACATACAGGTTGCTGCGCTTTCAAAACTTTCTCCTTTTGAAAGGGCTACAAGTGTTTGTGTGCCCACAGCCTAAGAAACACTTAGAGGAGGCAACTTTCACATGGACCTTAAGGGCTTGGCTCTTTTGTCTCACCTGATAAACTTACTTCCTGGCTATAATTCATGAGGAGACCCATTCTAATTTTGTCTGTGGAAACATGAAGGTGGACACAGGACTAGTCTTAAGACAGGGTTCAAGCCTGCTCTGGACTTTTGGCAGGTTTAAAGGGCCAAATACATACTAATTAATTCTTAGTTTAGTTACACCAGGAACAGCAAGATATTTGCAGTCTTTGCCACCAGGCTATTTTAATAAATAGGTTATGGTGCAGCCATATTGCCAACTGTCATGAGTTTTAGCACTGTTCTTAAAGTCTACGCTTTGGGAATGTGAAGAACTTAGCTCTTCCATCTATCTATCTACGATAGATACACATCATAAAGATAGATACATAAGTTTTTCACATAAAAACTTAGCTCTTTTATATTTATATATATAAAAGAAAGCTAAGTTTTTAACACTCCTGAAACATAGACTTTAAGAACAAAGCTAAAAGTCATGAGAGCTGGCAACCCTGGACTGCAGTCATGTGAAAAGTGCCACTGAAATTAATAGGACCGTTGAAAGAAGGAAGTGCTCATTAGTGCAAGTAAGGGCTTCAGAGTCTGTTCCTACAGTAGAGTGTAGAGGGGTTGAATTTGGAATTTCCTAATTGTAGGACGGAAGGTATTACAGCAGGGTGGAACAGCCTTTGGACAGGTAGATTACAGTCATCATAACCAAACATGCGGCGTAGCACAATGTCTGTTCAATGAGTGGCACATGGTCAGTACTACATAAAGGATAATCGTAGCCACAGAGAAGGGAATACTGATCTCTTTGAGCATTCAGTGCACCTTGTCATCCTAATAGCATTGATCTGGTCTTACAAAACTAGCACAGAACCATAACAGGGTTTCTTCTGAGACAGTGATCTTGAATGATTTATTAATATACATGAAAGTAATTAAATTCAGGGTATTTCCTTAAGCATTTAATTATCTGCATTTGCCATTGTTTGTCATAAGATACACCTTGAGCACTGTTCTTCTAGTATCATATGTATATGGTTGAAAACACATTAATAAGATAGTATCTTTTCTATCTCCTGGCAGTGATCATTTCCCCAGGAAAAGACCAGAAGTGTATTCTCAAATAATTTCCATTTTATTGTACGTTAAATAAACAGATGCAAAAAGTATTGTAAAATCCTAAACAATGTTATGTTTGTATCCAAAGCAAATCTGAGTTTCCAACCCCACCCCCCCTTTTCTTTTTCAAATGATTTTGACACAGCCTCATTAAATGGATTACAGTTATGCATTAGTTCTGCTATAGCTGGTTTGGCAGATGTTCTGCTTTTTTCCAACAAGTGTCTCTTCTACGTGTTGTTTCCTAAGTACTTTTTACAAAGAAGCCATAAGCTAAAAAGCTTTAGGAAATGTTGGATACTTGTGCTAGACTGTTATGGGTTGGAATCAACCATACTACAGAGCAAAATTCATTTATTTCTCACGCCCATATAATTTCATGGAAGACAGTGAGCTTACACAGATGGAACTGAAAGTAGGATATAACTCAGTGTAATGTAAGGATTGTTGAAACTACATTGTCAGGGCCCAATCCTGCAAACCTGTTGTTATGGAGCTTCAGTAACTTTAAATTGCCTGTTATAATAATACAGATGTATTACCCAATTCATCATGCATTTGTTTTTAAAAAATATTTAAAATTGTTATGCTGTACAAAGAAAGTTACTTGTTACCACTGTTTTGTTTAAAACCACTGGATATCACTGATAGCAACAGAGACCCTGATTCTACCAGCTTTGTTGTTAGGGTTGATTCACTACCTCACACATTGCATTATCATCTAAAGTGAGCGCAAAATGGGTATAGTGGACTGCACTTCTCATGAGATAATATTGAACACTCTTTATACTGGTGCAAGAGGCTGCATAGTAAACCAAGCTTGCCATGTACCTCACTCCACAAATAGTCTATTAAAGTCCATGGAATGACTTGCAGAGAAATGAATGATACTATTTGATATTAGGAAGAGTAGCAGAATTGAGACCAAATAACTTACTCGACATAATGGATTTGACAACAGTGCAGATAAGTTATAAAAAATGGAATTATTGTTCATAATTAGGGCCCTACTGAATTCACGGTGGAAGTGGACTGAGCTGCAGCTCCTTTAATCTTGCAGGTTCCCCCCCACCCCGCTGATAGGTGGTGGGGCCCCACTAGCAGCAAGCGGGGTCCCTCCACCAATCAGCAGCAGGGAGGGAATGTGTGGGAACCTGAAAGAGTAAAGGAGCTGCAGCACAGCCCAGTTCTGCTGTGAATTCGGTAGGGCCCTATTCATAATCACAACTGTAGCTTTTAAAATTTCATACTTTTCCCCATCCAACCCAAATTTTCTGGATTTATTGTTAGGAATTGATGTTGTTACCTAGTCTCATTTTCTTTGGTATATTCAAGAAGCCTGTGTCACAAGGCACCTATGTGACCTTGTGCCTAGAAAAGGGTGAAGAGCAACTGCCAATCACCAGGGCAGCTCAGCTGCGGGTTGCTGGAGTAACCAGGTTGGTCAGGTGACCAGAAGGGGGCAGGGCCGGGCCCTTATAAACAGCCAGGCCGGAGCCTGGCTAGCAGTTCCCTTCTGGCAGCCTGAAACCGTGCCAATACAGAACACTAATGTGCAACAGTATTAGTCTGCTTTATATTAAGCGTTACACAAATTGTGTGCGATCATGCTAATGTGCAGTACAGCAGCCTACTGCACATTTATTTAGTATTTGATTAATGAATATTTAGACATGCCCTCTGAGTTGCAGTTCTGGCAGGTGGTAGTGGGGACCAGAAGTGGTGCAGAGCAGAAGTGCAGAGCTACAGTGGGAGTGTGGGTGCCACAAGGCAGAGGCACGGGAGGTCAAGGCAGTGGCTGTAGCTCTAACTCCAGGCCTGGTTTGGGGCTGGGGCCAGAGCCACAGAGGCTGCCTGCCCCTCTGCCCTTGTATTCAAATCCAATATGAGGGGCTTTTCCCCCGACAAGTTGAATGGGGGGAAAAACCTTGTCTTTGATTTGAATAAATACAGTAATTTTAGTTCTGATAGAAAATATTGAAATTTCCAAACCCACTTCAAATAGATTCTTTTGGCTGGGAATTGAGTGCTGGCAGCAAAAATCAGTGTTAACTGCCACAGTGAATGAACAGTTTAAAGGAACTGTTTAATCTGGCTTATAATAGAAATTATTTTTTCTACAACTATCTGACATTTGCATTGGTCAATTTTAGTTTTAAAAGTGGCAACAGCAATTTAACCTTAAGGCCTTAGGGGCCTTTGATAATTTTTCAGGAAAGCTAGCAAATCCCTCAGATCTGGGGAGAAGGAGCTGGAATTAAATGCAAAAGGATATTATCTTAATTTTTTTGCTCTCTTAGACAGACTCTTGCCAAAGAAAAATCACAACAGAATACAGCCATTATAAAATTAAGGGTCATCATTTGACAGTATGTATTCCAGAGAAAACCTGAGTGGTCTTGTAAAATCACCTCCAAACCAAGGTGTCAAAGGTCAGTTTAGTGCATAACCAAAGGGAAGAAGTTCATCTGTTTGATGGTTGAAAGCAGGGGAACAGTTTGGAAGTAGGAGAATTGAAGTAAATGAGCTTTTCTCCTAACTTCTACTGCAAGCTGCCCAGTACACATCCTTAATTGCCTCTGTACCTGCAGTTGGTGTCCCAAAGTCTGTGGGAGTAATTACAGTCTTAGATAGGAAGTGGCTCTAGCAACAGAAAATTATCTTTAGAGCAAATGGTTCTCAGTTATCTGTATTACAATTTAAGACCAAACTATGCCTTTGTGTGCGGGAGGTGCTTGGTCACTGAAAAGATATCTATGTCTTCCAAGCAATTGTCCAAGCAAAATATTTAGTGCAACAGAATCTTTTCACCTGTTTAGGGATAAGCTTCATTTAATATCCTTCAGTAAGAAGAGATCTTTGAGTTCCATACTGTCTTTCAGAAAAGGGACAACTATAAGCTGCATTTATTTGACTTCAGCGAGAGGTAAGTTTCATCCACTGGTCAAGATACTATTTTCTAAGCAATAGAACCGAAAGATACTATGGAAATCTGTGGACTCTTCAGTGTGGATACAGTTAAATTCAGAAGGGGACATAGTGGGTGTCCCAGCCGCCTGCGGAGGCATCAGGATTGAGAGTGTGGTCGGGGCAGAAAGGTAAGAAAGGTTTATTGACTGAACAAAAACATAACTACATGTAGTAATAAAAAGACAATGACAGACGATAATAATTCATGTTGGCAACTTATTGGCGGTCCCCTCTGATGCCTGTTGTACAAGTTTCTCTTCTGCAAAGCTCAGCAAAGTCAAGCGTCCCCAATCAGCACTGTCCAAGGGGTACCGGGAAGGACTCTGGTATTCAGTCCTTGGGCTCCTTGAGGTCCATGGGCCCAGTGATCCAGGTCAGCAGCTAATTAGTAGTTCCTTTCACAGATCTGTATCTTCCTTCTAAATGATTTCTGGATGTGCCAACTGTTGCAGGACAGTGAAGTGCCCTGCTCCTATAAAGAGGTACAGGTGCCGGTTGCCGGGGCAACCACAGTTTGGTCAGCTGACCGGAAGGGGGCAGGGCCTGACCTATATAAATGATCCAGACTGAGGCCAGAGAGGCAGTTCCCTGCTAGCAGCCGAGGAAGAGGGAGCTTTGCTGGAGTAAGCAGAGTAGAGAAGCCTGATGGCCTGAGCAGCTCCTGCTTGAGGATATCGGGTGGAGGAAGCCCTGGTAGGGATTTGAATGATGGTTAGCCAGTTGGCTTAGAGTTTATGTTGTAGCCCAGGAGCTTGAGTTTTCTGTTTGGAGTTTTATAAGACCGGAGGACCGGGTGAGGCTATTAGGGATTGGAGGAGGCCTCATAGGGGCTCCACGGTAGGGTGGGGACCCCGATGCCAGAGAGGGCACAGCATTTGCAGGTGCACTGGCCCCAGCCCTGAGAAGGGGTGCAGAGGATTGGGGGGCCAGGTAAGGCTGAGACTGCCTGAGCCCCACAGGAACTTGTAGACCCAAGGAGGGGATTTGGGGGCCAGGCACGGCTGCAGCCACCTGAGCCCCAATTGTGAGAAGCCCAAGGGCAGGCGCAGGTGAGAAGCCCAGAGGCCACTCGCTTTGAGACCCAAGGAGGGGGTTCGGGGCTAGGCACAGCTACGGCCACCTGAGCCCCAATTGAGAGGAGGCTCCAGTGCGGGCATGGTCGCGAGAGGAGGCTCCAGTGCGGGCATGGTCACGAGAGGAGGCCCCAGTGCGGGCACGGTGAGAGCACAGGCAACTGCGAGAAGAGAGAGGCCAGGGAACGCCCGTGAGGGCGTGGGGCAACCGTGAGAGAAGCCAGGGAGCGCCTGTGGTGTGCAGCCCCTAAGGCGAGCCAGAGAGCATCTGTGAGGGCGCAGGCCATTGTGAAAGAGGCCAGAGAGCCTGTGAGAGCCTGGACCACTGTGAGACAAGCCCAGGGAGCCCTTGAGGGTGCGGGCAATTGCAAGACAAGTCAGGGGGCACCCATAAGGGCGCGGCAAGGGACTGACAATACAACGTCCGGTACATCCGTGAGGCTTGGGGCATGGTACAGGGGTGGTAGAAGCCACGCATGGCCCATAAGGCTGGGGTGCACCTAGTCAGTCAATACAGAACAGGGGCCAGGATACACCAGAGCACCGTGTCCAAGGGGACAAAACGGCAGCCTCCCTTATAAAATACCTAACATCAAAGACATGGCGGGCGAGAATAAGGGTGCTTTATCTCGGACTTGGCATGGTATGGGGCGTCCGGAGAGATCACGGCCGCTCCTAGGACCCCACCCCGTGACACCAACCGATGTATAACTTCTGAGCTATGCTGATAACTTGCAGCCATTCAGATTCTTTTTACTTCAACTGTCCTTAGACTGACCAATAGAAATACAAGCCTTGCATTCTTCTGATAAGGTTAATTTTAACTACGCCACAGGGCCTACCATTACTTCTACAAGGCTTTGCTAAATTTACTAGGCCTTACTTCATACAAGGCCTTACTACATCTTTGACTTTAATTAGGCTCTTAGCAACAATATATAGCTTAACATCTGAACAAATGACAGAAAAACACTTGGTCTAATCTTCATAGCATTCAGCAAGCACCTTAGACACAATTTTCAGCTGTCACAGTGGGTATTATAGTCTCTCTTTAACATGGTGACAGTAAGAGAATTCTGCAGTCACTGAAACTCAGAAAGCTAGGAAAAGTGTTGGTAATATCAGTTGCAGGACTAATAGAAGTGATTGATGTGTGCATTACCAATAGAAAACTGAAGCTATTGTTAAGAATTTGTTCCTTTTTAATTCAATTAAATGCCTCAACATTTTGTAAATATAACATTAAGTTTGCCTCCTAGCACTTTGTGCTCTTCCAGAGTATGAAGTTGGTTGCATTCAACTTCTGAAAACCTCAAGGTAAAGCTATAGTACATACCGTCTCTGCAACACAAACTCAGTTGTGTTCCATGGAGCAGATAACAGGCAATGGAAATGATTCAGTTATGGTAGTTCATAGTGGATATAAAGAGAAAAAAAAAATAAAAATTGATAGTTTCTATGCTGCATTCCAAGTACTCTTGCTCCATTTGGTGTGTCAGCTGTAGCTGGCTTCTATGATGGAGAAATTAGTTGAAACAGACATAACAGTTGGCATTAATATGAGAGGTACATATGCACCTTGAGGGTATCAAGCATGTATCTTAGCACCAAATTCTTTAGGTTGTGTCAGGAGCACTATATAGGGGTCTTTTCATGGAGATTGTCAGCCGTCTGATGGCATACATGAATGTGGTCTTTTGCATTTAGTGAGGAGTAAATGAAGATAATATTTCAGAAGAAATCTTTAGGATAAAAATGAAGAGGTGCTAACATTTAGTAAGTCTGGAGTGGCTTGTGTGGCGTATACTGAGGTCTCTTGTATACTGCCAAGTCTTGCCAGTAAAATTCATCTTATGTCAGCATATTCTTGTATGTGTCTACAGTCAAATTTGAATTGTATTAGTAAAACCCTGAATTTGTGCTGATGAACTTAAATCATCTCTACAAACAACATATGTCCCAGACTGACACTGTCCCACAGGTTACAACAGAATCTGTGTTACCTGTACTGATATAAATGATCCTTCAGCAATTCCATAAGGACTGGGTAATTGTTAACAGGAACTGTTCTGATCACAGGTTTGTATCACAACAACTGCCCAGGGATTACAGTAACTGTAATCTATTTTCTTCATTTGCATTTTTCTATGCAAAGCTCCAGCTGAATGTTGTTCTGCCTTCTCATCAAATAAGTCCTTGACTTCCTTTGCCTACGTGCAGAAGAAGCAGTACCAGCTCAGTTATAGAACAACTTTAGGAATATGGATGTTTACTCGGATATTGAAAAGAAAATGCAGATGCTTAGGTATGATAGATTTCAGTAGCTAAAGAAACTGCAAAAACCTGAGGAATACTGTCAAGCTGGCATGCAGCAGAGAGGAAAGCAATTGTCTGTAGTAGCAACTGGTTTACAATAATATGCACAAGCAATCATAAATTCATCAGTCATAACAAAAATGAATGCTATAATCAGCCCATAAGCTTTCCTAAATGCATGCTATTTTGGGTTGTTTGTTTCATCACTTTTTTGATGTGGGCAAGCAGATGAGAATTCTAGCAGCACAAATCTATATATTTAAAACAAGAAGATATACACTGGCTGCATCTGTGTGAGACACTGACTGTGCAGTTGTTACTGTGTAGTCACTTAGTACTTGCAAACCATGTACTAAATGACTGCATAGTAACCAGCATTGCTGCACAGTAGCGTACTTGCTCAGCTTCCTGGTGACACTGACTGCTCAGTAGCTCATTAGTACTGCACAGTAGTGTTATGTCATGTTTTGTGCCCTGTAATGCTACTGCTCAGTACTAACAAGTTACTGTGCAGTAGTAATAAGCTACTGCACACTAGCAGTCTCCATGTAGATGCGACCACTGAAACTGATACTTAAGCATTCAAATAAAAATATATTATCCTTACAAGCAATCCAGTAAGTGGTCATCAAGACAACAAGATCATTTGAGAATTGTAAAGCAAATCTATAATGTAAACATTGAAAATATGTTGCTTTGATTTTCAAGTCTGACTCTAGGTCTATCAGGGAATGACTGGGAAATGGGGCCCCAGATCCCAACAGAGAAGCATCTATCCTGTTGAGTAGCCTGGATACTAAAAGGGCTGCTGCTTATGAATAGGCAGCCAAAGTCAGGCAAGTAACTAGAGCCAGCTGGAAGTAGTTAGGCCACTGGAAGCAAGGTCCATTTGGGGTAACATGGGCCAGTTGGAGCTAATTATCTTGTCTGTTGCCCTGACTTCTGACAAGGTCCAAAATAAATAACTTGCCAATTGTACTTTGATCTGGGGGGCCAAATGGGGTATGTTTAGTTGTTAGCTCAGGGGGTTGACTTTGAATTTGCCTGCAGGCCTTTCTTTGCCCTCTTTTTGAGTGTACGCCTTGGCTGAGTTGAGAGAATAAATCTTGCTTCAGGAGTCTGGAGCTGGACATCCAGACAACATTGCCAGTCCAACGAAATTAATGTTGGATGATGATTGCCTCAATACTTGTAGTATTTGCTCGCAGGAGGGCATTAACATTGGTGCATCTGTCATCCCACTGAATTCAGAGGATCTTTCACAGGCAGGGTTAATGGTACTTTTCCAACAATGTTAGGTGTCTCCTATATGTTGCCATGTCCCCACTCCATATACCATACAGCAAGGTGGGGATGACTACTTGATAAACCATGAGCTGGTTTCAGATCTGATGCTGTGATCTTTGAACACCCATTCCTTCAGGTGTCCAAAGGCTGCACATGCACATTTGAAGAAATGTTGGATTTCTTTGTCAATATCAGCCCTCTGTAAGAGATGACTTCCGAGGTATAGGAAGTATTCAACGTTCTACAAAGACTTACCATGGATCTGGACTACTAGGGCTGGGGAATGTTCATTATGAGCTTGTTGGGGGAGGACCTTAGTCTTCTGAATCTTAAGCGTCAGTCCCATTTTCTTGTATGCCTTGGTAAAGATGTCAATGAATGCCTGAAGGTCTGCTTCCAAGTGAGCACACACTACAGCATCATCAGTCTACTGGCGTTCAGTGATTGGGATCGGGGGTGTTGGGCTTGGATTGAAATTAGCTAAAGTTAAACAGCTTTTTCTGAAACTTTGCAAACATCATAAGCATTATCATTAGCTAAAATAAAGTGGCAGTATTTACTAGAGGTGCACCAATACTTCAGTCCGATATCGGATTGATACCAATATAAAGAAAATTGTCTATATTGGGTATCGGCCTGCTGGGGCTGATAATTTGGCTGATAAATGCCTGTGCTATGCACAGCTGCAGCACAGCATGGAGCTTGGAGAGCTGCCTCCAGCTGGTAAGTTGGAAGGAGAGAGGGGAGGGAAGGGGCATATGGGGGCAGATCAATGACCCCCCTGCTGAGGGAAAGGGCAGGGGCAAGGGCAAGTGCTGCCCAGCCAGACTGGGGGGCAGGTACAGGATGGAGGCACAGTTCATGGGGTGAGGGCATCTCCCACTACTGCATGCATCACAGGAAGTGGGGGCGGGGGAGCATGTGCTCCTAGATCTGCGTGGTGCAGGATAGGCAGCAGCTGTGGAATGGAGCTGGAGTCAGCGCTGCGTGGGGCTTTTCTTGCTGGAGGACTGGGCTCAGAGCGGGCTTTGGTAGCGCTTGGAAGAGGCTGCAGCCCCCTCAAATTTTGCCACAGCTCCACTCCCAGCCCTGCACTGCTGCCCACCGCAGCCCTGGCTGAACACCCCACCTCCACCCAAGCACCGGGGCTGAGTTGGGTGGTGGCGCCGGGCTTGGAGCAGAGCTGCGGTGAAATTTGGAGTGGATGCAGCCTCCTCCCAGAACTGCTGGAGCCCACTTTGAGCCTAGCTCCCAGCAAGAAAAGCCCCGCTCAGCACCGGCTCTGGTTCCACCCTGTAGCTGCAGCCCACCCCGCTCTGCACAGATTGGGGGGCACACACCCTCCTGGGGCACAAGCAGTGGTAGAAGCCCTCCCCACCTCATAAGCCACACCTCTGTCCTGCACCCGCTCTGCCCCAGCTGGGCAGTGCCTGCCCCTGCCCCCTCCCTCACTGCAGGGGGCATTGATCTGCCCCCCTCCATGCTCCTTTTCTCCTCCCTCCCCTTCCACTACTCTGGACTTACCAACTCATGGCAGCTGTATTGGATATCAGATCAGTATTAGCCAATATGCTTCATTAAATATCAGCTATCAGTATCAGCTCCCAAAATCTCTATTGGTGCAACCCTAGTATTTACTGCACTCTCCCTACACTTGTTACCTGGGAGTTCATCTCCTATACCTGCACTTATTGTGCTAGGAACTTCTGGATAGCAAGTCTTATCCACTTAATACTTTAATTAATATATCATGAGAAAACTTTAGGGAGTTTTTTCTCTTATCTTTTCCTCTCCTCCAACATTATAAAATCTAACAAAGCCTGATCTGTCTAGTTGCTTATCAGTGGCCTTGGCTGGGACATCCTTGAGAAACTTCCCTCCACACCTGCTGAATGGCTGATATTGGTCAGAGCAAAAAAGAAATGGGAAAGGAAAGGCAAGTTTTCTATCCCAGGAGCTCTGAGGTTGCTGTGCACAAGAAACAAGGAATACGGAGGAACAGGTGCTGAAAGAAAGGCAAAGTCTTTAAACTAGGGAAATACATGAAGACACTATACAGCTTCCCAGGCAGCAAACATGATACAAAGCACTAGGGAGAAGAACCACAACCTTGCACCCCAAGGGCTGCTGTACTACACAGACAAATCTCAGATCTGTCAACAGGCATTGCCTTGTGCTTTGTTTTAAAATGTGTTTAGAAATATTATTTTGTGAAATAAATAACATCATCTATTTACTCTGTCTTACCAGAAAAACACACAGTATCCCCTGAGTAGATTCTTTCAGTATGTTAACAATTCACTTAAAATCCATATATAAGCCAAGTGCAGTTCATACACGAGGCAACTAAATTGACACAAATTTACACAACACAGCACACTTGTCTGAGCTTGATATGTTGTCAAAATGTTTTCTTAAGGTTTTCTTTAATTGTGCAGCATCATCATATGCTCTTGTAATTTCCCTTGCGCTTGGCTAAAACCCAGCAATCTTCCAAGTGCCACCCTCCATCCTGCTGGTAATGTGATCCCTTTTGCTTCACGTGAGTGGATGCCTCCTCGTCACCTGCTGTTCTTATCGCTGCCTTCCTCACTTGCCAGCCACACCTTGAGAGGAGAAAGATAACATATGAAAGGACGTTGACAGCTGATAATATGATGGTAACATACTGACTCTCTGGTTTCTGTCGCAAGACTCTGCCTCCCCTACACCCTATCCAGTCCCAACTGCTGTCCAATTAGCATCATTCTAGTCAATTAAGCCTCTTTTCCACAGAGGTGAGGGTCATTAGTCCAGCTAGTTCTCTCTCTCAGTGGGCAAGCCCAGTTCCTTCAGATAGGGTTAGCTCCTTTCCTCCTTGCCTTCTCCAGCAAAAAAGGAATACCCTGGTCAGGGTCTCCGGTTTACATAATTGTCCTTGTCTAGGACCTGTGTCTTCCCTGTAAGAATCCTGCCAGGAAACCAGGCCCCAGTCAAATCTAGATATTGGGGAAATTCCTGACCCTCTGGCCTCTTCCCCCTGATACCAGGTGCCCCAGTTTTCATTCACACGGTCCCTTTTACTATGCATCTGGGTTACTGAATGATAGACTTCTGTCACCCCTCCCTTGGTTCACCTTCCTGGATAAATCACCAGTTATAAGTCCATCAGGATCCGTCTGAACCTGTCTCCCTCAGCCAATGGTTTTTTAGCCTCTGTTAATCCTCCACGCCTCTTCATGGGCTCTCAGCAGCTTCCTCCAGCCGTCTCTCTCTTTCCCCTCTCCAGAGAATGACTCACTGCCAGCTTTCTCTTCAGTAGGTTCTTCCAGGTTGGTGGCCAATCAGCGTTGGCTCCAGCAGACAACCTCTGAGTCACTGGGATTCCCCTCTTGGCATCTGACGTCATTAGGCATTGACAAATCAAGGGGGGCTCACCTCCAGTAAGTACTCTTCCATTTTCTCCTATCCCTTGGAACAGGGGCAGCGGGTGGTCCCATTACACTTCACAAATACTATGTAAAACACTATGCAAGATCAACGATAGGAATATTAGGATATGGACATGTACATCTGGAGCTCTTTCAAAAGGCATGGGGAAGGGACTGTTGCTCTGAACCATGCAGCAGCTGTTACATTATAACAGTCAGATGCCTACAAGCCACAAACAATGTAGCAAACCAACTCTTTAATGCTACCTCATCCAGGGTTAAAGCTGGAACACTTTTGCTGTATTGTCCACAGTAACTGTTAGACCAGGGCAGGCAATTATTTCAGCTGGAATGCCACTTAACAAGTTTTGGTGGGCTGTCGAGGGCCACAAGGGTAGCCTCACCCCTTAATGGATGCCTGGCCCCCTGGCCACCATCTTGGGACTGGAAGTCCCTCCCTTTACCCCAGAAGTACTCCTTTAGGGAGGGTAGGGTTGCCATCTTGAAAATGGGAGAAAAGAACAAATCATATATTAAAAAAAAAAAATCAAACATCTAGTATAACTTATTTTAATTTTATTTAAAAAAATATTTTTGTCATGGTTTGTGTTTGCATAGTGTATGTAGAGGTGATTGCATAATAGCTCAAAATACAGTCTTACTTTTGTATATTGTGTGGGGTAAGGTGGTGTATGTTGTTTGTGTTTGTGGAGTGGGTGTGCGTGTGGGCAGTGGAGTATGTGGTTGGGGTGAGGGCTGTGGGAGGGTGTGGGTATGTGGGGGTACATTGTGGGGTGGGGTCTGTTGGAGGGTGTCAATGTGTGTGTGGGAGGCGGGTCCTTGGAGTCTCCAGAGTGTGCGAGTCCCTGGATCTGCTTGTGGTGGCAGGGAGTGGGGCCAGCTTCGCCTGGTCCCAGAGCGCGCAGCTCCCACCCCAGTCCCTGGCTGCATGTGGTGGCAGCGTGCAGGGCCAGCCTGACCCAGCCCCATAACACACGTCCCCCTGCATTTCTGCCCTGTTTCCCCCTAGAGGGAGTCCCTGGCCTCAGCCTGGCGGGGCCTTTACCAGAATTCCCATTGTCACAGGCAGGCAAGGAAGCTGGGAACAGCCATGGGGTAGCCAGGCAAAAGCTCTGCCAGGCAGAGGCTTCCTGTCTCTAGTGCGCCTGTCTCAGGGCTGGGGGCAGGTCAGGCCACGCTGGTGTGGTGGAGTGGTTGGTCAGCAACTGGAACCTCGTGTCCTGCATGGAGGCACCGCTTGCAGAGGGGCAGCCCAGGGCCAGGGGTTACAGGGTACTTACAGAGGGGCCCTACAGGCTGGATGGATTTGCTTGGCAGGCAGGATTGGCCTGTGAGCTGTATTTTGCCCAACCCTGTTTTAGGCCATAACAGCTGCTGTGTATTCCTGGTCATCTCCCTTTTTGAAAAGGTTCCTAATGTTCCAAAGGATCCATACCCTTTAGCTAATCCAGTTTAATTATGAAACATTTCCAGCATCTTTTTAATTGACTGAACACCCACTCAGGAATCATTCTGCAGCTGCTCAGATGATAGTTTAATCTTTCCTTGTTGCTATCTGGGTGGGCTGTGTATGGCTTCATGAACTAGAGAAACCAAGTGTAAGGTGAGTCAATGAGAATCACAATTAAAATTATACTTATACCAATGTGAACATGCCAGTCCAGGTAAAACAGCTTTGCTTGCAAAGAATGTATTCCTAAGAATGACAGCCTCATGCCCCTTTGCCTCACCAGCGCAGATTTATGTCAGTGAACTGTCACAGGAAAGCCACTGACACCTCCATAACCCTGGACAAGAATCTCTTTTTGTTTGTGTACTGAGATGCAAAGTTCAGAGGGATGGGAATTCTAGATGGGGAGGACAAATTCTCTTTGTTCTAGCCACAGTTTGGGGAGCACACTGCACTGAATCCTTCTTTTGCTCCCCACACATATTGCAGAATCACAGTCCAGACACATTTAACAGTTTTACACACTTGAACGATAACTGTTACCACTGCAGATTTTTCAACACCAAGCCTATTGCTGCCAACTGATAACAATCTGGGATTGTAATCTTCCACTACGTCATCACCATCTCATTCTCTGTTGTCAAACAGCTCTCATTATGGTCCCTGTGCTGGAGGCCTGGGGTGATTTTGGGGCACAGCTCCAGGAATGTGGCCTTCCACCTCCAAAATTTCTGTAGCCCAGATTTTCCCAGATTGGTGATTGTCCCAGACTTGTATTTAGATCTGATCCCAGTGAAAAGTGCTGCTTTTACAAGGCTTATTAGTACCACCTCACCATGGACAGGTGTAGTCAATGAAAGTTTGTAGCACTTCTGACTTTCATTAACTGTTCATCTCAGGCATTCTTATTTGGCTTGGTTGTACAGCTGTGAAAATGAGAATACCAATCTAACAATTTCTGAAGTCCTGAAAATATAGAAGAGTCAGATCCCTAGCACTAAAACACAGACAGGAGTTCCTTCAATCTACTCACCATCCAGCTTTCTATAGCAAGATGGTGGGAAAAATTGAAAATCGCATGATAAAGGAGATTCTAGGATATAACAGAGGAACTGTGGTAATTTTAAAAATTAAAGAGAAATATTCATGTACTATGCTTGCAGAGTACATCTTTAAGGCCTATTGCTAACAGGGAAGTTATTGACATATTGTGGCTTTGATCAAAGATGGCAGACTTAAGATTGCATTGCAAAACTGACATATCCCTCATCTGTATTTACTGGATTTCAGAAGTTTGAGTCCTGGAAGGATATGAGGAACCACTGAAAAAAAAATCTTGATTTTAACAGACTAATACAATTATCTTGGTTTAAAAAATAGATTTCTCAGCATGCCCATGTAACATAGCTCAGTGTTCCTTTTCTAGTTCTTTTGGCCATTTGGCAATGATTACCTTTGGCTACAGGATGTGTCAGTCCCTTTTTAGTCCCCACTACCCAATATCTCCTTGTCTCTTGTTTCCACTTGTCAAGAACAGTTCAGTGCTCCCTCCTCAGCCCAGTTCTCAGTGGAAAGAAAATGCCAGGAGGAGGATCACAAATTGAGGACAGTTCAGATAAACATAGCAGTGCCAATGGGGACATTTTGGAAAAGAGAGTTTAGTCACTAGAACTTTATGCAGAACTGAATTTTCATTTGTAGTTTATCAACCACTCCTCAACAATACAAAAGGGTTTGTTCTTAAATAAGCCTTCGGTCTCTGAAAACTGTGCTGGCAGCAAAGTTATTAATGGGGAAAGTTGGACACCTTTCCTTCAGTGACATCTTTGGGAGGAAAGAAAGTTCCTTCCCCAGCAAACAGCCCCATTACAGACAGTCTTTCCCTCTGGCTACTCTACCTGGTGAAGAGGAGGCCAATCCATCCCTCTTCTGCTCCCTAAACAAGGAAAGGTTTCCACAGTTCTTCAGTTTCCTTGTTGCCTCCAGTAGGTAGGCAAGGTTGGGGCTGTGCAATGAGAAATATAGGGTGGACTGCAGCTGTGTCCCCAAAAATAATCTAGTGTTAATACCTACTCCCCCATTTCTGTTCTTCCATTTAAGCATGTCTCCACAGTGCTGAGTGCTGGGAAACTGAGAAAAGGCATGCTCAGTGCCTGGCACAAGCACATGTCACAGGACATGAGAACATTTGAAATGAAGGGAGCAGTTCAGGCTGTATTCATCTCCTGTATCAAATACAGAGATAAAATATATAATCTTATTTCATGCTCACATGAGGGAAAGCAAATTTCAGGAGAATTTGATTCATTCAGAAGTTTTTAGAATACTTAGAATTCTCATCATTGAAGAGTAAATAATGTTCAACCTTCATGATAGCCAAGCAGCAGCACTTATTCCACCAACCATCCACTGAATTCAAAGGGAGGAAATTTGGGTCATAAATAGCTGTCCTTACAAAATGTTTTGCAAAAGTATTGAAGTTGTATTAATTTACAACCTGCAATGAAAATGTATTAATAAAACACTATAATCTTTTAGAAATAAGAAAATATCCACTTTTTTTTTCCTGAAGCAAAGTGTAAAAAGCCTATCTTCAATGGAATTGCGGCCTGTTGAGAGAAATGCAGCAGCCGTTATGCATTTAGCATTTGTCTCACACTACTTTAATACTTGTTTTGCTGAGAAAAGGAATGTTGGCCAAGACACTGGGGTTATTCCCCCTATTCTTTCAAAATGTGCCATAAAATCTTTAACTCCCAGAGACCTCAGGTCAACAACTTGTTTGAGGGATGAAGCCATTAATTGTGCAGCCTTCGCTCTCCAGCATCAGAGGGTATGAGCTCAAGTTCTGTTAAGAGATTTGAATGCATGACCTTTTAGCCTAGAGGCAAAAATGCTACCAACTAAGTCATGCTGACATGTCTCAATATGCATCTTGTTTATTTTACCATCTAACTTTCTTTCACTCTTCGAGAGTAGTAGGGCAATCTTCAAAACTTTGATGTTCTAATTAGTCCAATTCCATGATGGGTAGATATTTGTTTCTCTCTCTTTTTTTAATCAATGTACAAACAGTTTTAGGGTTAATCAGTATTTTATAGCACATACACAAATACTATTAATATCTGATTAATTACTGTAGATATTTAATCAGTATCAAGAAGAGTTTGTGGCTGTGAATACAGCACAAAACCAAAAAATTGTTTCTGTTACACACATTTTTAATATAGAAATACTGTTCAGTCCCCCCTGCCTCCTCTACTCTGAATCATTGCAAATGGACCATTATTAAAGCAATGCCAGACTTCAAGAGATAGAAGTATGCTGCTTAAATATGCTACCTAACTGGCTAATGGTGACAGTCTCCCACATGACATCCAAAGTGCAAGGGAATTTTGCATAGCTTTTAATATATCAGTCTTGTTGATAATAACTGTCATGGTTAAGACAGCAGACAATTTTCATCCTAACCCTCTGCTTTCATACATTCATATTTTTTCATCTCTCTGGCTGAAAGTTTCAATTCTTGACTTGGTCCTATAGGAGAAATTTTCAGGAATTTGCAGGGTGATTCCTTTTATCCATTTTTGTATAACAAGAGACTATAACAATATATTTTGCGTTTTGAAAATGAGGGAGAATTAAAAAAACTAATGAAAGACCAAGTTGTAAACTCAGGTTTCATCAAGCAACATATGCTTTGATAAATTTGAAAGAAATGCTTTATAAATACAAAGGTGGCAATGTTTGAAAATATGAGACATCTGCAGGAGAAAATCCTGCCAAGCTGCAGGTTCTGTACTTAGGGACAAATCTTTGTCCCAGGTTATAGGCTGAATAAATTGAAGGCTTACAGGTGGCAGGATGGGGCTGGAATCATTCCTCACAGACTTTCAGTAGCTATTCCACAGACACTATTGCATCTTCAGGACTGGTAAATACTTTTGTGTCAAAGGGTTTTTCCCCCAACCAAAAATGGCTTTTTGACAAAATAGGGATGTTTGCACATTTTTTGAATTTTTTCACAAGAAGATTTTTGGCAAAATCTTGGAAAAAATATACAAGAGAAATCTTGTTTCATTTGAGAATCTTTTTCTGACCAGCTCAAATTACGAATGCAGTAGCCTTTACTCCCTACACAAAGGGAGTGACCTATTGGCCATCTTACACCTACATACGCCTGTGACTCAAGTCCACCAACACAGTAGGGCATTCCAGTGAAACTCTGTTCCCTGGGGGATTAGCAATTACCATCTTACTGTTTGTCAACAGTTGGTCACATGAATCTGGGTCCACCTCCTTTTTTCTATCTATACAACTGCCTTAAAAAATAGGTAGTAAAATGTAACATGTTTTCTTAATATTAATTCCCTTGCAAGCAGTTATGTAGCAGTGCAGTAATTGACTGCAAATGAAGCACTCTGTATTAAGATATGGACAACACACTTAGTTCCATGACTTGCCCCATGGAACCTACTTACAGTATGGTCTTACTTCAGTTTGAGTTGAGCCATGGACAAAGGACAGGCAGGAGCCAGAGGAAACACTTCAAGGACACCCACAAGAAGAACATCAAGAAATGTGGCACTGACACCACAAATTGGGAAAAACTGGCCTGGGACAGGGGTACGTGGTGACGCCTTGTGTCAGAAGGTACATCTTACTCTGAGGAAAACCATTTCATTCTGGAGGCAGAAAAACAACAGAAATGGAAGGAAAGGAAACAAGATCGAGGAATCTGCAATCTCACCCTCCCTTTAACCAACACCTATGGCATTTGCCACAGAATCTGTGGCTTTTGGATCAGCCGCCTTAGCCATCAACAGATTCATCTATAATCCTTTACTTGAACCATGGGAGTGATTATCCTTGACCATGAGGGATTGCCACTGATAACTTCAGTTTGAATAAACCAAGCTAATTAACTGAGGTTAAAAGCAATGAAGACAAGGTAATGTGTGCTTTTAACAGATTGAATTGAAACCCAGACATCTCTATAGAATCAAACTCAAGCTGCTAACTTGTGTTAATACCTGAGCTACTTTGTCTTTGCTGTTCTTTTTACCTAAGTTAAAAGCTCCCATTTTTGCAGTGTTGATAGCTGTACCATAGCAAGGGCAAAGAAATGTACTGTCTACGTTCTCTGTCCTGTTTGCTATATTGTAGGCCAGCCCTGAGCAAGGTCAGTCCTGCAGTTATGCATTAGTATGATTTGTTTTGAAAAGTGGCATTTAAATATGTAAATGTACCAGGTCCTGTGTGTTTAATTTCATTGTTTAACTGTCGCATAGTTTCCCAACTATGTAGTAGCTGGCACAAAGTGGTGGGCTGCTCTTTATTTATGTGCTGCTGCTGCTTTCCAGAGCATTTCACTGCTGGTGAGGCACTTCATTTATATGGTATTCCTTTTTTGCTGTTGAAGATGTACGTCAAAATACATAGGACGCCAGCAAACCTTCCTTTTATGGAGCATAGTAACAAAAAAAGAAAAAACTTCAAAATACTTGCGGTATATTATGTATAAGAATGACAATACTTACAAATAGCAACTAGGACTACTATTCATTGCACTGTATAAGGAATCAAGCTTAGAGCAAACATAGCTTGCTGATAATAATAAGACTCACATACACACCATTTTTCTGCACCATGCTAAAAATGTACTCTGAGGAATCTGAATAATGCTCATTGGTTCACAGCTACTGAATAAAATATGGAACAGGCTATAGCAAAAGTCCAAAGATGGCACCACAGCTGTCTCTGTACCATACACACCAACAAATCTTTGTAGCATCACATGCCATTTACAAAATAGGCACTCTCAGAGCTGATCAGGGATTGTCTGGTAAAGCTTCAGACTCAACTGTTGTCCAGTATAATGTCATAGACTGTTAACTAAATATAACCAAGTTTTAGAAAGGTAAGTGTTTATGCTCTTCATGTTTATGCTAAGATTGTAATACAGTAAAGTTTCACATGCTCAAACGATTATGCTTATAATTTTCAGAAAATGCTCATCATTAAATCATTAAGCTGCAGAGTAGTGAAGGGGGGGGGGGCGGAAATTAGTGGGATTGAGGGGAAAGGAAACACATGATCCAAGACAGAGAAAGGGAAGAAGAAGCAGACAAAATTATAAAAAAAAATTGAGGATTGGTAGCCCAGCTGAAAACTCAGCCACCACCAGGGCACTGGGATGGTTGCTCCTACATTGGTTCTGTGCATATTGTGCCAGTCTTCCCCAGGAAGTCTAATAGTGTTGATGATAAAGCCAGGCAACAGGATGTGCATCCTGGTGGGTGCGCCAGTTCACCTGTCAATGTCCTGCAGGCACAGCCCATCTTTGTGCAACTAGGATGGCTCTTGCCTCTCAGAAATAACCTGAAGGGGTAGTGCTATGGATGGCTGCTGGTACACTCTGACTGCTTTTGTTGTGTGTGTGTGGGTTCATATGAGGGTCACTGCCTGTGTTTTTAGATTTTAGCTAATAAAAAGGGAGAATTTTTCTAAGCCACTATATTAAGAATATGCAACTAAAAGTTATATAATTGATGATGTAATTCTGTCTCTGAAGTTCTCATGAGTTGTGTCAGTACCAAAGCCCCTAAATGGAATTAAAGGCTTCTCATGTGCAGTTCACATGAGGACAAGTCCTGTGCTCCCCTCCTGCCCAAAGAAGCTGTGATAGAAGTGAAACTATGGCTGTTTGCAACACAGCTTTGGAAAGGCTCCCAATACAAGCACCGCAGTAGATACAGTATGCAAATCCTGAGTATATAAGCCGGAGAATGCCCACAAGGGAGTCAATTTAAAAAACAATTTTTGTTAAATTTGTGTAAGTTAGTATGTGGAAAAGCTCACACCTACGTGTGTGTGTGTGTGTGTGTGTGTGTGTGTGTGTGTGTGTGTGTGT
>NW_017729022.1:36597452-36598058 GCF_001723915.1 Gavialis gangeticus
GGGGAATCTTTATAAGGCTATGCAAGTGGAAATCTCCAGTTCATCTTCAAGATGGACATTGTCCATTGATTAAAACCTATTTTTTGTATATCAGATTGATTAACATACTTCATGTCACATGCACTTATTGATATGATTGTGACAAATTATTTGTTTTTTTATCCATGATATCATAGTTAAAGACATTCTGCAGGTTACATTTTTAACTAATATACATCTCATGATGTAGCAATGGACCTCTTCTGTGTCCCTCTTTTCCATCTCCCAAGAAAAAAAAAAGAGAGAAAATAATCAGCAGTAAAACAGATGCTAAAAGCAGAAAATATTGCACTCCCCCAGTTTCATAGTTAGTAGGGTCGGAAGGGACCTGAGCAGATCATCAAGTCCGAACCCCTGCCATGGCAGGAAAGAGTACTGGGGTCAAATGACCCCAGCAAAGTGTTCATCCAGCCTCCTCTTAAAGACCCCCAGGGTAGGAGCCAGCACCACTTCTCTTGGAAGTTGGTTCCAGATCTTAGCTGCCCTGACAGCGAAGTAGCGCCTCCTGATATCTAATCTGAATTTTCCCTCTGCAGAGGCCAGCTAGTGACCATTATTTCTGGTCCT
>NW_017729022.1:36603058-36603290 GCF_001723915.1 Gavialis gangeticus
CAGCGAAGTAGCGCCTCCTGATATCTAATCTGAATTTTCCCTCTGCAGAGGCCAGCTAGTGACCATTATTTCTGGTCCTGGTAGTACTTGGGCGAACAGGGACTCTCCCAGTGCCTGCTGGTCCCCCCTGACTAGATAGTAAACAGCCACTAGGTTCCCCCTCAACCTTCTCTTGTGGAGGCTGAAGAGGTTTAGGTCCTGCAGCCTCTCCTTGTAGGGCCTGCCCTGCTGC
>NW_017729022.1:36603301-36606537 GCF_001723915.1 Gavialis gangeticus
CTTAAGAATTCCTGGTCTAGCTATTCCCCTTGGTTGGGTGGCCTGTAGTAGACACCCACTATTAGGTCTCTTTCCCCTCGACTGCCTGATGTTGGTAATAATGATTTTGTATTACTAGAAATGCCTATGTTAAAAATGAATAAAAAGTAATGAATCCTGCTAGAAGCTGGTAGTTTAGCAGTTCTCTGGGTCTTAAATAATGCCCCTGGAAACATTGCTAACAATTCTGCTTTAGATTGTATGTCTTGTCAGGCACTTGAGCATGTAATGAGCCTTACTAAAAACAATTAAATAATTTGTACTTCTAAGTAATCATGACCTTGTCTAAACACATATTTCTCAAATACCGTTACATTATTTAAATGAAACAGGGAACATGTTACTTTGCTGTCTGTACTATGTACTATATTAGTACTTTAAAAAGATTGGAAACAAAATAATAACTAATATGTTGCCTAGCAACAGAGAGGGAAACAAACTTTGCTTCTTATATTGCAAGTTTCCACTCTCAGGTAAGCTAAACAAGCCAAAAAACAAGCAGGATAAAACTGATCATTCTTCCCAAACTTCTACTTTGCAGTTGGGGACTGAGCCTGAACTTTTAATGTTCTTTTAATTTTGCGAAAGCATCTTGAGACTCTTTGTATTAAATTCCTTTGAGTATATTTAACTCAGTAATTCTATCTTCTTATGAAGTGATTAATTTACAGTGCAAGCTTCTGTTCCTTTCCTCACTGACTGGCTTTTGCTGATAGTTTTACCTTTAAAATGTAATGTGACATACTCAAGGCAAAAATGCAAATCTCCTGAGCAGAGATATCCTAGTGAGTTGCTTAGTTTTATTCAGACCCAGTATTGTTAGTGGGTTTAGTTGTACATCTCTCAATAATCTGCTATCAGGCACGAAGAAGCAGGGAATAAATTAGTTTTTTTTTAAAATAGCTTGCTAAATTCATAGCTGATGTAAGCAAGAGTACAAGTGTGTTGACCTCAGGGAAGAAGGATGGGTAAGAGGAGGAGGAAAGCAGAGAAAGAGTACATTTTTGGGAAAGGACAAGAACCAATCCAGTGGAATGACTCAGATGGACTACAATGGATCAGGCACAGTGAATTCTATAAGACTGGAAGTAATTGTTTTCCTTTATGATTGTATCTCCCTGAGGTCTACAGGAATAGTATTCAGAAGGTACTATTACTATATATGTAGTCTAAGCACATTCACATTTACTGTTTTACTGTGTCACAAGGCACAAATGCAACTTTCTCATGTTCATTATATATTTTCATCTTCTGTTTATATCTCCATGGCATCCACTATAAGGCCTTACTGTCATAGTTTACTTGCCTGGAACATAACTGAGCTTCAATCTGGCATAAAGCTGCTCAAACTTTTCATGAGCCAGATGGGCAGTGCCTGATCTGCCCATGGGTCAGATCTGACCAATAATCCTGATCCAGCATCCAGGGCAGTCGCAGCAGGTCTCATCTGGCTGTATGGAGTGGGCAGGGGACAGGCTGGCCTGAACCCAGCCCTGCAGGAGGGAGGGGGCATGCCCCTTTGGGGCACAGCCCCCATGTACAGTCTTAGGTTTAGGAATTTGGCAATGGGGGAGAGTGGCCATATTGATTGCTACAACTCTCCTGCCACCAAATTTTCTGACCTCTGGGCTGGATGTGAGGGCCCCATGGGCCACACTGGGCTTGCAGGCTGGAGGTTGAGCATGCTTGATCTAGACCATAGTTAAAATCTCAGAACTCAGGAGTCAATTATCTCAGGCTCTGCCTGTCACTAAGGGTTCATACAAAAATTCACCACACCCCATCTACAATAACATGGCTTACTTTAAGCTGCATGAGGATAGACTAGGGGCGCTGTGTACAGGACTCTGCCTGTGCTGAGAGCCATACGGGAAACCCAGTGTAAATAAATTGGGGTTGGGAGAGGGATTAGTGTGTCTGTGGGAGTGTTTGGAGGGTCAGAGAGGAGGAGGTTGGGAGGATTGGATGGGAGCTGATGGGTCTGTGGGGGGCTGGGTGGGTCCATGGGGGAGTTGTACATCTGGAGGCTGGAGAGTTGGGGGACTAAACATAGCTCAGTCAGGGTCAAGGAGGCTTTGCCAGCCCTGGGGCTGCACTCTAAATGAGTGCAGATGTTTGCTGGACCAGGTTAACCCAGTCCTATTATAAGATAGTTCACCTATTCAGGTGAACTAACTTAGACTGGGCCATGCCATTTTTGGCCTGATTTAAACCCCCTTGAACATCTGCACAGATGCACATTTAAACTGACCTAACCCTAGTTAGGTCAATTAAATGTAACATCTGTAAGCTTCCTTGTCCCGGGGAGACAACTAGTAAACAGGGCTTACTTGCAGAACCTGAGGAGAAACACACGCCGCCAGTGAAAGGATCTGCACGGCACGTCAGCCGCGTGTTTACGCAGGTGCATCCAGTCAGTTATGTCAGGGAAGGACGCCAGCCGGGAAAGTTAAAAGAGGCCGCTGCAGTGGTGGAAGTGGCAGAGAGCCCCAGAACCGGGCAATTGGGAGCTCCACCAAAGGGAGGGGTGGAGAGCCCCAGGGAGGAGCAGCTGCCGGCTCCTCAAAGGAAAAAAGTGGCAGCATCGGCTGATGGCGTGGCTCCGAGGGAACAGAGGCTGACAGCATGGCTGGAGACTGCGCCAGACCAAAGATGAGCAGGGAGCACGGCCACAGAGGGACCGACGGGGCATGAACCCGAAGATAGCAGGACCCACAGGTGGAGTGCTGGGGCAGCGGTGCAGAGACGCAGTGACCCCAAGGGCGAAGAAGACCTGGGAGGGCTCGGAGAGAGAATAATCAGGGCGGGATCGCCGCCGACCCACCGGGGTAGGAAATTGGAGGGGTCCAAGGGAGACTAGGGGCCAGGGGCTTCCCAGAATGACTGGAGAGGTCCAGATAGGATCCTCAGCTAATGAAAGGGCCGGGTAGTGAGGCCTTAAGTTTGGTTACGGTATTTTGTTTGGTCTTATATTGGATGCCCTAGCTGAGATAGCTGAGGGAGTGTTTCATACAAAGAGGGCCTAGGGGCTATGAGTGGTCTGAGCCTGTGCTGCGACCCTATACTGGGTCAAACAGGGAAAAGGAAAGGGGGAATAGCACCCCCACCACTGAGGAATCGGACCCACAGAAGAAGGACGCACTTGACAGGGCGTGAGGCCGGGGTGTAGGGGTGGCAGAGCCCCAGGATGTGACCGC
>NW_017729022.1:36611537-36623667 GCF_001723915.1 Gavialis gangeticus
TATTGGATGCCCTAGCTGAGATAGCTGAGGGAGTGTTTCATACAAAGAGGGCCTAGGGGCTATGAGTGGTCTGAGCCTGTGCTGCGACCCTATACTGGGTCAAACAGGGAAAAGGAAAGTGGGAATAGCACCCCCACCACCAAGGAATTGGACCCACAGAAGAAGGACGCATTTAAGGGGGCGTGAGGCCGGGGTGTAGGTGTGGCAGAGCCCCAGGATGTGACCGCTGAGGGACCTGGGCCACGGAGTGCGCCGCAACCCAGCCTTGACACTGAAAAACATCAAGTTGTGGCGAGCGAGAACAAGGTTGGGGCCCCGAGTGAAGGAGAGCTTCTCCGATACTGCAGCGGTCCCAAGAGGATAGTGACATCTGCCTACAGGACTAGAACTACCCGAGAAAGGGGGATTGCAACCCGGCGGTCACAATCCTAAAAGCCCATAAGACATTTCTGCTATTGCTGGAGTTATGAGATATAACTTTCCAGCAGCAGAAGAACTGAGGATGTGGACATGTATATATTTGGAATTGTTTCAAAAGAACATTTCAAAAGAGGAGCTGCTGATTGGGAGTGCACAGCAGCTGTTACAGTCTGCCAGTTTGGTGTGGAAAAGCCAGGAAAGAGAAAATGTAGCAAAAGTGCTCCAACTTTAACCCTAGATAAAGCAAGTTTTAGCTGTTCTTTTAGGTTTGTATTGTTCCAGACTTGTCTACACATAACTGTTAAAACACACCTGATGCATGTTGTGGATTAAGTCCCCCAACTTCGGAAACAATTTCAAATGTGTGTCCATACCCTGCTTGAGATATCTTGGTAACAGTATAATTGCTTTATGTCTAATCTGGAAAAAAATCAGTGATATTATTGTGTAACACAAAAGGTCTCTTCTCTCATCATTAAACAATTTGGTATAAGACAAAATCTTCTTTCAGAGATAACAAAAGTCTTCACAAGTTTTACATAGTTAAACTTTTCCTATTATTCAGGCACAAAATTTCTCTCTGCTACTTTTAGAAAATGATGTAAAACCTAGTATCTAGTAGTTCAAAGTGAGAGTGAAAAAGACGTAATGTATAATTACTGAGGCTGTCAACAGTACAGTGACTTCACAAAGTCAGATCCAAGAATAACTAAGACAGTTTTGAGTTAGTTAATTTTTTCAGGCTTTAAAAGCAGAAGGAGCCACAGAAGTTTTGACTGCATCTAGCTCATAGAATCCAACAGAAGAATACAACATAGAGAAACCATTGAATAACTTAGTTCTGAACATATCTTTGAAGAGTCCATGCTTTTGGACAATCAGATGATCCAATTCTTACCAAGAAGCATATGTACAAACACACATTCACATATATTGAAAAGAAAGCAAATATTCAGAGAAGATGCAACAACAGAGAACAGCACAGCTATAAGTTCAAGGCACTGACCTTCGCGGAAGAAGTGGAGTTCCCAAAGTAAGAAGACTGGAAAGTAGTCTTGTACAATGCCTCATGGCCATGCCCAGCAGATAGGGAAAGGGAGTCTGCCTTAACAAGCTACAATATATTTGTCTCTTATCAGTGGCTCTATCTCCATTCCTTTTGGGCTGGCTAAGGTGAAAAAGAAAGGTGAACTCTAAGGTAATATTGCTTCTAAAGAAGAATATGTCTAATTGGGAATATGAAGAAATAGTCATAGGCTAAATGTAATTAGCTGCATCTGGATTTAGCCAAAACACGAGTCAACACTTTATCTTTTGGGAAAGAAGTGTCTTGGGATCTGTAATGACTTCAAATTATTATGATTTGTTTCGTGGTAACAGTTGAGAGCTTCAGTCATGGACAACAACCCCATTCTAGGATGTGCCACACAAAGCAAAAACCGAAGAATAATCCAGCCTCACAGAATTTACAATCTGGAGAAGACCTTGCTTTTTGAGATAACGTCTTCAGAAGTATAGTGTCTCCTTACCAGTAGTCTTTGGCATTGGATCATTTTGATCAGAAGCCGAGTCAAAATAAGCACCAGCAAATAATGGTAAAAAGGTTTCCCTGCACCTAGATGACTCTTTGAGCTAGCATGGTTAAAGCACACCAGCTCCTGTAACCAATGAGGCACAGGAGTGACATGGCCAGATTTACGTCTGGCAGTCTTTGATTTGTCAATCTGATCAGCTAGGTACCCTTTAAGAACTTGGTCATCTGGGCTATGTACAGACGGTCAAAAAGCCTGAGACTGAAATGATTCAATCTTTGCAGGTTAGTCTCATGTGCATAAATTGAACTGATAAACAAGTGGACAGATATTCAGTTTTGATTCCAGAAATGCAGCCACAAGCCTAGAGAGGTGCAGGCCAGAAGCCGGATATGCTAGTGCATGCCTCCCTTCCCTACTGGAGCAGACAGCTTGGGGCAAGACTAACCCCTGAGAGGAGGGGTTTGCAGGGAAGGTGCAAAATATCCTGGGATACCCAGGGACTGTGAGTTGACTTGAATTTGGATGGGGTCTGGGACAGAAGTTCAATAAACTGATTTAACCTAAAACAGTTAAGTCTGGGTGCTTGTACACATGACAAAATTGCCCCACAGAAGATTTGTAGATGTTGTGACCCACACCCATCTCAGCCAATCAGGTAACACTTCCTGATACCTTTTTTGGTTACACCAAGTCATGGCAGGCAACATAAGAAAATAGGAGAGTGAGACACCTGTTGAGTGTGCAGCACTTGGACCCCACCCCACTGTAGCGGCTCTGCCTGGACTCCGCCACAGAGCTTTAAATGCAAGGTCTGAACTCACAGCTCTGGATTACTAGTGAGATATGAGCTCCAAGAAACCTGAGTGCCATCAAATCATTAACAGCTGGAAGCCCAGGAGTGACCCCCTCACTCCTCAAACTGATCACTGGGAGATAATTAGAAGCACTCTGCAGCCCACAGCATGTGGATATTGGGGAAGACAGTTCAGCAGCAGGAGAATGAAACAGCTCCACAACCAGTTTAGTTATGAAAGAAGATTAAAGGAGCTGGGATAAGAGTATGCTGGAGGGGATACAGAAAAAGTAGTTCTGGCTGTCCAATCAGAGAGTGTGATGTATAGCTGAGAAGGAATTTTTTTTACCTTTCTGTGGATACAAGTATTGGGGGCGATGGGGTTTGCCTTCCTCAGAAACATTTGTTTTTGCTGGCAGCCAAGTCTGGGAATTTTGACTGAGTGCCATATTTGAGATCAGGAAGAATTTTACCCCATGGTCAGATTGATACAGACTCTGGAGGTTACTGTGTTCTTTTGTAGCAGGGGAAAGAAATTGCCCTCTTTCTTGGATCTTGAGTGCATTTTAACAATCCTTGCAGTGGCAAGATACTGACAGTTCTTGTCCCCCTGCTTTACCTGTGGCAGGTCAAGATGCTTTTGATGTCTTCGAGCAACCTGCCTTGCGGTTGTGTGATAGGCTTGATTGTGTAGTTTTAGGAGTAGGCTAGACCAGGATTTGTATGGGATGGTTTTAATAGAAATGATCCTTCCTTGAGCAGGGGGTTGGACTGGGTGACCTCGGGAGGTTCATTTCAGCCCTACTTTTCTATGATTCTCTCTCTTCTATCTCTTCTGGCAGCACTCTAGGATTATCTTGGAAGTACCCCAACCATGAACTTATCTTGTATGCTCCTACTTTATGAGATTTTAAATAAACATAGTTCATGCTGGCAGCCCTATGGAAAAACATTTCTTGTTAAGTGCACATGATGTACATGCACATTTACTAAATCTTTTATAATAAGATTTTCACCTGTATGGCCATACAGACCCTGGGCTGGTGAGAAAGTGATTTTGAAAGCTGTAACTGTAGTTTTCTCAGTTTGCTGAAAAAGTTAAGCAAGTTTTGGAAAGTTATTTGAATATGTTAAATAGACTGTCACGGACTCTAATTGTTTTACATCTTTAGAAGGGCTGGAGTGGTTAAAAGTCTCCTTTAGTCAAGTAGGTGAAGAAGAGAACTTCATGCCTGAAACCTTGTCTAACATCTCTCTCACTTGTACAGCTAGTCCAACAAAAGATATCACAAAAAATTCTTGCCTCTTATATATTTCCTGGACCATCACAGCTACAACAACACTCCAACCTTTTCCAGTCAAAGCAGCATTATCAGCTATATAAGCACATATGTAGACCTAGCCATCCTTGCTAGGCTTAGAAAGACCAGTACTGATGGTCTTCATCAGTGGTTCCCAACCTTTCTGGGCTGCAGGTTAGATGAGTGGTGTGACCTTGGTCTATGGGCTAGATCTATGCATGCAGGTGAAATTTGCTATGTGGCCCCAGCCATGCATGCCACCCTGACTCTGGCCCCAGATGTGCAGGATTGGGTCCTGGCCCCACATGCCAGCCCCATCCTGCACATCTGGCTTCAGGGCTTGGAAGCTTAGCAGTGGGGAAGTGGTGACAGCTTTAATTGCCACCATTCCCCTGCTGCCAAATTTCTGGATCTGTGGGGAGCCCTGTAAGCCAGATGACAGGGCTCTGCAGTACAGATCTGGCCTATGAGATTTAGCACCACTGGTCATCAAGTATCAGAGCAGGTGATCCTTCAAAGAAATTTTGAAAAATGTTGAACGAGATTAAACATCTGCTAAGGCTCCCAAACTTGGTGCCTACTGGTAACAGGCTCAGAGACTGCAGATGCATTTGTCTACAGGAAAAAACCCCAGAATCTGTTGTCTTCACAGGCTTCATATTAAATAAGAGGATAATTCTTTTGCAATTGCTTTTGGCCTACAAGTCACATTTTATTTACTTCTGAATTTGAGAATAGTCTCAGAGTAAGATACAATGTTTGCTTTCATGATAGTCCTTTTATGATTGGAAAATGGTTAACAGAGAAGTGGTAACTTATTTTATAATGTATTGAATTTTCTTTGAGCAGATGGTTTCAGTAAGCAGATAAAAATGAAAACATCCCTTTTGGTTTATTTCTGCATGTTTCTAAAGCAAGAGCTAATTTATTACTATGTCATGTCAGTTTTCATCACTGTATTGACCAAAAGAAGTTAAAAGCTTTATTTTTTCTTTCTAAACAGGAAATCCTAAAAAACAATACAAGTCCTTACAAGTATGTCTTAGTCTCCTCCTCCCCTCTTCTCTTTGAATAGGGATGCCATAATGGCACCTGCTGCTAATTATTAGATTTCAGTATTGCTTCAAACTTCACTGCAGTCTGCCCCCTCTGACTAAGAAGTCATTGTTTTGAAGTGATTTAATAGTGCAAAGATCATGGCAAGTTGTATCCTTTTGTTTTTAATTTTCCCCCTGAGGGAAATTTGTTCCAATTAGTGCCTCAGTTAGCAATTATTGCTATACAGTACTCTGATTGTTATTTCTGTCTGAACCAGCAGACTCAAAATCACAAAATCCCATGTGCAATGGAACATATACACTAGCCCAATGCATTTTCTGTAAAGAAGATCTATTGTTAGGGCTCATTTTCCACTGTATCTTTGAATGGAGTCTTTCTTCATTGTCGATAGATTCCTGTCCCACAGATATGCAGAAGTTGTTTTAAAAGCTAGCTTTGCTGCCAGAAGTGTGTGTGTACCTAATGGATATCAACAGAAATGTTCCAAAGCTCTTCAGATAGTTTATCTTTTACCGCTCCGTCCTGCCCAGAGTCTGATCTCTTGCTCACATTGATTAGCCCCGTATTTCACCAGTAGTCCTGTTGACTCCAGTGGTATTATACTCCTCACTGTGAGGACTGTATTCTCACCCACACCAGAAATACACAGTCTTTTTGCCCCCATTTCCATACAGAAAGAGCAAGGCCAGAATCTCCAATGCACATCACATTTGCTCTAGCAGTGTGAAAATATAAAGAAAGAAGACTTATGAACACAGCTAGTTCGGTCAGATATTTAAAAAATCAAGAAGTAACACTGAACAGAGACTAGTTATGCTGCAAAAGGTATCCTCTGAATATAAAACCTTAATGATGTTTACAAAAAAGGATCATAACTTTAAGTGTTTCACTTTTCTGACTACAAACAATTACTTTTAAGACAGAGGCTGTATGATTTAATGGAGAACTAACCATGATTAGAAGGTTCACACATCTATTTTTCATACAAAAAATCATGACAAGTAGGACTGCAGAAATGTAGCTCCTTATCATTTATCAGAATCTGAAACTGTGTAATACTGAAGACTTTAATTTCCAGAAGTTGCATTCAGCCAGAATCTCTTTGGTGAGTGATAGACACAAAATATCTTTAAACATTACCAAGTAATGAGAAAATGCCATTAATTGAATTACCACTATATACATACTGGACCTGTTCCCATAAATATTTACCAAGAAAAAGTTGCTAAAGAATCCACAGACTACTGAATTCCATTGCTGTGATTTATGAAAAGGTAAATAGCATTAATCGCAATGTTCTATGTATTTTATATTAGGATAGTAGACTGGGTGGCCCTTCCTCAGCAGCTGTGACAAAACTACCATTGCTTTCATTTCTCTTTTCAGAGAAGCTGGAATCTTTCTTGGAATCTTTTCCTTAAATACAGAATTTTGAGTCAACGAGCTGGCAAAGATGCTGCCTTACTACAGTATTATTACTAGGCAGGACCTCCAAGCACAGAAATTATTCCAAAACTCACTGGAGCCAATGGAAAGGCTTCCATGGCTTTGCATCAGATCAGTAGTCAAAATAATAACTGTAGTCCATAAGAAATGTGGTCTTCTGAATGGAAGTTCTGTGCACTGACTGTAGAGGAAAGGATTTGGTTTCATCAGTGTAGAGACCCAGGCCAAGTGGTCACACCAGGATAGGGCCCAGGTGCTGCACACTCAACAGGTGTCTTATTCCCCTATTTTTGTATCTCACCTGCCATGACTTGGTGTACCTATAAAGGATGTCAGGAGGTGGTACCTGATCATCTAGGGTTCATTGATACCAGTGTAGGTCACAGTGTCCAAGAATCTTCTGTGGGGCCTCCCATACACCCCACCCCTCTCCATTCTGGTGTTCTGTTGGTGATTAAAGTAGGCGCTTGGTCTTCCTAGGCATCTGGCTTCCTCTGCTAGGTAGAATGGTCCGTGAAGGAAGGAAACTGAGCAGCCTGGGGTCAGCATGAATTAGCTTAGCCTGGGAGTCTTGGTAAAGTTCTGTGGTTAGTGGTGTATCCAGCTCATGTAAGAAAATGAATAAACTAATACAACTTAAATAATGGTGTCCGAGTCTGCTTCAGGCCTCACCTTAGCCCAGCAGCATACCTTGACTGGGGCTCTTTGGGGTTTACCCCTTGATATGAGCCCAGTCGGAGTGAGCTGGCCTGTCTTGGGCCAAGCCCTTTGGGTAGTTGGGGGCCACAGGTATTACAAACCCCTGTGGGACCCCTAAAGGTACCTGACCTCCACTGGCTGTGTGACAGTTAGGGTTCCATGGGGACAGCTGTTGTCGAGCTGGTCCTGGATTGCAGGTCCTCAGCTCTGGTGTAGGGATGTGGCATGGACCAGTGTCTATCCCTTTCTTCCCCCTCTTCTGGGGCTGGTGGTACCTTATGCAAGAAGTTCAGGGCTGGCTGGGGCCAACCTTGCAAAGGGGGTCATAAAAGCTCCAGCCAAGTCTGAAACACAGCCTGCCAGGGAATGGAGTGGGACAGCAAAGCCAGTAAAATGGTAGTCAGAGGTGGTGGAGAAAGCAAAAGGGTGGAAGCAGCCATCACCCAGGGACCATGAGTCTTAAAGGGGCTCTGTCCCTTCAAAGTCAAGTTTCCTTTTTTTCTGAAGTGGGGGCTCTTCTTAATTGTTTTTTCCCTCTTGATTGTGTTACTGGGAAAATGGGGGTATTGCCTGACCCAGCAAGGAGGTGGCAGGAGGAATAGAAGCTTTTCCCTGAGAGGATGCATCAACCCTGATCTAGGGGTCTGGACCCAGGGTTGCCACCATGTAAAGGCTGCAGGTTAATAATCTGCAAGACCATAAAAGGGACGGATATGAACTGACTGATTAACACACTGAGAGATAAATTGATTTAAGCTTCATACATTCCCATGGGGTAATTTCCTACCCTAACACATATTTTGTGCATTATCTTAGAGTTAATTAGCTCTAAAAATTTTCTTTTTAGGATAATGTTACTGGCACCGCAGTGCACAATATCCCCAAAAAACAGCCAGATTACATGAATGGTTTGCTCTCTGTGGATGAAAAACTGCCCAGGGTAACATGCTGGCATGAATGTGTTTTTCCATGTGGGGTAACAACTTACCCCAAGCCCATGTTAACACATTACCCCGTGACAGGAGTACCTCTACTAGAGTCTTTCTATCGGTGACTCCACCCTCTTGTTATGGGCCAACCGCCTGCTTTACTCACCTGCCATGCCTTGATCTTAACTGATTAATTAATAGATGTAATTAGCGGCGGGCTGCCCATTTTATTTGCCCCGGTGCCAGGGGGCGCTATCTGTGGCTCCTTTTCCTCCCCTACACCACAGCCCAAGCCTCGCAGATGGTACTGATGTGGTTTTGACCTGGACCTTGCTGTAATTTGGCCCTCTCCTTGACTTCCCTGGGCTTCCACCGCCCTGTCTCGTCCCATGCCTTCCTGATGCTCTGCTGCCCCTCCTCTTGGTGAGGCTTCCTGCTGCCCCCACCCCCCGGGACTTCTCGCAGCCCTCTCTCTCTGGGGCTGGGGCCAGTGGACCCCAAAATGCTGTGCCTTCTCTGGCGCCGGGGTCCCCATGCTACCATGGAGCCCCTATGAGGCCTCCTCCAATTCATAATAGCCTCATTCGGTCCTCTGGTGTTATAACTACAAACAGAAAACTCAAGCCCCTGGGCTATAACATAAAATCTAAGCCATCTGGCTACCCATCATTCAAATCCCTACCAGGAAATTCTCCACCCTGTATCCGCAAACAGAAGCTGCTCGTGCCCTCAGGCTTCTCTACTCTGCTTGCTCCAGCAGAGCTCCTTCTCCCTTGGCTGCTAGCAGAGAACTGCCCTTCTGGCTTCACTCCTGGGGTTTATATGTGCCAGGCCCTGCCCCTTCCTGTCAGCTGACTCCCCAGCAGTTGTGCTAGCAACCCACACCTGTGCCTCTGCTCTGAGAGTAGCAGGCACCTTAGTGTCCTGCTACATACCCCAATGCAATTTCTGTATAAATGACAGGCCAAGACCTGTTGAGTGGATGCATCTGAAAGGTCAGCATTTATTCACAGTTAATTCATGTCCACTTCCATGGTAACTAATGGATGGCCATCCTTCACTCTGCTTTTGCAGAAGATGTGGTAATCCCTTTTATAGCCACTTTGTTTGCAGGCTGCAAGGTCATGAAAACACCCTGCCCTTTGCCAAAACCCCCTCCCAAAACCTTTGTCACACCCAAATCCACCTCTGCTCTCTTGCCTCATGGCAAAACTCCACCTCACCTGCCCCTTTCAGAACATACAAGCTAGTTTGCCTTGCCTTTGTTGGAAGTGAGGACAAGGAGCAAAGGGACAGTAGAGAAGAAAAAAAACAACATCCTACTGCAATACAGCGTACACTATGGAGTCCCCTTCAATGGTAAGGGCTTGACACCCCCACATGCCCCTTTTACCTGCTCTCAATTGTTACCTCTCAGCTCCATGTTCTTGGGAAACCCTGGCACAGGACGCAGCCTGTCTGACTCACAAAGATTTCCCCCTCCCCTCCTCTACCTGAACAAGAACTGATTATGAAAGACAATGAACATGCAGTGGAAGACACACCTAAAGCCCTCCAGATAAGGGTGACAAGAGTGAAACAACTGCCCTAGGCCTCTTTGCATCTGAGATGGAACCCTATGACAATTCATTTACATGGGAAATGGAGAACAGAAAGCCCGAAGCAAAGACTGCAGTGAATTCTGGGATCAGAGAAGCAGGGGAGCACAGCATGTGCTCCAAATGCTAATCAACCCACATTTACACACACACAGCTCAGCATTTATCAGACCAATTCTATTCTGGATTTGCAAAGGATCCCCCCCACATACACATGCACACACACACACACACACACACACCCCTCATCTAACCAGAACTAAGCAGAAGTAAAGTTTAATAGGCATCTCAGGCCGTACATTCCCTGGTCCCATTATGGGAGTCCTATTTAAACTTGATTGACTAAAACTCGGTAGCTGGGTTAGGGAATGCTGAGGCAAGAGACCGAGTCAGAGTGGGTATGGGCAACATCTGAAAAAAGGTAAAGGGTTCATCACAGTGTCCAGCCTGTTGGAGCCCTGAGCACATGTGTTGTCATACTTTTCCCAGGATGACTGGTAGAAGTCCTCCCCACAAAAGTTTATGAAAAGTCATGCTAAGATGAGGCTTGTTCACAACAGGTAAAAATCCAAAATCCTGATGCTGCAAGCTATTATTTCTGAAGAAACAATGAGGTATCCCATCCAGTATATCTGCTATCCATAAGAATTTTAAGCTGGTTCCTAAGTGTCTGGTTACTCCTTAACCTTATGTTTTTCCTGGTTATTAATCAGTTTCTTGAGATGTTCTAAACCAGATAACCCCTTGTCAATAGAAAAGACAATTATTTACACTATTAAAAGAATGCTTTGAAGAAGCTGAACTGAGGGTATAAAAGTCTGTAAAAAAGCAGCAAAGTTGTGCTTCAAAAGGAGAAATCTCTTTGACACCATCCACTGTTGTTCTTGAGAAGCTGCAAGAAACAGATGTCTCCCTTCAAGGATTGTGGTAAGAACTTCACCTGTCAGCTTTGGAACCCAAGTGCCTTGGACTGGTGAGATCCCAGCTCTCGCTCTCTCTCTCTTTTCTTTTTTTCTCTCTAGGTATAGATTTCTGAACCTGAATTGTATTAGTTGAGCTTGAGCTAAGTTTCCCCAAATACTTAGTGAAACAAGGGTAATACTGTAATTGTTTGTGTTTGTTTTTCCTTTGCATGTCTACTACTACTCGTACCATTATATATTTCACATACGTAGCAATAAATAACTTTTATAATCAAACTGGTAGTAACTGGGTATATTTTTCCTTCTCTACTTCTCCTTCCCCACTTGCTCTGCAGCAACGCTTCTTTTATCTAAGCTAAAGATCCCTGTGAAGCCCAGAAATACTGTGGGGTCTGCTCATCAAGAGGCTAAAGATTGGGACGTGCTGAGTTTGAAACACATAAGGGGATCAGTTTATACAGGCTGATTGACCCAGTTTGGCTTTGACATCCCCTAATGAACTGAATGCTGGCCCATGAGGGTGTCGGCTGGACACCCAGCTGGATTCAGAGGTATTCTGTTTACCGGTGTGCTTGTGTGTCTGATTGCAGTTTATTGTTGCTCTGATGAACTGATTCTTGGCATATAAGGGTGTCAGCCTGTCCATGCTTATCAACTTGGCTGAGTCAGGCGTTTCACATTAATCTGTGTGTGTTTGTGTGTATGACTGATTTGGTGGTTGGAGGAACCCAGCCCCATTGAAACTGAGTCCTGCAAAATAGCTCCATTGGGGGTGAGGACTTGCAGAAGGGAGATATACAGCTCCATATAGAAACACAAGTACAGAAGCAGCACATTGATAGAATTACAAAGACCCTAGAAACGTATCTCTAATAAATGAGCACACCCCAAAGTGATGGGCAAATCTGGTAACACAATAAGTCCCTGCATGTGTGGTTTCCAAGCAGCATCCACCCACATTTGGCTTGCCTGCGAAGGGTGGATGCTGGTCTTTGACTTGTGTGCCCAAGGAGAGGATGCTACCTAAGCTGCCATAGGGCAGGGCAGAATTGCTTCTGTGACAGCATAGGTGGACAGGCTTGTCTATAATTGTTATTTATAGGCATTCAGCAGTAATCAATTTTTTATTTTTTTCTGCAGCCCTGGATAAGAAGGCAGTACATATTCAGTGCTGAAGTCTGCCTTACACAGGTAACCAGGGATGACAGCAACACATCCACTGATGAAATCTTATCCCCAGCCAGTGATGCTGACTTTGTTCCAGATATGGGAGATTGTTCAGAGCAAGAAGACCATGTGTCTATGGAAGCGTCAATCATCTCTCTCAGATGAGGAGGAGTTGGTGCCACAAGCAGAAGTGATACCAGCACTTCCAGTGGGAAAGGGGCCACCATGGAAGACTGAGGAGAGCTACAGCAGGACGTGGA
>NW_017729022.1:36628667-36629247 GCF_001723915.1 Gavialis gangeticus
CGTCAATCATCTCTCTCAGATGAGGAGGAGTTGGTGCCACAAGCAGAAGTGATACCAGCACTTCCAGTGGGAAAGGGGCCACCATGGAAGACTGAGGAGAGCTACAGCAGGACGTGGAGCAGAACCACTGCCACCATCCCCTGAAAACATTGCAAATGGTGACACCTTTAGAAAAAGGAATGGCAGAGTGTGGGGAAAAAGTCCATAGGTAATATATCATCGGAGAACAGCCAAGGACATAGTCCATGAAAGTGCTGGGCCAACAAGAGAAAGTAATAAAGACAAAGTGGTAGAAACATTCCACCTGTTTCTCTCACAAGATATCCTGACTGTTATCATACAAGAAACAAACAGAGAGGCAGAAAGAAGATTCAGGGAGTGGAATGATAGCCATCCTGAAAATAGAAAGGAGTGGAAAAAGCTGGACAAAACAGCTGAATGCCTACATTGGCCTCCTTCTGCTCAGTGGTCTATACCACGGTGATCACGAGGCCCTGGAGGAGTTGTGGGAGCAACACACGAGGCGTACCCTGCTTCTGTGCCACCATGAGTTTAAAACAATTCCATCAAATCACCAACT
>NW_017729022.1:36629258-36633320 GCF_001723915.1 Gavialis gangeticus
TACAAGACAGGAAGGAATATTGTGGGTGACAGTTTCTTCACAAGTACTAACCTGGCTGAAAGACGGCTATAGCAGGACTCGACCTATGTGGATACAATTTGGAAAAACAAGGCTGATATCCTAAACAAAATGGAAGCAAACTGAAGAAGGATGGATGAAAACTTTTACATCCATTTTTGCTTTTGATGGGGAACTTCCAAAGAAGTCCAAAGTTGTGCTGTTGCTGTCAAGCATGCACCATGACTATTCAGTGGGTGGAGAGCAAAGAAAGCTGGACATCATCCATGACTACAATAAAAACAAGGGTGGGGTTGATAACCTTGACCACTTAGTCCATATGACCATCTGCCAATGGAACATCAACAGGTGGCCAATGACATTATTTTTCAATATGCTGGATGTGACTGTCATCGCTAGCCTTATCATTTGGCTAGTCTACAATGCAAACTGGAAGCAAAGATCACATTTAAGAAGATGGCACTTTTTTTTGCAGAAGCTTGGAGAACAGTTGATCAATGGACAAGTAAAATGAAGAATGATGGATACACGTGATCTGTCTAAGTCCGTCAAGTCTGGTATGACTACCCTAAATTACAGATTGCCACAATGCACCCCAGTAGAACCTTCTGCAAGCATGAGTGGACATTGTGCTTTTTGTCCAAGGACAAATGACCTCAAAACCTGGAAAAAATGTGAAGATTCTAAGCGATTTGCTTGCGTGAACCACAGTACATCACTGCTGCTTTTTGAGGAATGCAATATTTAGGTAAAACAGTTAGTAAACATTTTTGGAAGTAATTGTTAGTTTGAACATAGTGTGAACTGAAGACTTAGCAAATTGTTCAGTCACATTTTTAAACTAAAAATACTTTAAATTTTGTTCATAGTTCTACTTAAATAATATTGTGGGTTTAAATCATCATAAATACTCTTTCAAACAATCCTATGTTTAATAAATAGTTTTTGGTACATTTATACTGTTGTCACTGGTTCCATTTTGTTCATGCTGGTGGGGTAACAAGTTACCCCATTAGAACAACAATGGTTACAGTTTCATGAAAACGGATGAGGGTTAAGTTTGTTCTGGCATTGGGCTTTCTTTTTCTTTTCTTTGAGAATCTCTCAGTAGAAATGGATCAACCCAAGCATTAGGTCAAATTGATTTGAGCTGACCATTTTAGACGAGCTGATTCAAATTGATTGACTCATACCTCAATGAGACAATTGATTTAAGTTAATCTTTGTTACTGAACTGACTGAAATTAAGTGACATAGTGTAACCTCCCATGCTTGTCCTTTGATGATTGGCGGGACTTCTTGCCCAGAGAGGGTATATTTGTTCTCCAGTATGTAAACAGTTTGCTGGTTCAGGCATCTGCGTGGGTGCTATAAGTTCATTCCTGCCACATCTTTGGTGTTACAGAAAATAGAGAGGCTGATCTTCCACGCCCTCATACAGCCTTCACACGAACACCATGGGTCCCGCGTCTCAGGACTCTGCCTCCCCTACACACCACCTAGCACCTCCCAGATGACAATACAGGTAAAGAAAGTCCAGACCAAATTTCAGCAGTCTCTGTCCAGCGTTGCAGCAAAAGGTTACCAAAATCCTCCATGCTGATATATCTCCTCCACTCAGGAGGTAAAATTCCATATCAAAACACTGTCTGTGCACTGAGGCTAGGGATAGTTAGCTGTCCTTCCCCTCAGCTCAGTTTCTGTATTCACAGCTATGCTGTTCTGTCTGCAGGTTGTCCTGGCCCACCTCCGGCCATCGCCACTCCCAAGGCCCAGTCCCTGCTTCCTGGTAGGTACTCCAGCTCCTCCAAGCCGACTCTAGTGGGAGTCGCTTGCTGCCGCAGTTCCCATCTTTCACCCCTGCCAAGGCAATCCCTCCAACATGTGGCTGTTGTGGTGCTGCTGCAGCCACTTGTGGTCCCCCTGCACTTTGAGTCCAGGCTGGTTTTAGGCTCTGCTATCACATACCATTCCTCCTGATGGGCCTGGAATGCCCTTATCAGCTGGGCTCAACCTGGGGTCAGCATCCCCAGATGTGCTTGGCGTGCTTCTGGGTCACCGTCAGGGAGCCTCGGCCCAGCTGCGGCCATGGCCGATTGAGCTCCACTGCAACACATAGATATTACAGAGGGATTGACACATGCTGCTTGCTGCACAGGCTTGCCTGAATCATAGACTGGAGGGAAGCTAAACTAAGTTATGGCCATAAGAGGTGGACAACAGCACTACAGGCCTCAGTAGAATCAAGGTGCAGAAAATCACTGTCTGCTGGGATGTGGTAAGGATGGCATGTAAGGAAAGAAAAGGAGGAGCCCCACAAAAAAAAATCTCTCTCAGTGAGCAGAGAAGGTTATTACTCAACCTGCATGCACCTCCTCATAAGCAACAAGAAACATCAAGGCATGGCAGGAAAGAGACGGCCAGCCAGAGAGCCCCAAGGGATGGTGAGGTAAAACAGTTATAAACTACTGCAAAACCATTTCAGGCTGCACATAAGGAAGAATTTCTTTACTGTCTGAGTCCCCAAGGTTTGGAACAGCCTGCCATCGGAGGTGGTTCAAGCACCTACATTGAACACCTTCAAGAGTAAATTGGATGCTTATATTGCTGGGATTCTATGACCCCAGCTGACTTCCTGCCCTTTGGGTGGGGGGCTGGACTCGGTGATCTTCCAAGGTCCCTTCCAGCCCTAATGTCTATGAAATCACAGGCTGGGCATCCCTGATACTCACCCACCACATTTTGATTTCTTGTTCTAGTGCGGGAGGTTCTCCTATAGTTGGGACTTGCTCGGAGGTGTTGCCTGTAGACATACTTAGGGCTCCTCCTCCCCTACACCCCTTTCATGCACCTACCTGATGGACTTGGCCCTGTGGTAGATGGTCTGAACCTCGCAGATGCTGACCCTTGTGACATAATCCCAATCTAGTCACAAAATGTATTTTCTTTCTGCCCACAGCCCACAGCTTCTAGTTGCAGGCTGCCTGCAAGACATGGGTCCCTTCAGCCAGGCTTGGCCTATGGTGTCCTTAATGGACCCAGACAGTCACTCTCCTTCTCTGTGGCCACATTCCTTCTGACCCAGAGTCAGGCTGGTAGGCCTTCTGCATCTCAGCCCAGGATCCCCAAGGGCCCCTGATCCCTCAGCCGCAGATGTAGTCTATGAGCCTAAGCTCTGGTTCCAGAGGCAACAAAAATTTACAAAGAAATCCAAAACTGAAAAGTGGCAGGGAGGTAATGCTCTCTCCTCCTTACTCACACGTCTGTGTGTGTATGTGTGTGTGTGTGTGTGTGTGTATCAGTGGTTATTCCCTCCGCGTCCTTCCTGGATCCAATGCCGAGTGCCGCTCCATCAAAAGGCAAACTCCTCTTCAGGACTGCATCCTGGGTCCCTGACTGGAGTCAGTGCTGGTTGTGCTAGGTGGGAGTTCACAGCCACTTCTCAACTGGTGCTCCCTGGCTCCTTCCTGGCTTTTAAAATTACTGGCTGGTACTGCTGGATGACGTCACCACCCTGTGCTGGTCCCAGCTACACAGATAAATGGCTGACAAAGCATGCAGGTGGTTCTTCTTTCAGCTGCTAGCTCTCTGCCGCCGCTCCCACAAGTATTTCCCTGTCACGGGGCTTTCGGGGTTGTTCCCCCAGGGCCACAGGGTTCTCCTGCTGCAGTTCTGGCCCCAGGAAAGGGGTTTCCACCCCCTTTCTCTCATTGCTCCATGACAGTAGTGTATTTATTCTCAGTCAAATAAGTATGCAACCTACCTGTTTCAGTGACATGCTGTTGTCACTGTTATTTATCATTGCCTGGACTAAAGTCAGGGATTAACATACAGAACATGTTCTCAGCATGTTATATTATATTAGTGCTGTGGGTGGGTTGTGAGAGATGGCAATAATAGAACTTAACTAAGTAACAGCTCAGAGGGAACAAGATTTCTAAAGCCAGTCACACAAATTTTGCTTCTACAAAATAAAAGTGTGAAAGATCTAATAAAGAAAGGGGTGTTTTTAGTTCTCTTTGTACACAACAGATAACTAGTGTG
>NW_017729022.1:36638320-36650141 GCF_001723915.1 Gavialis gangeticus
TAATAGAACTTAACTAAGTAACAGCTCAGAGGGAACAAGATTTCTAAAGCCAGTCACACAAATTTTGCTTCTACAAAATAAAAGTGTGAAAGATCTAATAAAGAAAGGGGTGTTTTTAGTTCTCTTTGTACACAACAGATAACTAGTGTGGTTTGGCTTTTTTGTTCATTTCATTCTAGAGACAGTAGTCAGGTGTTATAGCAGGCATCAATTATAACACTACCTTATAAGAAGCTGCATGTTATCATAGCCTATTTGCAGCAATGGAGCAGATGTTATTCAATTACAAGGCTAATAAGGTTCTGATGTAACTCTCTGGTATAAAACTGCAATGAATTTATGTAATGCTGAAAAAGTGGGATGTGAAAAACTCAGTCCAGGAACACTCAGAGAGGATGATCTCAGTTTAGTAATCTGAAGATTAATATTTTAATTTGGCTCTATAGACATAAACTTAATTAGGCCTGTATGAAGTACTTGGAATGATTTAAAATTGTATTTACATATACACAAATATATAAGGAAGTTAGAGACTGTGACAGTCAAAGCAATTCTAGTTATACATTTGAATGTTTCAACTGCTCAATATGGTCTTTACCAGTAAATATGTGGGGAAAAATGTTTTCCTGGTCAACTTAATTGAGGCTGAACTCAGAGAAATCTGCCTGCGTAGATCCTGACTTATTAACTTGTCTGTAAAGTGTGAGTTTCCTTTAAGAGATAACATCATTTTACTTGCAAATGATATTTTCCTAACTTGGTCAGTCCACATATAATGACTATTTAGCTAATTCACAGAAGGAAATTTCTCTAGCTTGAATCCTGAGCTGACTCACCCACTTCTCCTGATTTCCCCGTGAAACCACTTCTATGACACTTAGGAGCAATTTATTTATTCACTGTTTAAACAATGAATGCATATGAAACAAAATAGTGCTCAGAAAGCATAAAGAAAAAGGAAAAAAGACCCAGATTTTGTCAGCTCCATAGGAAATATCATTATATGGATACAGGGGAGAGGCACACAGATGGAAGGTGACACTACTCACTGCAACACAGCAGGATTCATCAACCTAATAGATAGTTTAAATTTCCTGTTAAAGACAGGCTGTTAGGCTAACTTGGTATTTTTCCACTCACAAAAACAGGAGACTGCATGCTGTGATTAGATTGTGTCTCCTGATCCTCAGCCTACACCTGTTTTGAAGAATGCTCTGCACCTGAATCGCCTGAATGGATTCTATTGGAATTTTGTCATAGAATAGTCTTGAAAATAATCAGAGCTTATCTTCCATGAGTTTAGGTATATTTTATTTATAGCTTCTGATCTAGGGCAGACCAATTACCTTGTTCTATCCATGTGAAAACTCACATAAACCTGACTTTATAAACTGACTGGTATCACTAGTTGCTATGGTCCACAAGACCAATAGGCTGGATAGAAGAGATGGCTCCCTTAGGATACTGGCCATTTGTAGTTGCTAGATATCTTGAAATCATAAGACTTAGACTACAGCTGCTCAGATTTCTGGCCTTGTGAGCAATGTCAGGTACAGCTGTAATCATCAGGGCTATAAACAAATTCAAGGAATAAGCTTATTACAGGACACCAGAAGGTTATGGCTGTAAAGCTCTTGTTAGATGGTACTGCAATGATCACACAGAAAATCCTTAATTTTTTGGCTTTCTCAGCTTAGGAAAAATTGTTTCCAATCTGGAAATGCCCTCTCAGAGGACACTCCAGTTAGGTATCTCTTGGCTTGATTTCTGTGAGCCTAGTCTCTGGAACAAAATTGCTGTTTTGCTACAGCTGATTGGTCTGCCAAAAGGAAAGGCCCATACATGAGTTCATCATTAACTAGGAATCACTAGTATTCCCTGATTCCTCCAGCAAACTGTCCCTACCATTAGTAGTTCTTTTAAAGATCCTGGTAGAAATTGACGCAAAGGGAATGGCACATAATTGGAGATGTAGCCAGCCTCCTCAGGGAACACTTGAAGAATTTTTGGTGCTAATACTATACAGCAGAGGTGTCAAACTCAGCAGAGGTGTCAAACTCATGAATAATGTGGGGCCAGTTTGTGGCCTAGATCAGGACTGCAGACCAATCCCATACACTAGATCTGGCACCTGGGGTCAGTACAGCGTGACCACATGCAGAGTACAGGTGCAATCTGAGACCTACAGGCAGTACCATAGGCCAAGTGGCAGGGCTCTGTGGGCTGAATCCAGCCTACAGGCTGTATCTGACAACGCTGCTTTACATTCAGGTCCACTAAGGCACAGTAAGCTGTAAGCAGGGGCACTGACTGGCTGACTCCCAGAGTCCCAGTTTGGATGTGGGATGGAGACCATTTATTATGTTCATTTTTTGGAAGGACCACAAATACTGAACCTCACCTTTCCTGGTCAGTTCAATCCCTAATTTAAAGAGATGTCAGATTTAGCATATAGATGTCCTTGGGGACTAACTGTCTCTGATTCTTTTTTGCAAGGCACCTTGAGCATGAAAAGATGTCTGAAAATATTCTCAGAACTTTATTAAAAGTCTCTGGAAAATTGATGGTTCAGTAATTAGTTCTCAGTTCTCTGAAACGGACAGGCCCTCTTAGATAGCTTTGTCTACAGTCAAAGCTATCAAATAGTACAAAATTTGCTCTGGGAGTTTGGAGTCAAACAAGCAGATGACGTGGCTGGTCCAAAAAAGTTGATGTTGGATGATCATCACCTTGATGCTCATGGTGTTTGCTTGCAAGAGGACGCTGATATTGGTGCATCTGTCTTCCTGCTTGATTTGAAGGATCTTCTGCAGGCAGCGTTCATGGTATTTCTCCAGCAACTTGAGGTATCTCCTGTATGTTCTCCATGTCTCAGCTCCATACAATAAGGTGGGGATCATGACTACCTGATAGACCATTAGCTTGGTTTCGGATCTGATGTTGCAATCTTAGAACATCCATTTCCTCAAGCATCCAAAGGCTGTACTTGAATGTTTAAGGCAATGCTGGGTTACTTCATCTATGTCAGCCTTCTGTGAGAGATGGGTTCCGAGATGGGACCTTAGTCTTCTGAATGTTAAATGTCAGGCCCATTTTCTTGTATGCCTCATAAAGACATCAACAATCACAAGAAGGTTTGCTTCTTAATGAGCACACAATACAGCATCATCAGTGTACTGGAGCTCAGTGATTGAGGTCAGGGTGGTCTTGGTTTTGGCTTGGAGTTGGCTAAGATTAAAAAGTTTACCCTCTATTCAGTAGTTTACCTCCACTCCGACTGAAAGCTTATTGGTGGTCAGATGTAGCATCATAGTAAGGAATATTGCAAAGAGTGTTGGAGCGATGATGCCGTCTTGCTTAACTCCCATCTTAACGTCAAAGGGATCTGTGATAGATCTGTCACTGAGGACCATGTGGCAAGGTGCATCTCCAGCGGTGGCCATGAAGACCCTGGGGTTCCTGCAGTCCTTACTGTCCGGGAACTCATCCCTTCATTTGCCCTCCACTCTTTGATGCTTTTTTACTATTATGATGGAGAGGTTGCCCCATGGCTTTCCAAATTTCTCTCACAACATGACTACCAGGTTCACTGTGGTCTCTGCCTTATGGGCTAACTGCATGGCTCCTGTCTTTCCCTACTCCATGCCTTGCAGATGGCATCCTCATAAATGCTCTCTTTCACTTAACACTGCCTCTGAGGCTTCTGGACCTTTGCTGTTCCCACACTCTCAGCCTCTCAATAGGCTCCTGGACCCTCACTGATCCCATGCTCTTAGCCCCTCAATCTGGGCTCTGGACCCCTCCCTGGGTCCCTAGGAACCTCTTCCTCCCTTTAGTTCATCCCCAAACTATCAGACTGCTTCCACTGTTCTCTTTGTGGTGGTGCTCCAGAGCTGCAGTCCTCCTGCTGAGATGGTATTCTCTCAGCAGGCTCCAGATGTTACTACTGGGCTTCTCTTAGGGCCCGGGCTTATACCTCCTCTAAGCCCAGCCCTCCTCCTGAGTCAGGTGACTCCCTCTATCAGGCTTAGCCTCACCTGCCAGCTCCCTGGGTCAGCTGACTCTCAATGAAACCTGGCCTGCACCTGCCTGTGGCTTCACAGGCTGCCTGACCACTTAAAATAGCAGGCACCCTAGTGCCCTGCCACAGAGCATACACCACAATGTGCAGCTAATCAAGTTTTATGGGTTTTTTCTTCTTCTCTTTGAAGGTGAGTGTGGTACTTGTGTTGTTAGCTACCTCCTTACGCTTATAACTTAGCAGCTGAATTGTTATGATCTTCTGGACAGGGCTGTAGAGAATGGTCTAGTAGAGTGGTGCTCCATGTTTTGGCCCTGCAGGCCAAATGAGTGGTGCTGGACTGGTCTGTGGAATGGATCAGACCCCATGTGCTGGGATTGGGCTTGCACTGCCCCCACCTGGCTCCATGTACCAGGATCAGGCCTCTGCTGCCCATATACACTGGGTTCAGGCCCCAGGGCCCCGCACTGCCCCTGTGTATCAGGATCAGGCCCTACGCTGCCATTCAAGCCCAATCTAGTGCAAAGGGCCATGGCATACAGGGCTCTCTAAGCACAGCTGCACCCCTCTTTTGGATTGGACCACACCATGGGAGCCTCCAGGGGCTTTTTAAGCCCTTAAGGGAAATGAAAATCCACATCCCCTCCTCTTCCCCCTCCCCCCACCTGATGTTGTTTGCTTCCCCACTGTCCTGGGTGTGGGGGAAACACCAGAGCTGTTTATGCCTGTTCCAGCTGAGCTGAATGTGGTCTGCACTCACTTAGGGATGGGAAAAGTGGTAGTGGGGGTGGACAAGGGGAGAAGATTCCCTTCCCTGCACCTGCTCCTGGGGGATAGGGAAGGGAGGGGGGAACTACTGTTGTTGCTGTTGCTGCTTCCCATGTTCCCAGATGAGCTCAGCACTGGCATAGCCCAGCTGTGACAGGCAGGAACAGCTCTGGTGCTTCCCTGTCCCCTGGAACAGTGGGGAAACCAACAGTGATAGGCAGGGGAAGGGGAGAGGAAGGGATGGAGAGGGGGAGTTTTGCTTGCTCTAGGGACCTAAAAATGTCCCTGGAGACTCCTGAGCTAGGGGCAGAAATTACACATGTAAATGATCAGAAACCAGTTCAAATCTGTAACAAAACAGAAGTTCAGTTCATTTAAACCACTTTTAAATGGCCACAACAAGGTCAGGATAAACCTGGATGGATGTAGTATCAGACTTAACTGATTTAGGGTAAATCCATTTATTGAACTTTTGTCCCAGATCCCCTCCTGATTCCACTTAATTCACAGTCCCGCAGCATCCCAGGATGCTTTGCACCTCTCCCACAAACTCCTCCTCTCAGGGTGGGAAGGCTAGTCTTGGCCAAAGCTGCCTGCTGCAGCCCAGGAGAGAGGCATGCTCTAGTGCCTGCCTGGCTTCTGGCCTGGGCCACTGCTGGCATGTGGCTGCATTTCCGGAATCAAAAGCGAATGCCTGTTCACCTGCTTATTGGTTCAATCTGCACAGTTTAGATTAATCTGTAAAGACTAAATTGATTCAAACCTTGTACTTTTTTACTGTCTGTAGTTAGCCCTGAGGGCAGTCTGCCTGCATCAGTGAGGGTGGAGGAGGCTGGGAGCTAGGGATACAGCCACCCCTGTAGTGTGGGTTGCTGAACGCTGCACCCCTCTTTGGGAAATCCTGGATCCACCCCTGTACAGTGCTGGGGGCTGGATCTGGCCCACAGGCCTGGAGTTGAGCACCTCTGGTCTAGTATGTGCAGATTAGCCTGATTAGTCTGAGGCAAAGAGTTAAAATGGTTAGGGACAAAGTCAAAATGTATTTAAAGACAGGGTTGGAAATAGATCAAAGAACACCATTATAACATGTTTAAAAATGGCTCCTTTTTGGCATCCACGAATCTTTTTAAAGCTAAAACACTACATAGATACTTTTGAAATGAAACTGCTTCATACCTACTGAATTTCATGAGGGGAGTATTGCACTCTTGAAGAGCAGAGTGCATGGCACTGATCTTAAATATTCAGTAAGGATTAGAGGGCCATTAGCACTGTCTGTATGATGTATGACACTTTGGTCACATTTGTTTGGTTATTTGGATATTGTTGCTATGGCAGTGCAACAAAAGCACTAATTAAGGACAGACTTATTAAGTCAATTGTATACATTAAAATCAAACAAATGTATACTAAACACAGAAGCTAAAATATGTACAATAACTTCTCTGAAATATAGCAAAAAATAACTGAAAGAGGAAGTATGGGCTGCAATTATTTGGCACAGTTATATTACATATGATAGCAGTTTTAAATCTCATAAAATTAATTACAAAGGTAATGATAGGGTTGCCTTGCTGCTGTCACTCAGTTTATTTCTGTAGGGTTATTTCCTTAGGCTCTATAAACATGAACTAGAAACCACTAAGTTATTTCTGCGTATGACATACAGTATGCCGATGAAAAAGTGAACACAAATAAAAGATTTTGCTAAATATCATGATAAAAATCTATAAATGGGTAATATTTGTCAACCTACGGTATTTATTTTTGGCTTACTTTACCTGATTTCAATTTGCACGTAATGAAAATATAAAAACATAAATGTCATTGTGCAAAATTAGAAATGTTTTATCATTAATCCTAAATCAGTCATTTAATCCTAAATCTTAAAAATGTTTGGTTAGAGAAATAAAACTTTGTTTATCTCCTTATGTATAATAAGGAGTATTATTTTGAGTATTTTTCTATGATACACGATAAAATAATATAAATGTGTAATATTATACACGTGATGTGCATATAATTTACTTCATATATAATAATATTAAGGTACAATATAAAATAATTGATATTTCTGGTTTTTCACTGGGGGCAGGTGACAAAAATACCTGCTGAAGAAGAACAGACTTACTGGAAACTCTTGGTTTGTGTTAAAAAAGCAGTGGTTTCACAGCATCCAAACCCTTCAGTGCTAGCCATTCTCTTTTCCGATTAATGCTTTTGTATCATTACAGGGACTGTAGAAACCTGCTGGTAAATGCCTTAGAAAATCAACACAAAAACCCCCTGATTTTGGAAACTAAGAGCTTGTTGGGATTAGATAAGGTATCCAAGTTAAAATAAAACAGTCTTGTTTCCTGGTGCAAACCCTGCTTGTGGACCAGGGCCCCAGTTGCACTAAACACTGTAGAAACACAGAACTAAAAGATACTCTGACAGAAGGGATTTGCAGTAATTTAACTAGAACAATTAAGAATGGCTTTAGCTGAAAGATTGCTGTCATTCCTAATGTAGACCTGGCCTAAATAGTAAAAAAATATGTATTACTAGAGTCAGTCACATTCCTAGCAGATATTACATGATCCAAGGAATAATTCATTTGAAGTTGCCGTCCCGAGATGTCAGTTTCAGATAAATTGATTTGACCTTCTCAAGTTCATCTGTGTTTAGATCCAGGGTTTGGTTTGGCCATTTATAAACATAAGAGCCAGCTGTAAAGTTAAGTCTGTTCACATCTGTATCTATGATTTGGTTGAGGTCCATATTTCCATGTAACTTGCAATCACAATGCACACAAAATAGTCCACTTAGCAGAAAAGTAAAATACTCTTGTAATTATACAAGATACTGACAGTCAGGAGGAAACCCAGATGCATTTGCTTAGGTAAACTCCTGTAAACATGTTCTACACTCCAGCAAAAGCAGTAAATGTCAAGGTAAGCTTGGCAAGCAAAGAGAAGGGATGAGTCATGTTTCTGCAGTTTCATTCCAAAGATGCTATCTTTTACCTTCCTCAGTATTGTAGTCACAAGGCTGACACTGTTTCTGATCTCTTATGGGAAACAGAAGTCAAGCTCTCTAGAAAAATGGCTTATAGAAGCCCCAAAGTCATTTTTCATCTATACTTTGTTTTTATGAGTAAACCTGGGAGGAATAAATTTCTATGTGCAACAAGCAATGTAAAATTATCTAGGTAAAATGTTTATAAATTTGTGAAAAATAGTAACTCCCCATCTCTCTTCTTAGTCAATATATTAAAGTATAAAAATACAGTTTAATAGTTTTTGCAAGGCACTGCCTGTTTGGCATTTACAGAAATGTTATATCCATTTTGCAAAAGAAGAATCTGAAGCCAACATTTTCACAAGGGGTCTTTCAAGTTTGCGTAGCTTCATTTTTGGTAACCCAAACAAGATACTTTGGAAAGTGATTTTTAGAAGGCCTGAGCCCCCACATAGCTCCAAACAAAAATCAATGGGAGCTTCAGATGCCTAACTCCTCTGAGAATCAAGTGTACCTGAAGTTTCTGTCTAGGAAATCAGGAAGTCAGGTAGCAGGAATCAGAGGCCATTATTCAAAAGATATGCCGGAAGTCATGTATGATGACTGTGATAACTAACACTAGAATCCAGGTTTCCTGGCTCCCATTCCTAGGCCTTTACTATAATTATAATTCCTCCCCATCACTAGTGACTAGCAAGTATTTTCCTGACACCTACAGGTAAAAGGTGTGAGGCACACATTGTCTGTCCAGCAGATCTCTATTTCTCACTGTAACTGTTATATTTTTCAAGAATGATGAGTTATTCTCACTTCAACAATCCCATGTCCACGTATAGAATGCTACTGTACTATTTGTACGAGAGCAGGAAAGCACAAGAGTAAGTCTAATAGTTTTACAAAAGTGCTTTAGCTGAGTTCATCAATACTTTACAGGATTCAAAATCCCTCAGTTGGAAAGTCTAGGGTAATGGATTCTTTTTTCAAGTGAACTGAGTAGTGTAGTTTTGTATTTTGGATGAAATTTTAGAAAGGCTAAAAGATACAGAGCATTTTAAAGTACAGAAAATGCTGTTATATGTAGTTTACAGTCCTAAGGTCATAGGATTGTGAATTTTTCATTTGAGATTGTTACACACAGGGGTTTCAGAACACTGGATATTATATTACATTTTCACTTTTGGCCTGATTCTGCCCTGCCTGTAAGTATTAATGCTTGTGAATCCAGTGGGACTGCTTTCATGACTATATTGTATGATAAAACATTGCAGAATCTGGCTTTCTCTTTATTTTCCTGGGACTAAGTTTCTACCTATTCCAGGTGATATAATCATCCACATTACAAAACCATTTGCTGTCTGTAGGACTCACCATAAGCCAGGGGATTTTTGAAGTATCTGAGTTACAAACAGACATTTTGAGTGAGTTCTTGATTGTTGTTATTATTCAGAGTAGGACAGCAAACTACCAGTCCCCATTCTTCATTATTTAGTATATAATACCACTGATACGCACAATGATGCATAGATAAGTCACTAATTTCAGCAATAATGTCCAGGAACACCACCAGGCCTATTTTGAAAAAGAAAATAACTGAATTGTCATTCTGTTTTACAGCCTACCATATCTAAGTACAAGAAAGGGAATTATACTGCATATCCCCATTTGGAAACCTTATGTCAGCTACCTTTAAACTAGCAATGGGAAAGTTTCCAAGTGGTTTGGTTTAGACATGAACCTCAATGTTACTACTTTTGGAAAACTCTCAAGGTCAGGGCTTATTGTTTTGGAGAGATTTATAGTGCCTTCTGGTTTGGAAGAGGCCAGAAATACACTTAGAACATTGGTTCATGGAGAATTTCAGATCTTCCACCTGCAGGCAGCACAACACAGTGCAGAAGTGCAGGAATGTTAAAACCAGGCTGGGTTTTTACTCTAAATCCAAATGGGTTTTTACTCGAAATACAATGAGCCATATTGTACCTCAGTTAATTAGCCTCATGCGTATCACTGGGACTTTATGGCTGTACATCGGTAGAATATTGCCCGTCATGGGAACAGAGCATAAACTTCCCTTTGTTTCTTCTTCCTTCTATACTTTTTCTCCTTCTATACTTTCTCTTCCTCTTCATCCCACTTCACAGGGCATCTCTTCCTTTCCCTTTTCTCTATTCTCACGCTATTAGTTCCTTCCTTCCTGCCATTCCTTCTCATGTCATATCTGTTCTCAACTTCCAAATGTAAAAGGCAACAAGGCAAGTCAACACCATGCATTAAGATGCAGTTAACGCTCTATCACTATACCATCTGATTACTCATAGCTATGTCCTCTATCCAACCTTGTTATATTTTTTCTTTAATTCATTAACCTATGAGATTCTTAAGTGAGGGGTGTTGTTCACTGTTTGTACAGCACTTAGTAAAATAGGTCTCTGACTGTTTGGGCATTATTGCAAAATGCATATAAAGTTAATGCAAGACATGCTATATATATGATAATCAGGGATCTGGGTTTTCCATCTGCCATGGAAAAATGCGGTAAAACCCAGATTTTCTCCTTTAAAGGAGAAAAATGCAGAAAACTGTGGGTTTCCCCTTGCAGACTGGCAGAGTTCCAGCCTGCAAGGGGCTGAGGGAAGTGGGAGGAGGGAAGTTAGGCAGGGGGCACCATGTGCAAGAGAGAGATGGAGGTGGGGAGGGGCTGAGGCTGGGGCTGGGGAGTTGCCCAGCTCGGGCAGTGTGTGGGGCTTGGGGCTGGAATGTGCAGGGCCCAGGAAGGGGGTGGGAAGGGGCTACAGATGGCTCGTCCAGGGGGTGGCTGGCTCCCTGCTGCTGCACGCACTCCTAGGCAGGGTATGGGGGGCATGTGCCCCCAATATTTGTGCGTGAGGCAGGGGTGGGCTTTTCACTGGGCTCAGTTTCCCTGCCCTGCTGCCTTCCCCATGCAGCCTCCACAGCCAAGTGGGTGGGACCCAGCATAGCAAGGCGGAGTAGGGTGGAGAAACTCAAGGCTGCCACCATGGGCCCCACTCCCCCTGCCCACCTGGCAACAACAGGGGTGGCACTGAGAAGTTGTGCCCCTTGATGCTGCTGGGCAGGCAAGGGGTGCCCTGCCATGGCAGTGTGGAGCTCCCAGTGATGGCACCAAGCTGCCCTGCCCAGCCCTGCTGCACTGGGGCTTGCCTGCTGGGCTTGGAGGCCTCAGGGGGAGGGCAGCAGGGTGGGGACCCCAAGCCTGCAGTGGGCAGCCTGCATCCACTTCCCCTCAGGGGCTCTGCTCTGTGCTGCCTATGGGGGAGGGGGAGCCAGGCCCTGTGCTCCACTCCACTGTAGCAGTCACCACCTCCCATGGGTGGCAGCTGGGGTTCATGTGCTGCTGCAGCAGGCTACGGACCTGGGTCTCTGGCTCTGTAGCTCTGGCATTTGGGGCCCCCTCCAGCAGGGCTGGGGGTCATGGGGCTGTGGCTGGGGAGTAAGGGGTACCAGCAAGGTGGGGGGGGCTGGCTGTGGGTGGGGAGTGATGGGCAATGGCATGGGCAGGACACTGGCATATCAAGGCAGCTCAGTGCCACAAACTGGGGGGTATTTAGAAATTATTTTATATAGTGATTGAGGACCTGGTAGGTTTCCAAATCACTTTAAAATTTTAAATATATCAATAAAACATTCTGTTCAACTGATACCTATGTGTATATAAGTGTGTGTGTGTGTGTGTGTGTGTGTGTGTATTAGTGGTGTTTCGTTTTGATCACGGAAAAATGCAGATTTTGCAGATTTTAATCAGGTAATTTGCAATTATTGTCAGAGTACGTGTGATTTTTAAACAAAGAAAACCAGGATCCCCACTGGTAAATGCATGAAAAATGTGTAACTTTAATGTTCCTGTTTCATAGAGTATTTTTTACTGCTTCCACTTTTGTTCCTCCCTATCTTTTCTGGTCTCTTGTCAAATTTTCTTGCCTTATTTTCTTAAGTATGTTACTTTTCTCAACCCACCAAATTCACTAGTTCTTAGCTTACCTTGGGAAGAAT
>NW_017729022.1:36650152-36654855 GCF_001723915.1 Gavialis gangeticus
AGGTGAAATCACATCCCAGCTAGAGAGATTACTTACCAAATTCACTAGTTCTTAGCTTACCTTGGGAAGAATTAAAGTTGTTCCTTTATGTCTGATAACTTCTGTATGAGAAGTTTGCATGAAATTCCCACCTTCATCTGCGTCATTTATAAAGTCATTATTGGGGGGGGGAGCTATCTCCTTCTATGTGTTTAGCTATGAGGCCCTGTTTTTAGTTAAGTCCTAAAAGAGCTCTTGGAGTAGGAACCAGAATTTTGTTTTTTGTTGTAAATCTTTGTTTGCTGGTAATATTTTTGTTACATGTCCACTGGGGGAAGGAGAGAGGATTTGGAATGAAATGATCCATTCAGAACATATTTGTATCTTTTTTAGAGTAAATTTCATGATTTTTCAGTCGATATCATGGTTTTAGAACTTTTGGGCCTTGGCAATACTGAACACATAGAAAAACTGTAAAAACTACTCCCTATACAGCTGGCCTTTGTAAACAGGACACATACTATATATAGAACAAAGTTCAGTTAAAAAAAATCAGAAACTGACATTCCCAAAATGACCTAGTATGATAAATTGTTTGTACTGTAGAGTTGGCTTGAAGGCTTAGACATTATGGCTGTGCAGCTTTCATGTTTTTCAAAACGCAATAAAGATTTAGTCCCACAAGCATGTAGGTAACTTCACGTGTAGAATCACACTGAGATAAGATGACTCATGTGAGTCGTGTGTGTAAAGTCAAGACCTAAATCACTTCTTCCATCCTGCTATTCAGGCTGGATGGATTGGCATCCTGGTAGTAGGATGTGTTTTTCCGTAGAAATGAAAACATGTTTAAATTTAATGACAGTCAGAAAAATGAGTTAGCTTTAAATTAATGAAAGGTCAAACTGTTTTTCTTAAGCTTAATACTATTTTCCATCATCCTTCCCTCCTTCATACCTACCTGCTATTGTCTAATCATTCACTTATTTTATTTTTCTGCATGGAGATGAGTCATGAATTGCACACTACTATGATAAATATTTCATCTCTGCTTCCTTTTACTGTTAACTCAGCTGCATGATTCATGCCATAAACCTATTTTACTTGTTCCATTTGATGCTTGTTTCAAAGCTTGACTGTATTAACATCAGTAAAACCTCTACAATCACGTTTTTACTTAAAAGTCAGCACAAAGTTTTTATCTGCTTTACATATTATAAATTAAATCTGGCATAATTTTTCTGCTCTTATTTACATGAAACCGAGAATAACAGTGTATGATGAGCTGCAAAAACAAACCTTATATCCAAAGGTGACTTTTCCTTACATGATACTGTCTGATTGATTTATCTGAATACTTTCCCTTAATTTTTTTTTATGAGGAATGTGTGTCATGATTACAAACCACTGTTTTCAACAGGTCACAAAACCAGCCCTATGCAGGGCCTATCTAGCTTAGACCTCACATTGGTGGAGGGAAAAAAAAAAAAAAGAAAAACAAAGTAGCTTTATTTAAGTAACCTCTTAATAAAAACTTGTGGAGAGACAACAACCTCACAAATACATATTTCCAGGGTCAGGTTTAAAGTAGCTGCACTGTTTTGTAAAGGCTGGGAGCCTATACATGAAAGGGATGCTAAATGATTGAAAGAACTAGCTGGAGTTGTTTTGCTGGAAAGGAGAAGGCAGTTGTGAGTAAGCTGTCCCTGGGTAGAATTGGCTAACTTAGAACACAGAGCTATAGTAGATCTGAAAGTAAGGCCTCTGGCAAACATTATACATATTATGCAATTAACTTGATAATTGCTCCATAAATAATAACACTGCCACATTCAGATAATTCATGGCACAACAAAAGAAGAAACCAGCCACTAAAATGTTCTACATTATATGGGAACATTTTTATAACTGGTTTTCATTGTGCCTTACTTTGAAGCTATGGTAGGTTAAAGCCCTACCATGCTGACTAGCGCAGGATATGCAGTAAGGCTTTAAGCTTATCAGGTAGCATTACATGGTGTGCAGACATGCTGTTTTGCAGCTGGCTGTTCCTGTGGTCCCCAGCACTGGCAACTGGGGGTGGGGGAGTAGTAGGTACTGGGAAGCTGTAAGTGCCAGGTTGCAGGGAGCTGTGGCAGGGCACCTTTGGGTGCCTGCCACTTTAAGGGCAGAGGCAGGCAGATACCAGGTGCCTAATGAGGGCAGCCATTTTGAACACGGCATATAAAGACTGCAGTTTGCTGTGGCCAGGGGAGGCAGAAATGTCAGCTTAGCTGCAGTGGGAACAATTCTGGAGGTAAGGGCAGGAGCTTATGGGGATGGTTTGGAGGCTCCTAAGCCTGGGCATGACCTAAAACTGCACCCTGCTGGGGAAGGGTGGCCTGGTGGTGCAGGAGTCCCCAGGAAATGCCAGGCCAGTTACCTTCCCAGTGAAAGGGGAGGAGGGGTGCCTTAACCCCAGCCCCTGGCTTTGGGTGGGTTTTGGAGGCAGCTGGGGCATAGCGGGGGCCAGGTTTGTCCATGTGTAGATGCCTGAGCCCAGCAGGGATGTGAGATCCTAGAGACCAGAGGGGGTTGTATAGAGAGCATTGGGAGGCCCTGCACAGAGTAGGGCTGAAGTGCGAGCAGGCCTGAAGGGCTGTGTGTGTGAGGAGGCCGAGTAGGGCTGGAGTTGGAGTAGGCCTGAAGGACAGCCCAAGAAGTGTGCTGAGTAGGGTTGAATGAGAGTAAACTTGAAGGACAATGCAAGGGACAGCCCCATAGGAAGTTGTGCCTGGTGAGAGGCTTGGGGCAGAATTAGCTCAGGGTTTGGCATAAGGCTGACCCACGTAGAGATGGGGAACTCGCGGGAACTGAAGGTTCTGTGTGGCAAGGCCAGTACGAGAGTAGCAAAGCCTGATGGCCCAAGAGGGGCCACTTGAGGAGGAGCAGGGCAGTGGAGTGTGGCCCGGTAACAGGGAATATGCCAGAGGCCCTGGTGAGAGAGGGGTAGAGTGGAAGAGGCCTCCTGTGAGAGGGGAGGTGGTGTGAATGTGTGTGTGGAGCCCAACTTTGGACTCAGCTTGCTCCAGTCTCAGACTGGGAGTAATATTAATCTGGATGCCATCTGCGAGGCATGGGCTGCAGTATAGGGGAGGTTGGAGCCGCAGATAGCATCCCCTGGCATCGGGGAAGTAATGGGCAGCCTCCCACACATACCATCCATGTATGGGAACAACAAAGTCATGGCAGATAGGATCGGGAGGATTGCCCCATAGAGACAGGTGGGTGGGCTGACATGAGACCTGGTCCGAGAGTTGCCACTTGTCACAGTTGTATATGAGCTGGTGGACTCCACATATATTGGCAAGCTAAAAATCATGTGGTGCACACTATGCAGGGGGTGGCTGTCAGGGTGCCAATGTGTGGGAAGTTTATCAGGGCACAAAGGGTGCCATGGGAAGTGTGCCATCAGGAACTGGTCTCCAGTACTGCACTTCCCAAAGTGCCCTTTGAACATCTGGGTGTGCTGGGAGCCTGGTATCACAGACTGAGACCCCAGTGCCAGGTTCTCCATCCATCTATTGCATAGTTGGGATCTGACTAATTTTATGGCAGAACCGAAAAACTGTGTGTTCTGTCATGCATGTGTGTCAAAGCAGGACATGTGACCCTTAGGATCTGAGAAATTCATTAGGTCCTGATCAGGCAATTAGATCATCGTCTTTCGGGGGCCTAATCAGTGCCTTTCCCAGCTTCCAGGGAATTGTAAACCTTAGGGAAAGTCATAGTATTTATAATGACTATTTGTTGTTTTAAAAGGTTTACTTTCTCTGTATCCAAGTTTTGTTTATTTTTTAAATAAACAAACAGTCTCCCTTAGAGTGGTTGTTGGCTGCCAGATACCACTGTCATAGCTCCTGCAGGGAAAAGAACTAAAGGTCCAGACCTAGGTCAGGCCTGCTGAGGTGGTCATGGCTGAGTCTGAGAACTGCATGATTCCATCACAAGAGATGTGCAACAGACTGAAGTTTGGGACTGAAAAGGGGCTATAAGGGAACAGAGCAGAAGGGGACAGAGATAGTTAGCCCAGGAACAATGACAGAGGTATTTGGAGTGTACAGCTCCAGTTGGAGTCAATGGACCACTTCTAAAAGTCATGGAGTAAGGTTGAAATCCTAGTCCCATTAAGGTCACTGTATATTTATCATCCCATTAACTAAAGGTTTAGTATGTCACCCTGTGCAATTATGACAGACTATATAAAATATCTTTTACATCCATTTCAGTACAGAGAACTCTGAACATCCCCAATATTTTTTTCCCTTCTTTTTAGTCCAGACTGCTAAAAAAAAAAAAAAAAAAAAGAGAAAATTCAGTTTTCTTCATTCACTGAAGCACCCAACCCTGCCTTTCTCACTAACGACTAATGCAACCAATATATGACGTTCTTCAGATTTTGCTTTCATTCATTAAAAAATTAGAACCATAATTTTAAAATGTCCTAGTATTGGAAAAACTATTTTTAAAATGTTACAATATAGGGCCAAATAAAGACAGCGAGGCTCTCTTTTCCTGTCATTTGCTGATCATTTGCTATTCTAATCTAACAATGCCAGTAAGTTAGGAGACACTCTGTAAGAGTTTTACTCTACAGCTAATTGTCCTGGAATAGTTTTAATGCTTGGATGATTTTCTATGATTCATGGGGATAGTTCACACTGCTTGAGGCTGGATTTCCAACA
>NW_017729022.1:36659855-36667884 GCF_001723915.1 Gavialis gangeticus
TTTTTTTATCAGAGCTGCCCCTTTTGCTCATCAGGACATGGGTCCAGCCACAGCTGACCCCTCCTCCCCGGTTTATGGCACTGAGTTGCCTTGATATGCTAGTGCCCTGCCCATGCCATTGCCCCTCACTCCCAAAGTCATGTGGTGAGCATATTAAAGTATTGATTCAGAGCATCAACCCCCCCCCCCCAAACTCCCCCCAACAAAACAACAACACCCCCCCCCTCCAAGGCCACATTCTGGTGTTTGTCTTTACTTTCCTGTACTAAGTAATAGGTAATCATGTGAGAGGACTCCATATTTCTAAAACTGAAATGGCTCTTTATTAATAGAGCTACTTCTTAAGGTGCTGCAGCCAGTTAGTATTCCAGTTATGCACACAGACCGGCTTTCTGGTAATGCCTCCTGTCAAGGAACACACCACAGTGCTGATGCCCTTAGAGAGCAGGGCTCAGATCCACTGCTAGGAAGCAGCTGCTGCAGCAGTGAAGCCAGCAGAAGGGAGGGTAGGGAAAGGGAAGGGAGGTGGATGGGGCAATTTGTGCCTCGGCCATGGAGGGAGGGACTCGGGTCCCCCCAAAGCTCAGGGCTCTAGGCATGTGCCTAGTTTGCCATTAATCTGGCCCTGCCTGCAGCCAACCCTAGTGGGCTTTACAAGGGGCAAGCCTCTGGCTTTGAGACCCTGGCTTCCCTGGTGATCCATCACACTGCCACTTCTGGGAGCTCCTCCTTTTCTAGTTAGCTCCTGAGAAGGAAGGAGGGTTTTTTCTTCCTTAAAAGAAGAGGGTTAACAGAATGCCGATTGTTTCCAGAAGCATAACAGACTCTGCTTCAAAACGAGCAGTCTTTATTGTGCCATTTTAGTTCCCTCTGTCATCGCTGGGACCATTTCTTTTCCCTGGCTGCCTTGGGACCTTCTCTCTCCCCAGCTCTCTCAGAGCTTCACTCCTTCTCCTGGGACTCAGTCAGCCACACTTACAATGAAACAGTTACAAAACTATAGTCTTAACCTGGTCTAACCCAAATACAGTGACACATTGTCATGGGGAACGAATCAAAGGGCAGTCTTTGTGGCCTGCTGTCAGGCCTAGACTGGCATCTGCCCCTGAGGTGAAAAAAGTATCTCCTACTTAGGAAGCTATTTACAAGCATTATCTTAAAGCCTGCCTCTACTAGCCCCACAAAGTGCTCCCCACCATAACTACCGGCTAAAGTCCACTTAGCTTTGTTTGTCAAACCTCCAAACTCTTCCTTCCTGTAACATGTTCTTCCCACTCCAAGTTCCTGGCAGGTTGTTATCTCTCACAAGAACTGGTTGATCCTATCACTGTGATCCTTTGCTGAAATGTATTAACTCCTGCAGAAATTAACATCCTTGTCACTCTTTGGCAGACCAAACCATGAGAAAAAAATACATAATATTAACAAAAGATAGTGCCCAAATTCTTTACATTACATTAAAAAATATATATTATTAGGTTTGGAAGCTTTACTGTAATTATTGGTGGCAGCAGATTAATTACTCCGACTTGTACACCAGTAAGTCTAGGAAGCAACCTTATACCTACTGGAGCCTATTTAAAGGACTAATTTATTAAACCAAATTGAGACTCCTTCATCAATCATTTAGCATAATTTATAAAGCTGTATATTGAATATTAATGCCATTAGCTAGAGATACCGTTTACAAAAGTATTTCTTAAGACTGGTGAATAGAGGGCCTGCACAGGGGAGTGACACAGCAGCAGAGGGGAGGCCTGTGCAGGTGCATGTGTGGGCCAGGGGAGCAGAGGGAAGGGCTGTGCAAGTTGGACAGCCTTGCTGTAGTTGCTCCACACCATTCATGGATTCCACTATGCTGAGGGGACCTTCCTTTGCCTAGATGAAGTGCCGGGATTTCAGACCCATATAAATCTGCCCTAGACCACTGGAGGATTGGAGCCATGTAAGAGGGAACTCTAACCCTGCTATGGGGAAAAGAGGGCCAGGGAAGAAAAAAAAAAATTAGCAAGTCCTTTTTAAAGCCAGAACTTCTGTAGCTTGAAGAAGAGAATCACCTGCAGGGAGAAAAAGCCCTGGCAGAGCAACCACAGTGATAGATGTCTTGGCTGCCAAGGGAGGCACCCAACAAAGCAGAAAGGAGCAAGCTGCCTGCTGCAGGTGAGAGCTTGAAACCTCTTGAGGCAAAATGACTGATACTGGACTATGGACTCACTGCTGCAGAGCCCAGCTTGCAAACAACTGGCTGCAGAACACAGCAGTGAAAGGCAAGGGGAAATTAGCAACATCTGGGCCAGGATATAAACTCTCTTCAGATAAGGATGGTGGAGAAAGATTGAGCTTTTCAGGGAGATAAGAGGATTGTAAGTTTAGTAAGGGGAAATGCTGCCTGGGAGGAGGAACCCCTGTTGGGGGAGAATGTGTGCATGGAAAGCACTGGCAACTGTTGATGTTAACCCATAAGGGGTGCTATGGGGGGTGAGTGCACCTAGAAGACTGGGGGCTGTTTGTGTTGGTCCAGGGGGTGCCTGGGGGAATGGGTGCTCCCTGAGTACTGTGTATGTAAACCCAGTACAGGTCTTTTTTTTTTTTTCCTGCTCTCTGACCATTTGTTAGTAATGCCCAGTGTACTGGGGCAGCTGTGAGAGGAGTTAAGAAGGCCACAGAGCAGTGTTCAGCACCCTGTTGGGGGGGGTGTTACGTTTTCCTGTTGGTTTTGGAGTGGGAGATAGATGGCAGCCTCCACTAGACAGAGGCTCCAGAGAGGTCGAAGCCCAGATGGGCTGGGGCCCTGGCTATAGAAAGGCAGGCTGAGGCCCCAGTCAAGGATGGAGGGAGAGGGTGGGAGAGAGAGAAGGGAGGACCCCTGCACTGCCCAGTCAAACCAGTAGCTGGGGAAGGAGGAGGGGGAAGCAAGGTATCCATGGCTAGACTTGGCTAGCTCTTTTGGAGACTGCCTTTGGGTATTTAAATCTTAATTATAACATTGAGGTATGGCAGGTGAGAAAGAGGAGCCACATAAATGCTGCACGGCTAGCAGGGAGTGCCAAGACCACCCCTGGAGGTGCACCCTGTTACAAACCATAGTTTTGGAAGAACCTAAAATCTTGCAGATTACTGAAGAACAAAAAGTACATTTTAAAGAGGAGATACGAACAAAACTATTAGGTGTTTAAAATATTAGAATGGACCTTCCTAAATGGCAGCTCTCCAGGGTTGGACGGCTATAGCAGTTTGTTCTGTAAATCTTTTCAGGAACTCCTAGTGCTTCAAATGTTTCTTCATTTCCTTTGCAGAGGGAAAGCTGCCTTAATTTCTTCAGAAACGAGTATAGTGGCACTCCTTAGGGAGGGGTTTTTGGGGGGTTAGATGATACAAAATAATATAATAGGTTGATCTTGACTATAAAATATTGGTAAAAGCCTTAGTAAAGTGGTCCTCTTGGAGCTGCTACTATGAGTTCACACTAATCAATCTGTCTTTATTATGGGAAAAGCCACAAATTGTTATATTCAGTAAATACTAAATGTCACATTAAACAAACAAATGGGATGCAAAGACAGATTTTAATAGGTTTATTCGGGACTCTTGTATAGTCCTGGAGACATTTTTAAGTTAAAGGTAAGATGCATAATGTACATTAAGATGTAATAACATTTTCCCTGTGCAATAAGCATTCCTTGATTTGAACATCTGCCAATTGGAGTCTTCTTATTGAAGCTTCAGCACAAAGCAAACGTAGCCGTTATCATCACTGCTTTCTTCTCCATCTGCTGAATAGTTTGCAATAACTATCTGAAAGCCTTCTGACATTACTCTGTTCATGCTAGTTGACATCCTGGATTATTTCAGTAGGTGTATACTTCTGTTAAATGCCTTAAAGTCTTAGCAATTGCCAACTCTATAATTGATCATATTTACAGATAAAGTAACTTGGGGACTGTAGCAGGGCACTAAGGTGCCTGCTACTTGGAAAGCCAGAGTAGTGGCTCAGGTGCTGGTTGCTAGGGGCAACCGGAGGGAGTTCAGGACACACACCTGTTTAGTCAGCTGAACCGAAGGGGCAGGGCCTGGCTCAGACATAAATTGCAGGCCAAAGCCCAGGGAGAGGAGACCCTGTGGCCAAGGAGGAAGGAGCTTGGCCCAGAATGTGTGAAAGAGAAAAGGCCTGGATGTGCAAGCAGCTAGTGACACGGGTGAGCGATGGAACACCTGCAGTGTGATTTGGAGGATGTTTTAGCCATGAGGCATAGATTTGTGTTATAGCTGGTTGGCTTGTGTCTTTGTTGTTGTTACACTGGAGGACCAGGTGAGGCTATTAGGGGTTGGAGAAGGCCTCATAGGGGCTCCACGGTAGCGTGAGGATCCCGGCGCCATAGAGGGTGCAGCATTCGGGGGTGCACCAACCCCAGCCCTGAAAAGGGGAGTGGAGAATCGGAGGCTAGGTAAGGCCAAGGCTGTCTGAGCCCTGCAAGGGTTTTGGGACCCCGAGGAGATTTGGGGCCAGGCACGGCTACGGCCACCTGAGCCCCAAGGCGGTGGTAACCCCAGAGAAAAGGGAGCAGCAAGCAGCCCCAGAGAGGGGGGCAGCGATTGATGAGCACCAGTGAGGTGCAGTCGCGAGACAAGCCTGAACAACATCCGGGATATCTGTGAGGCTTGGGGTGTAGTACAGGGGTGGTTGGAGCCATGCATAGCCCATAAGGCTGGGGTGCCCAGAACCCCATTATAGAACTGAGATGCGGGGTAGCAGCAGAACCGTAGCCGAGGGAACGAAGGGCAGCTTCCCTACAATAATTACATAATATCAGAGACGTGGCGGGTGAGACTCCGAGGGTTCTTAGCGAACATTTGGCATGGTACGGAGGGCCCTAGGGGAGAGCACGGTGACCCTAGGGTTCCATCCTGCTACAGGGACAATATTCTGTGTTCCCACAAGGATGAAACTAGCAGGACCTTGAGAAATTCAAATAATGGTATATATATCTAACACAATTTAAATTTTATAACTCTAAGTCTGAAAACCTTCTTGTAAACTCTGCCTTACTTGGCATCCTTCTAAGAAGGTGTAACTTATTATCTGTTGTTGGACATGTCAGTCCGATTAAAATAGCCATCTTTCACATGCTGTACTTATTTCAAATTGTCACAATACTTCTCTTTTTTCAAAGAGAGAACATGAAGCGAGTTTTATATGCCTTGCAGAGGCAGAGAATCCAATTGCTGAGGCTCCAGCAACAAAGTGAAAGGAGGTATTTCCCAAAACTGGAAGTATTATTACTCATTGGATAATTCAATGTTTGGATCATGTTACATTTTACAGACTTTGAAGATAGCTGCACATGCCAAAGTACTGAGTGCTATTACTTTTGATATACTTATCCCATTGCTATCAGTGGTGAAGACACTTTTGCTCTATCAGGAAATTGGGTGGTATGCGATCTGAGGTATTGCTCTGCACACATGTAAAATGTGATTGGTATAATGCAACATCCTCACTGAGTTGCTGCATGTGTGGACTGCTCTATTTGCCCCAGGTATAGGATGATATTAACTTTTAAAAAGGTAGGAGGCCAAGGGTCTTTTCACTGGAGACTTCCAAGCACAACGAGGTTAAGCTTTGAACAGTTCAGAATTTCTTCTTGGGACTTGTATGTGTACAGGTTTCCCTCATCAACCACAGTTTTGCCAACCATGGTTTTGAGTATCCACAGTTAATATTCTGTACATCATTTTGGCTACTGTGGTATAGAGTTTTGAGTACCCACGGTTTTACGTGGCCGCGCATCAGCCCACCAACCCCTTGGCTCTCCTTGTGCCTCTCCTCCCTGCTCCCCTTCCAGCTTCTGCTCTCTCAGCCAGAGATGGCCCCCAGCCCTGTCTGAGGTGCGCGTGGTGGCAGGGAGCTGCCCTACCTGCAGTGGCAGGGAACAGCAGGCCTGCTCACCACTGTTCCCTGCGTCCCTTCCCTACCCCCACTTTCCCCTCCCCTGGGTAAGAAGCAAACGCACTGGGGGAGATGCTGCTGCTGTGCCCTGGGTATGCTCCATCCCCGTGTACCCCCTATAGTATCCCTAGGGGTATGCTTACACCTGGCTGGTCACCCCATGTATTAAAAGGTAAGTTAAAATGATTTTTATACACTATACTATACAGTATTCAAGTCCATAACCCCATTTATCCCATATGCCTTTAGTTTTACCAACTGCAGGAACTTTCTGGAGCCTAACCCCTGCAGTTGGCAAGGGAAACCTGCATCTACAACTTAAGCACAGCCTTGGCATGGTTATTAAAGGAGAAATTACAGCATTGGGGAAGGGAATATTAGACTGGAAAGCAACAGCCAAATAGTAGCCCAGACAACCAACCAGCTTTAACATATTTTTTCAATGAAGAAATTTTTGCATCTCTTCATAAATTAAACCAAACACAACACTTCAAAAAAAAAAAGTCTTCAATACTGTCTTCATTGTACCTCAGAAACCAGTCTTCTATGTGTAAAATTAAAAATATATGTCTACTAGCTTAAACCAAGATAGGCACTGGGAGAAAACAGGAAATACTCTCATAGTGAATGACGTGTTTGCAGCAATGCATCTCGTACAACTGAACACTGAAATACTCTCTTCTTAATCATTTACAATAATTACGAGACTGTCCAGGGTGGGGAAGAAAGCCCCGACTGAACTGGCACCTCCGCACCACCCAAGCTTTTCAGCATGAAACAATTCAGACTGCAATGATTCAGGTTCAGTCAGTAATAAGCTAACTATGCATGCTCAGAACAAGTATTAAGCCATCCAGGTGCATGACTGGTCTTTGTAAACACCAAAAACCTGTTTGTAGCGAAGAATTTGAAAATGGAGGCCTGAATTCTTAGTCACATAAACAACCCTTTATACAACTCAGACAGTGTAAAGGGATGCTAGGTCTTATCTAAACCTATCCTATGTTGCCACCAGAAATTAGGGGGACAAAAAACAGCTGCTGTCACCAAGCCACGAAGTTTGGCACACCCAGGTACTTCTTGTGGTTGTACTATAGCAGTTGGTTTGCCACAGTGAAACAATCACTCCTAGCAGGCAATGGAAGGTGCAGGAGTGTCTACAAGCACCTCTGTTGGCTAGTAGACAGTGGGAGGAAGCTTTGCTTTCATAGTAAAGCTTCCCACTGTCCCACATAGACAGTGGAAGCAAGAGTTGTACTGCTACAGGGGAGCTTTGGGATGGACACACTCCAGAAGTTTTGCTGGCAAAACCAGGTACTGCATATTTGGTGTCTTTCAAATATATAAGACCATTGCTGGTGCTATCCATCTGCAAGTACTTAAAAAAAAAAAAAAAATTAATACTAAACAATTACCAGTTTCCTTTGCCAGATAATCACTCACACTTAAATTGTGGAAGTAATGACCTGAAGTATGCTGATTCAAAAGACAGGAAGTCTGCATTAATTGCCTTTAACAGAATAAAAAACTTCTGGTAACAAAGTGAACCTCTGACAGTATTTTAGGAACCAATGAGCCTTCAAAACTGGCTTAGCTGTAGCTTGGAGACCTACTTTTTAAACACTAACATCCTGAGCACAGTTAGCACATACCTGTACTATACAAGAGCCATTTACATGTAAAACTATGTGTGGCAACATGGGACTCCCCGCCTAGCCACAGTGCTAGGATCCCCACTTGCCTATGGGCACACCATCCACCTGATTTGTCTGCCACGCCTTGTTCTTAATTAATTAATTCATGATCTTAATTAAGGGGGGAGGCTGCCCATTTTATGCCCCGATGCCAGGGGGTGGTATCTGTGGCTCCAAACCTCCCCTACACTGCAGCCCATGCCTCACAGATGGCATCCAGATGACAATATCCTCCTGGCCTACAGCCGGAGCAAGCTTAAGCCATGCCATCAGGCCTCAGTCTCATGCACACTCATACTGCCCGTCTCTCACTCGGGCTTCACACACTCCAGCCTCTCTCACAGGGTCTCTTTCATCCATCGACAACTTATTCTGCCTTGCTTCCTCT
>NW_017729022.1:36669773-36688712 GCF_001723915.1 Gavialis gangeticus
TTGGCTGAGGTAGCCTTTTGATCGCGCATCTGAGTTACTGCCAGCTATATAGCTAACCAGATCTCGAGTAGCTTACTCACAAGCATCATCCAGAGGCTGTTGGAGATTCCCTCTGGAGGCAGGCTGTTCCTAGCTCATGAATTATGGGGGAGAAAGCCAGTTTCAGATGGTAAAACTCCTCTCTAAGTCCGAGTCCCCCGCATGGCTGCTGCCCACTCCTCCTGGGCAGTCTTAACTTATATAGCCCTGTGACCTCATTCACCTGGTCCAGTGGAGGCCAGCTCCAGTTGGCTGTTGGCCAACCAATTTGAAATACATCACTAGTTGCCAGGCAGACTCTAGCCCACCAGGTAGATGCCCCTCACCCAGGTAGCTGATACCAGTCAAGTAGGCAGAGGGAGCAGATTTCCCCCCTTCCTCAGGAATGTATCCATCTCAGGTTACCTAAAGAGATAGGGTAAAGGTGTGTCTCCTCTGCTGGGCCCACCCTAATCAAATTGTCGCAGCACATAGATTTTGGGGAGAAACAAAGGTGGCTTCCTGCCACAGCCTCAGCCATGCCGGGTCCCCACTCTCCCTCCAGTGTTACTTAACCCACCTGAAGGTGAGGGATAGGGGTTAGGTGCCCCTACCCACTTTTCACCAGGGTGATAACTGGCCTGGCATTTCCTGGGGGCTCCCACGCCACTGAGAGCCCAACCAGGCCACCCATTCCTGGCAGGGTGTTGTTTTAGGTCATGCCCAGGACCAGGAGCCTCCAATCCATCCCCTACAGCTTCTCCCTTATCTCCAGGTTGTTATGGAGCTTCACAGCCAGGCAATGTTGCTGCCTTGCTAGCCAGCAGGGAACAGAGCTGTTTATATAGGAAGCCAGGGATCTAAAATGACTGCCTCAATCAAGCACCTGCTGGCTGCTTGGCTCTAGGTCTTAAAGTGGCAGGCACCCAGAGTGCCCTGCCACACATCTTCCCTCTTTAAATCATAGCAGGGGAAGTTTTCCTCAGCTGCTGCTCCAAAGCAGGCTCCCCTCAGAGCCTGTGAGAACCCTTAAGTGGCGAGCACCTCCAAAAGGTGCTCCACCACACACCTCCCTGCCTAGAATGAGATCTGGGGGGGGGGCTTCACTTGGCCCCCTGCTGGGCTCAGCCCAGTTTACTGCAGCCCCTACCACATGGCGAGCACCCCAAAGTGCTCTGCCACACAGTGTTTTCAGAGCCGTTAGCTTTTATTGCTACTACGTATTGCCTTTCCATAGTCTATTTTTCATCAAAAAGATAGGTAAGGTACAACAAGCTCACATACATACATTAAGATAGAATGACCTACAGAAACCAGCCATTATATATGTTTTTGTTTATTCTGTAGACAAAATGTACTTATCAATCAGCCTCTAGCTTGGGTTTTTAGTATCCACAGAAACTGAAGAAATCTAAGAATGACATCACTTGTGACCTAGGTTTTTGTTTTGTTGTTTTTCCCTTCCCCCCTTCGCCCCCCCAATCTTAACAAGAATTTCTGATATTCTAATGCTGCTTGACATTTCATTAATTAGAGTTTCAAGCATACCTTTGAGTCAATGTTGCATTTTATATTTACACTTTACATGTTGGTATGAAGATTTTGGAAACAGTTTTATGTTATTGAACTCTTATTTCATAAAAGTGAATGAAAAAGTATCTTCCTTTGGCACTCTGTCTGTTCAGTAACTAGGAACTTTTCATGCACTAGGTTCTAGCTTTCTAGTTTTTCTGTTTCTTCATAGCTTACCACAACTTCCTTTCTTGAGAGCAGCTGAAAGTGGTGTTTGAGGGCAGAGTGGATGGTTAAACACTGACGTTACAAACCTATCTGGCACCTCAAAGTTGTTTCTATGGCAGCAGGGGTCTGGAGAAGTAGTGTTTTGAATCTTTCCAGTCCTCAGGTACCGTATATTTGAAAACAAAGAACATCAGTTAAAAACACAACACTTCCATTTCTATGACTACAGTTCATAGTCATGTGTGAATGCATGTTCTGTATTATCAAGAATCATTAAGTGGCTTTTTGACACATTTGATATATTCACAGCAGTATTGCCAACTCTCATGATTTCTGGCGTTGTTCTTAAAGTCTACACTTTGGGAATGTGAAAAACTTAGCTTTCATACACACACTTCTTATATTAGGAAGTTGTTTTCTGTCATAAAATTCTGATTCCTCATCTAGAATAGATTATCTTTTAAATAGGACTGAGACAACCACAAAATATTTGACTTGCGTTAAATGTAATATTTAACATAACATTCTATTCAACAAAAGCTGAATATTATACATGCCAAACAAAATATGCATTTTAGTGAAGTGTTTTGTCTTTAAAAAGAAAATCATCTTCAAAGACAACTGTTCATTGATCCAAGGAACACAAAGTCTATGCTTTGGGAATGTGAAAAACTTAGCTCTTTCATATATATACACATGAATCCTTATGTTTCTTAACTCCTACTTTCCAAAAGTTCCCTCTGCACTACCCTCCTTTATCCCTCTCTACTAGAGAGATTCCATATATGGACCCTTATGCCAGGAGCTCTGTGTGTCAATCAGTTCTATTATTTATTTCACAGCTGAAGTAGACTGGTCGAGCCAAAATAAAAATCCCATAGTCAGGGAAACATATTATTTTAGTGAATTTATATTCTTTGCCTGGGATTAGGTCCTCTGTGTTCCAGGATTCCTCTATGCAGCTCATGGTTTGTCTTTTGAATCAAGGAATCTTTCTCCGAACTTGGATGTTCCAAAGAGCTAACGAAGAGCGCTACTTTAGAAAAACAGAAGCGTGTTCCCTTCCACTGCTCTCTCCCCCACCCCTCTATATGCCACCTCTGCTAACAGTCCAGTTCCTTGTTATGTCTTTAGTAAGATTCAGATGCACTAAATCTATTCCATGCATATAAGCACTAAAATTAGTTTTCCTGGGTTCCAGTTAACCCATTGTTCCAAGCTGTTTCTACCTTAAGGGGTAGGTGATCATAAAGATTTAACCTATAATTGTCTCTATATAATGGGATGCCTCCAGAGGTGGCCATGAAATCCCTGGTGGTCCCACTATGCCTATTCTCTTGCTTCAGCTCCCCCACTATGGCCTCACTGTCTCACCTGTCACACCTTGATGTAAAAATCATTATGTTTTGGTATCTTGTTCTACTCTGCTCAGCATTAGGCTACCAGTCTACCCAATTCTCACACCCTAACCTGAGCAGGGCTCCTTCTTTCTCCATATATTCATCTCTGCCTGTCCTGATAGGAAACCAGAGCACCTGCCTCTAGGCCTTCATCCTAGCCTGTTCCTGACAAGCCACCTTTCAGGAAACTTTTGCCTCTCTTAGACCTTCTGTAGGGACTACCCCCAGAACACAGAGTTCATCTCTGGCACCCACCATAAAGTGCCCTTTCTAGATCACTCCTGTAACAGGGAGCGAGAGGCCTCTGTTGCTTTAGGGTGGAAACTGAAATAGCTAAGGCCTGCCCTACAGGCAGAAGCAGGCAGCTGAACCTAGGCTGGCTGCAGAACTATAGGCAGTTGAACCTAGGCTGGCTGCAGAAGAATAGGCAGTTAGAGAGCTAAAGGGTAGCAAAGAGCTACCTGGTAGCTAGCTATAGAGCATGTGACCGCCGAGCTGGGGTCCTCCCCGTAGGTCACTTGTCTGTGGGAGGAGGACCACTCTGATGTCTCTGAGTTACCACTGAGTGGGGTTGGTTGTTCTGACGTCCATTCCCCGCCCTAGTTCTCGCCCACCACGACTTGTTGTTACGTTCAGTTAGGACGGTTCCTGGGGACTCCGCGGCCTGTGATCCCTCGGCGGTCAAGATGCGGGGCTCCGCCAGCCCTACATCCCGGCCTTACACCTCCTTTAGGGCTCCCGTGCCTGAGGGACTGCCCTCCTACTGCCCCATCAGCCCGATGAGCCCCTCGTATGCTGGATGACCCCAGGTGGGGTCTCGGTGAGAATCGAGCTCCCCTATGGGGTCCCTGGCCCTATCACCCCGGCTGTACCCCGCAGCCAGGGTATCCCTTTACCGGGAAACAAAACCCTAATGGGCTGAAAGCTTGGCCCTTCGGCCCCTTTGGCTAGGCCTCCCGCCCGGACCCTCCATGGCCCCTGCTGGGAGTGACCCTGTCCCGCTTAGTCTATGTGTGCGGGTGGGAGGGCAACCGCCTCCACCCCTCTGCGCCTCCTTAGGGCCCTTAGGGGTCCTGACCCTCTCAGGTGGTGTTGCGTCCCTGCACCGGCGTCCCAGCCCTGAACCTGCAAGCCTCATAAGTTTCAGGTTCGCAGTCCCAGAAGTCCTCTCCGCTGGGCTTCTTGTCCTCTGAGCCCGTCTGCTGCTCCTCAGTGTTTGTCCTGTGGTTGGTCGTTGCAGGTATCTTCCTCGCCTTCTGGTCCAGTAGCAGCTCACCGCCGGAGCTCCCTGCCTCGTCCGCGGGGAAGCTCGTCGTCTGCTGGGTTCCAGGGGCGGGGCGGCTGTCAGCTCCTCCTGCTTGGGGTTGCCTTGCCCCTCCTAGGACGGGCCCATGGCCCATTCCCTCTCGGAGCCTCCAGCCTCTGAGGGTGAGGAGTCTGCAGCTCCCCTCCCTTTCTGTTCCTTCCCCGCGGCCATTTTTATGCCCGGCGGCCATCTGCCGGTGCCAACGCCGAGTTCCAGCCGCGTCGGCATAAACACGCGGCAGACACCCCGCGCAGGCTTCTCTGCCGCCGTGGGTAAGTCTTGTCCTGGTTCCCCGGGACATAACCCCCCCTGCCAGCTGCCTCGTGGCGGTCTGAGGGGACCCTCCATCTTTAGCATGGTCAAATGTTGCAGTTCGTTTTTTCCTCCGGTTTCCCCGTCAGCCGTCTCCGGTTCGGGGCATCTAGAAAGAAAGTCGGCTGTTATATTGTCCTTCCCCAGGCGGTGCTCAACCCGGAATTTAAATGGCTGTAAGGCTAGAGCCCATCTCGCGATCCGGGCGTTATCGATCCTAGAGGAGCTGAGCCGTTTCAGGGGGGCGTGATCTGTAACGAGGGTGAACTCCCTCCCCATCAGATAATATCTGAAGTGTTCCACTGCCCATCAGATTGCTAAACATTCTCGCTCTATCGTGGCGTACCTGGTTTCGGCCGGAAGTAGCTTCCGGCTCGCGTACGCCACTGGCCGATCGACACCCGCATCCTTTTGCGTTAAGACCGCTCCAATGGCTGTCTCGGAGGCATCCGTCTGCAACGTAAAAGGTCTCATAAAGTTAGGTGTATATATTAACACATCATCGCACAATCCCTCCCTCATGGCTTGGAAACTATGCAGCATTAATGGGGTCCATTGGAGCCCTTTCCGAGGCGGCCTCTTTAGAGCTTCAGTCAGTGGGGCTGCTAGTTCCGAGAATCGGGGCACGAACCGCCGATAATAATTTACCAACCCCAGAAAGGAGCGCAGTTGCTTAAGCGTTTGGGGTGGACGGAAAGTTTGGACAGCCTGCACCTTATCCTTTAATGGCCTTATCGTCCCTTGACCCACTAGAAATCCTAAGTATTTCATATACTTCTGGGCCACCACACACTTGCGGGGATTTGCCATCAGTCCGGCTTGTCGTAACTCGTTTAACACTGCCCTGAGGGCCCATAAATGCTGGTGCCAGGAGTGCGTAAATACCATGATGTCGTCAATGTACGCCGCCGCATACTCGGTATGCGGCGCTAGCAGTTGGTTCATGAGGCGTTGAAAGGTGGCTGCTGCCCCATGTAGGCTGAACGGCATCCTCACGAATTCGTATAGACCCCAGGGGGTCCCAAATGCTGTCTTTTGGCAGTCCTCGGTCCGCACCGGTATTTGCCAATACCCTTTCGCGAGGTCAAGAGTGGTTATAAATTTTGCGGCTCCAATACGTTCTACTACTTCGTTCACCCGGGGCATCGGGAAGGCATCAAAGGTTGCCACTTCATTTAACTGCCGATAATCGACGCATAGTCATAACGTCCCACTGGGCTTGCGCACGGGCACCAAGGAGCTCCTCCACGGGCTCCTCGACGGCCTGATTACTCCTAGGGCCCGCTTTTTCTCTACCTCCTTGCATATTTCTTGGGTCAGGTGGTATGGTATAGGCTGCCATCTATCCCGCACTATCACTTCGGGAGGGGTTTGGATTAAGTAGTAAGTGTTCTTGGTCCACCCGGGTTCCTCCGAGAAGATTTTCTCAAACTCTTCCAGGAGGCTCCTCACCTCCCTCACTTGTGACGTAGTCAGTTCCTTGTTTACCTTTATGTTTTCCATAGGCATGAGGGCTTCCCCTCTTCCTGCTGTCCCGCGTGGTGTTGGGTTCTGGCCTTCTTCCTCCCTGAAGGTGGCCCACCCTTCCAGCTGGTGCCACTCCCGTAGGAGGTTGACATGGTAGATTTGCTTTGTCCTTTGGTGACCTGGGCGGTATACCTCGTAGTCGACGGGTCCCACGCGTCGTATGATCTCGAACGGTCCCTGCCACTGGGTTAGCAGTTTGCTCGTTGAGGTGGGTAGCAAGACCAACACCCTGTCCCCGGGCTGAAATTCCCGTTCCCGGGACTGCGCGTCGTATCTCTCTTTCTGCCGTTGCTGGGCATACCGTAGATTGTCCACTGCCAATCCATGGGCTCTTTGCACTCGCTGTTGGAAATCTCGCTGATACCTAGAAGGGTTAGAGACGGTGGCGGGGCCCTACTCCCATTCCTCCCTAAGAATTTGTAATAGGCCGCAAGGGCGGTGGCCCAACACCAATTCGAAAGGCGAGTAGCCCAGGGACTCGGATGGAGCATCTCGTAGCACAAATAGTGCTAATGGGAGCATTAGGTCCCACCATTGCGGGTCGTTCTGGATACACCATCGGAGCACTCTTTTCAGGGTTCCATTGAACCATTCCACTAGTCCATTGGTCTGGGGGTGGTATACCGAGGTCCGGAGTTGCGTGATCCGTAAGGTCTGGCACACGCCGTGAAGCACCCCGGACATAAAATTCCACCCCTGGTCGGTAAGGATTTCATGGGGAATCCCCATGCGGGATATCCACTTCACTAACTCCTCCGCAATTCGAGGTGCCGTTATTGATCGTAGGGGTACCGCGTCCGGGTACCTTGTGGCGTAGTCTACAAATACCAGGATGTACTGGTGGCCACTACTGCTACGGGGCAATGGGCCTACCACATCCATCGCGATGCGGGAGAAAGGTACGTCTACTACAGGCAAGGGTCTTAATGGTGCTCGCGGTGGCCTGTCTTCCCTGGCCTTTTGGCACACGGGGCAGGCGGCGCACCGCCGTGCTACATCTTCTCCCATCTTAGGCCAAAAAAACCACCTGGATATTTTCCCGAGTGTACGGTCTCTGCCCAAATGGCCACCCACTATGTTGGCATGGGCCAATTGCCACACCACTTGTCGGAAACAACCTGGTACTACCAGCTGTTCCTTGCCCTCCTCCCCTGCTTCCCCTTGACAGACACGATATAACAGGTGGCATCTTACCTTGAACTCTTTCTCCGCCAGGCTCCACCCCTGGTTGACGTTCCCCATCACGGGTTCTCGTCCACAGCTCCTGTTGTTCTGGGTCTTCTTGCTGTCCCTGCCGGAACTGCAGGCCGCTTGTGACTTCTTGCCAATTGGCGAGAGGTTCGTCGCCCTCGGCTTCTCTGAACCAATCCTCCTGGGCCCATTGAGCCCGACGGACCGTCTCCACATCTCGGACCCTTTCTAACACATCATAAAGAGGAGTCCAATCCCTGCCCAACAACATATCGCATGCTAGCCTAGGGGTGACCCCGACCAACAACTCATCCTGGAATTCCATGACCTGCAACCGTACTCGCGTCCGGTGTACTGCCTGCATTTCCCCATGTAGGCAAGCCACCTTCACGGGCTTCCCTTGATATTGGTATCCCAGTGGGAGGAGCTCAGCCCTGATTAGCGACTGAGCACAACCCAAATCCAGCACCGCCCGGACCGGGCGGCCCTCCACCCGGGCCTTTACGACAGGGCGCTCCCATCGTGGTTCGGCTCCCCCTGTTCCAAAGCTACAATCCATAGGTTCCCCCTGGACCAGGTCTTTATGGCCTTCCACTGATCTGCGCAGGTACCCCTGAGGTCGCCCTCTGTTGGCACTCTGTCCTGGACACTCTTGGGCAAAATGCCCTGTCTTACCGCAATGAAAATATACCATGTCCCTGACTGGGGCTTTAGAGCCGGGTTTACGCCATTCCCCCTCCGTCGTCGTTGCAGCCCCTAGCCCTCTTCTCTCCTGCGGATAATACCACTCGGCGGCCATGAAGGATTCCGCTAGTTTCACAGCTATCTCGCAGGACTCGGGGTTGTGCTGGCGAACCCATCGCTGTGTCCGTTCTTCCAGGTCATTCACAAATTGCTCCATTATAACCTTGTCCACTAGACCGGCCATAGTGCATGTGGGTAGGTTAACCCATTTCCCAAAAAAGTCCCTGAGGTGCTGTAACAGCACGTGTGGCCGCCTCTCTACGGGCCCCTTTTTGGCTTGAAAGAGCCGCCGGTAATATTCGGGGTCAATTTTGAGGCGATATAGAATGGCAGCTTTAACAGCATCATAATCATGAGCCTCCTCTTGGGATAAAGCTCTATATGCCTCCTGGGCCTTACCCACTACCAGTGACCCTAACTGGCTCGCCCAATAGCCCCTTTCAAGTCCGAGGGTGATGGCCTGCCGCTCAAAAGCCTCCAAAAAGGCCTCCGGGTCATCCTCAGCTGTCATTTTTGGCATCCGGACCATCGGGGGTCCCTGCTGCGCCATCATCTTTTGCTGGGCCCCTAATAGCTGGGTCACGGCCTGCAGCATCTGGGCCAGTAGGTCCATTGTTGTCATTTCGGCTGGCTGCATGTCGGCCGTTCTCACCCCGAACGAGGTGAGGATGGGTTCTCGGCCAATGCACCACTTGTGCCCGCCGAGCTGGGGTCCTCCCCGTAGGTCGCTCGTCTGTGGGAGGAGGACTGCTCCGATGTCTCTGAGTTACCACTGAGTGGGGTTGGTTGTTCTGATGTCCATTCCCCGCCCTAGTTCTCGCCCGCCAAGACTTGTTGTTACGTTCAGTTAGGACGGTTCCTGGGGACTCCGCGGCCTGTGATCCCTCGGCGGTCACGATACGGGGCTCCGCCACCCCTACACCCCAGCCTTACACCTCCTTTAGGGCTCCCATGACTGAGGGACTGCCCTCCTACTGCCCCATCAGCCTGATCGGCCCCTCGTATGCCGGATGACCCCAGGTGGGGTCTCGGTGAGAATCGAGCTCCCCTATGGGGTCCCTGGCCCTATCACCCTGGCTGTACCCCGCAGCCGGGGTATCCCTTTACCAGGAAACAAAACCCTAATGGGCTGAAAGCTTGGCCCTTTGGCCCCTTTGGCTGGGCCTCCCGCCCGGACCCTCCATGGCCCCTGCTGGGAGTGACCCTGTCCCACTTAGTCTATGTGCGCGGGCAGGAGGGCAACCGCCTCCACCCCTCTGCGCCTCCTTAGGGCCCTTAGGGGTCCTGACCCTCTCAGGCGGTGTTGCGTCCCTGCGCCAGTGTCCCAGCCCTGAACCTGCAAGCCTCGTAAATTTCAGGTTCGCAGTCCCAGAAGTCCTCTCCGCTGGGCTTCTTGTCCTCTGAGCCCGTCTGCTGCTCCTCAGTATTTGTCCTGTGGTCGGTCATCGCAAGTATCTTCCTCGCCTTCTGGTCCAGTAGCAGCTCACCGCCGGAGCTCCCTGCCTCGTCCGCGGGGAAGCTAGTCGTCCGCTGGGTTCCAGGGGTGGGGCGGCTGTCAGCTCCTCCTGCTTGGGGTTGCCTCGCCCCTCCTAGGACGGGCCCATGGCCCGTTCCCTCTCGGAGCCTCCAGCCTCTGAGGGTGAGGAGTCTCCAGCTCCCCTCCCTTTCCGATCCTTCCCCGCAGCCGTTTTTATGCCTGGCAGCCATCTGCCGGTGCTGACGCCGAGTTCCGGCCACGTCAGCATAAACACGTGGCAGACGCCCTGCGCGGGCTTCTCTGCTGCCATGGGTAAGTCCCGTCTCAGTTCCCCGGGACAGAGCAATAGGCAGCGGGTGAGGGCTTCAGGTAGGACAGACAGTAGCAAGTACAATTCAGCCAGGAGAACATAAGTAAGCTGCTCATTAGGAAGCGTACTTCAGAAGTGCTCCTGCACTGGTCAGGGGCACGCCAGAACAGAAGAGGAGGAGCTCAGTGAATATCAGTGTAGGCCCTTACAAAAGCACTGGTAGCTCTGCCTTTAACTCTACGGAGGTCAGAGTTCCTGCAAGCCTGGTCAGGTACTCCCAGGGACTAAGAGAGCCAGTGAGTGAAGAGGTGCCTTTAGCAGTAGCAGGATGGCCCAGAGGGTGCTTTGGGTGTTTTGTTAGGAGCAGTTTGCTTGCAACTATGTTTTAGTTTCAAATGGAGGACTGGGTTGTGGCTGTAGGAGTGAATAAGAGGCTGGGTATTCAAAAGTCACTCAGAGTGAGCCCTGAAAAGAAGCAGAGATGCAAGAGACTGGACCAAAGAGGGTTAAAGGCCTAGCTGGTGGAGTTGGAGCCCAAGAGGGACTGATATCAGGAAAGTGCCAGAGGCACAGGGGCAGACTTGGGCAGAGTGGGCCAGAGCCAGCAACTGAAGAATGAGATGCAGGAAGGCTGAGACTCAGAAGCTGGGTCAGAGTAAGTGGGCCTAGGCTTGAAGTCTACAGCCAGTGAGCTAAGACCAAGGAGGCTGAAGCTTTTGGTAGCTGATGAAGCGTATAAACCACAAGGCATGGGTGTGGCTATGGGAGAGTCTGGTGACCATGATTACAGTGGACAATAAGCTATGAACCAACAGTGTGCCCTTGTTGCCAAAAAGACTAATGGCATGCTGGGCTGCATTAGTAGGAAAGTTGCCAACAGATCTAGAGAAGTGATTCTTCTCCTTTATTCAGCACAGGTGAAGCCACATCTGCAGCAGTGTGTCCAGTTTTGGGACCTGCCCCCTACAGAAAGGATGTAGACAAATTGGAGAGAGTTCAGCAGAAAGCAGCAAAAATTGTTAGGGGACTGGGGCACACAACTTAAGTGGTTGAGGGAACTGGGCTTAATTAATATGGAAAAGAGAAGACTGAGGGGATTTAATAGCGGCCTTCAACTACCTGAAGGGTGATATGAAGAAGATGGAGCTAGACATTTCACAGTGATGGCAGATGACAAAGTAAGGAACAATGGGGTCTAGATGCAGCAAGGGAAGTTTAGGTTAGATATTAGGAGAAACTCTATCACCAGGGCAAGGACAGACATTAAAAAACCTGAGCCTGAATTGATTCAGTGTTTGCAGGCTAGTCTAACCTGGATAGGCTGAACCAGTTTGTAACTGGACAGACATTCTCTCTCGACTGAGGAAATTCAGGAACATGCCTGCAGTGGCTCAGGCTAGAAGCTGGGCTGCTAAAGCAGCCCTCCCTTCCCTTGTACACTGCTGAGCTGAGGGTTGGTGTGCCTAGGCCCTGGCAAGACTTTCTGATTAGGGAGGTCTGCCTGCACAATCCCAGACTTTTCCCTGCTCACTGCTCAAGGGGAAGGAATGTTGCCAGACCCCAGACCCCTGCTACCACTCTGAGCCAAGGGGGAGGGGGGTGCAATGCATGCATCTGTTGATGATGCAAAGCTTTTTAATCTCCCCCCTGCTTCTTTATACTGTCTGCAGCAAACTGACAGGTGAGCAAGCCAGCAGGGGGCTGATAACAGTGTTTAGCACCCAGTCTTCAAAATGATAACTTCTCGCTATTACTTCAAACTCTTCTTAAACAGCTTACCAGCTGACCTGTTGATTAGCTCCAAACAGCCCGAAGCGGTCACTGTTCTGTCTGCCTGTCCAAGTAAAATTGGAGACACACATGTCTGCATTAGCTAGAATACCACATGCCTAGGGTCTGTAAGGCTAGGATTCCTGCTGTGGAAGATTGGGGGTGGGGAGGGGAGGGCAGGGGAAAGCCAGGCAGACCCTGCTGCAAGTCTCTGCTGAAGCTCCAGCCAGAGAGCAGAGGGGAGGGGCCAGCCCTGCTGTGGAGCATGCCAGGATGCTGGAAGTTTCTGGTTTATCTTAAACCAACAAGGGGTCTGGGACAGACAATGCATAAACCGGTTTGAGCCAAATCAGTTAAGTCTGATACTGCATTTAACCAGGTTTATCTCAAACCAGTTTCAGCCATTTTCAAACTGGTTTATGTGCACTGAACTTCTGTTCTGTTACAAGTTTAAACCAGCTTCTGATCACTTAAACCAGTTTGTGTGTCATGTCTGTCCCTAGCTCAGGAGGTTAGTAAAGCACTGGAACAGGCTACCCAGAGAGTCTGTGGAATCTCTACCCTTGGATGTAGATAAACCCAGGTAGACAAAGCCTTGGCTGGGAGGCAATAGTTGGGGATGGTCCTATTTGAGCAGCAGGTTGCACTAAGTGATTTCCTGAGGTCCCTTCCAACTCTGACTTTTCTATCATTCTATAATTAATGCCCCTAGGCCACCAACTTAGTGGGTGAAGGGCAAGCTTAGTGCCAGCTGGGCATGCCACTGATGGTGAAGAGGCAAACTGAGGCTCACTTCAGGGCCTTGGGGGCAGCCTACCTAAACACTAAAAATATGAATCAAGGTGTGGCAAGTGAGACAAACAAGGGAAGGTACTCTGAGGAGCCGAGGTGAGGCAGGAGCATCTGAGTTACCAGGAGGTGTCACAGCTGCCCTTGGGATCAGGGCCTGCAACAAGTCTTTCATGGCTTCCAACCTTTTTCGTCATACCCATGCCTCAAGTCTAACTAGACTCCATGCACCAGACTCCCAACCTTTGCAGTGATGCTCCCTCAGCATGTCAGTGCAGCTGGCCCTTGAAGGGCTTAAAGCACAAAGTACCTCGCAGGTACCTCCTGTCATCTTCAACCACCCCAAAACCTCCATTAACACAAGCCCCAAGCAGAAACAAAACATAATATTTAGCTCCCTGCACAGCTCCTTCAATTCTAGAGGTCTAGACAAGCCTGTGCCCCTAACCCTAAGCTCAGCTTATATGTTACCTTTCTTTCCACAATTCTAGCCACCTGGCTGTCTGGAAAGAGAGTGTCTTTCCACCACATTGCTAATTAGCTTAATCAGAAGCTTAGTTTCCTGCTGCCTGCAGTTTGCATGCTGGCCTCAGTAGCTCTTTAGCTGTGTTGCTTGTCTTAACTATACTTGCTCTGCTGCCATTGGTGACGTGTAGGGGGTGCATGCGGGTGCAGGTGCCCCCCCTGAGATTGGCGGTGCCCCCCCCCGAAAGAAGCACTGCCAATGCTGCCCCCTTCCCCACCCCCCCGCTCCTGGGAGGCAGTGGTGGTTAGGGTTAGCAAGCTTTCCCTCCCCACCTGTCATTTTTAATGGGCAATTTGCTAGTGTGTTAATAGCTGCCTTCAACCAATTTTTTGGTTTCTAAACAATTAGAGGTAGTTGAGGCTGCTGGCTCTGCTAATCAGCAGATATAAGGGTCTCTGTAGCTAAAGATTTCTGTGTTGAATAGATCTGATGTAGTTATGACATTACTGGCAACAGGTCAAAGAGAGAAATGCCACCAAGTTGAGTGTTATGCCATGTTTAGCTAGTAAATGTCAAGTTCTTTCTTTATAATTATCTAAAGTTCTCATCCTCTGCTCTGGCATGAGGACTGCTGTGCAACATTACTATAAATCCTATATCCAAAGGCTCAGCATATTAAGGGTTGGAGCAAATCTACTCCAAAGAAAGATGTGAATGTCAGTGCACTGGTAGGGTTGTTGTGTGTTTGGGCATATGGGGTGGTACAGACAATGAGTCTTTGGAGTCACTGACACACTGAAGGCCAAAGATATTGTCCAGGTACCGTATAATGATGGATACCAGGGGGAAAGAATCCAAAGTTATGGTCTTTGGGTCCTGCCCTGACTTCTTATTGTATTTTGAAATGATAAACAGTCCTAATACTGTCAGTTGATGAGGTAAAGCATAGGAGAAAAGGATAACACTTAAGCTAAAGAGTCAAGTTTTAATTTTATAACCATAAACTAAAAGTGACATCCAGTGGTATGTAAATCTAGACAAAATATTTGGATCTCATGTTACGAGAAGCGCAGCAGAATTATTTTCCAGATAAAATGTTTCCAATTGTGCCAGCTTCATTAAATTACTATCCACTATCACTTTAGGGTAAACAGAGACGTTCAGCAGGTTAGGGGGTGCTTAGATCACATTAAAAATGGCTACCTGGTCTAACTTAGTTCACCCAGGTGTGGACCTTACTTAGATCTCTAGTTAGGTCAAACCAAGTGAGAACTGTTCAGAAGTTCAGGAAGATTAGGTTGGTCTAAAAATGACCAACCCAATCTAAGTTAACTGTACCTCTGAAGTAGTCCAACTTGGATTGGGTCTGGTGAGACCGAGCTGACTGAACTTCTGTACAGTTACCAGTGCAGCCCCAAGGCTGGGAAAGCCCACCTGCTGTCCCCAGCTCTGGTGATGTGCTCTTCCTACTCCTTCCTCCCCACCAGGTTTTGGATCCTGGCCTCTCACCCCACCCCCAGATGGGCAATAGCACCCCAAAGACCAGCCAGACCAGCCTCCCCTTTACAAACCCACCAAATGCCCCACCTGGCAAACTGTTCCCAGTGCAGGTTTTACCAATGTTTACCCATGCTGGGAGCTGAGAAAGTAAATTGGGGCAGGTGGAATAGTGGTGGGGGGGGTTGCTGAGGAGGGGTTGTTTGTCTGGGTTGGGGACTAAAAATAGTTGTGGGGGAGGGAAGAGCCTCCCAACCCCACCCTGAGGACCCCACTAGCTCCCATGATCCCACCAAAACCTCCTAGTCCCCACTAAGCAGACTACTTGCCCCTCCTAGATCCCTGTAACAGGGGGACTTCTCAGTGCCGACTTCCCAGTGGCCCACCCACCAGTTTCTGGGCTAACCGCCCGCCTTCTCTCTCGCCACGCCTTGATGTTAATTAATTAATAGATGTTGATTAAGCGGAAGGCTGCCCATTTCTTGCCCCAATGCCAGGGAGCGCTATCTGCAGCTCCGTTCCTCCCCTACACCGCAGCCCAAGCCTCGCAGATGGCATCCATAGTTCTCACAATCATCGGCCCCTCGCTGGGCCCCAGAATCCTACTGCTGGACCCCTCTACAGTCCCTCCATTTCGGAGGCCTAATCTGCCTTCATTCTCAGCAACATAGCTCCCCAAGCTGCTTCCCCCTCATGGGTGTGGTCCCCCTGGGACCTTTGGCTACACTAGCCCTGGCCCACCTCCAAGCCAATCAGAACCCCAGGCCCTCAGTTCTTGGGTGTTCCTTGTGGTGGGCCCCTGGCCCTTCAACCCTTCCGGTCCTGGTCCCAGCATTGATCAGTCAGGGGAATGTTCAGACAGGTTCATGAGCCTATAGCCTCACACTCTTCCTCTGGGGTCCACCTTCCAGACCACCTCAGTTTTAGGTTGTACCCAGGACCAGGAGCCTCCTATCCATCCCCTACAGCTTCTCCCTTACCTCCAGATGATACCAGCAGCTCTGCAGCCAGGCAATGTTGTTGCCTGGCTTCCCCGCACCAGAATGCCCTGTTTATATGGACAGCCCTAAATCCAAACTGGCTGCCCTCATCAGGCACCTGCCGGCTGTTCTCTCAGGCCCTTAAAGTGGCAGGCACAAACAATGCCCTGCCACAATCCCCCAAGTTCCTTCAGTGAATTCCACTTGCCCCCCCCACAATTCCCTCCAATCACCCAGATTCCCCCTGCAGGCCCTGGTTGCCCCCCAATCCCTCCAACCCCTCCAGTGAACCACAGCTCCTTAACATCACATGCTTCACTGCCAGAGATGGATCCAGATCCTACACAACCCAACAGCACCAGCAGGGCAAATTTCAGCACCAGCTCAGTCTGGGCCTTCCCAATGGATACCCAGGAGACCTAAGGAAACAATGGAAGCCTCCAACTTCACTTCCCCTAGGGTCTTGTCCCAGCACCAGTGCTGTCAAGTCTTACTGTCTTTGACCCTCCTGTTTTATTCCTGTATTTGACTTCTTGGCCATGATCAACTGCAGCTCTGACCACAATCTTACTTGACCTTTTGCTTGACACCCTAGCTCTGGATGGATACCTGGATTTGAACTTGATTACTTGGCTTCTGGTATACACTTAACTTGCATCCTAGCCTCTGCTTTTTGTTCCTGGTTTTCTGTTTCTTGGGTCTTGCTTCGTAAGTTCCTGGCTCTTTGTTCCTGGTTCCTGCCTGTTGACAGGGGGGCTTTAGACTGCTTTGTTGACTCCTGGCTTACCTTAATGTCTGCCCTTGCCCGGGACTTGGAGAAGCCCTTGTGTCCATATCTGGCCTGAGGGGCCAAAACAGTTTGACAACCCTGATTTAAAAAAAATGATTACTTTGTGGTATTTGTAGTAAAAAAAAATAACAGCATGCTTGAAAAACAAATAGCATGCTTGAAAAACTAGACCTTTTAGCTAAACATTTGCCAGACCCTCTGTCCCTATCCCTACCTCCAATCTGTTCTGCAAACAGGATCTGACTCCACTGTTAATTGTTTCTTGTGATGTGGGAGGCAAGGACCTTCTGTAAGAAGCCAAGTCCTCACAACTCTCACTGAGGTTAACCAGGAAGCCCAGCTCCAACCTAAGTGTCCAAAAAAGTACAACCATAATACTCTGAATGAATGTAAAGCCTCATGAGAATCCATGAATAGCAGCATCAGCTGGTACCTGGGCACCTAGGTAGAAAAGGAAGGACCAGACCGTGCTTCTTATGTCCTGCACTTCAGGGAACACTCCCCTTTAGCCACAGTGACAGTGCAAAGGTAGCCAGCTCAGCAGACAGAACGTTTTTTTGGTACCAGAGTTGCCCAAGCTTCTCTAAACACCTGAGAACCTCACCATAGGTTTTGCTGGTAAAACATTTGCTAAAGGTCCTGGAGATGGATAGATAGCCATGGCAGTCTAAATTCAGGTGAAAGATAGGGCAGGATAATTTGGAGACTTGGTGGTTCAGTGAGGCATGAGGTTTTTGTAGGAAACAACCTACTTTGTGTAATGCTAGTGCAGGGCCTAAAGGGCATGATCTGTAACTCCAGCAGAGTTTTGTAGTGTAGGCAAGGGTCAGAGTACATCTACACAGCATTTGCAGTGTTTTGCAGAGATACACAGGTGCTGATGTGGCACTTGACCAATATTAATTTACTCTACTCCTCAGGGTATGGTTATACTTCTTAGCATTGTGCTTATGCATTGTATAATCATACACTTTCAGTTCCATATGTGTAAGGTTATGCTCCTGTCCTGCATGCTATACTGCAGAGCTATAAATTAGCTCAGAGTGAGCTGGGCTTTCCCATATAACTCTGCTAATGCACCCCAGTGCTGATCTGTTCATGGGCTCTTTCCATGCAGAGACTATCAAATGTGTGATAAAAGTATTAAATCTCAAGGTGTGGCAGGTGACTGAACGGGTGATTACCCAGAATGTGAGGGCTGCAGGGACTCCAGGGCTTTACGGCCACCCTTGGAGAGGCACCCTGCCACAAATACAACTTCTGTTCTGATTTTAAATGCTTATGGAGTGTAAAATGGGGGAAAACAAGCTGATGGAACTGCAGAGGAAGAAGCAGAATTCTCTTCCATATTTGGCTTTCTTTCACATAACTGTAAGTATAGCTATAGTTATAGCCATGCAAAGAGCTTTATAATTCAGGTTGGAATGAAAAAGAAATAGAAAGGCACCAAACTTTGTAAATAAAAGCTAGACAAAAGTACAAATATGTTTCTGTTTTCACTTTATGTGCTGGTCCAGTAACCAGTTGAACTCACTTCTCTGTGTTACATCTTAATGTGGTGACAGACCTTGTGCAAGTGTTTACTCCTCCTATCTGAAATCCTTATTGTTAATGGTCTCCTCTGCCCATGCAGCTGTGTCTACAACAGAAGAATAGTACGTTCCCTAGTGTAAAGAGTGTGGAGTTATTTCATGCCCAATAAGAGAGAAAATGTGAGCTGCTCTAACATGAGCTCCAAATCACTCTGTACAAGGAAACTACAGAGGGACATGTTGCTGGCAAGAGGCAGGAAGATCATTTTAGACTGAGAATTTATTGACCTATTTTTCTTTTATGTATTAATGCAGTATGGCCAGGTGGAGAATACTTCCGGTTTTAAAGTTAGTGGATGGGGATTACAAATCTGGTAGAAATTAATCTAGGTGGGATACAGACAACCAAAGAATTTTGCATGAAGATCAGCATATCTAGAAAACAGGTGAAAGTGAGAGATGTCTAAGAGTGGTTCGGAGAGACACTAGAATGAGAGAGAACAATACATAATCTACAATTGCAATCATGGTCACTGTCACCCAAGTGAACTTCTGCCTCCATGTTGTCAACCAATTCCTCCCTGTTTGTGAGTGGCAAGTTGAAAAAAGCTTTCTCCCTAGTTGGCCTGTATACCATCTGTTTCAAAGAGTTATCCTCAACATGAACCTATGTCATGGCAGGTTGTGAAATTGTTGGGATCTGAGATCAGATCCCACTGCACTGCACAATTAACATTGTGACTAAATTACAGTCAATGCTTGTTCACTACCCAGGAGTGCCAAAGATATGTGGCCCACAGAACTGTATCATCCAGTCCTCACTGCTGCTTCTGGGTCTGAGTGACCCATAAGCAGCATGTAGACCATGCTGGATGGCCCCATGTGCTGCCCACAGCACCTGCTCCAACTTATATCCTGGAACAAAAGAGTGGTCACACAGCCCTAGAGCCACTCCGGCCATTTGGTGGTGGCTCTTGGTCTGGCCAGTACAGCCTGGTAGTAGCAGCTCCAGGGCCACACAATGCAACCTGACAGCACAAACAGCAATTCTGGGACCATGTGGTGCAGCCTTGGAGTGGCTGGAGCAGGA
>NW_017729022.1:36693712-36700079 GCF_001723915.1 Gavialis gangeticus
GCACAAACAGCAATTCTGGGACCATGTGGTGCAGCCTTGGAGTGGCTGGAGCAGGACCAGGCAACACACAATGCCCACTCTGTGGTTCTGGTCCGGCCCATGAACCAGCCTTGTGCCGAAATATCCGAATATCCAAAATACACCAAGTCTAGATAAGTTTAACACCCCTATCCTAATCTTAACTATAAAAGTTTAGATGCCTTCATAGGGTCCTAGAGGCTCCCCTTTTTGTACTGAATCAGTGCCCTATTAATCCCTGAAATATTAGTTGGTGCTTTAAAACTTTATGCCCGTATTATGCCAGCTGGCAAACTAAAATCAACAGCAATTCAGTGGGTGGATAGTGATCTCCTGTAACTTTTCAACAATAAGAAACTAATTTCCATGAAAAATAAACCTGCCACTTTTAGGGATGATTTTGTTGTTTTGCTCAGTAGTACCCTTTGCACAAAGGCAGTTATTAAGGCACAGAGAAAATAGCTGCTATGCCTCATCTGTTGTTTGAAAGTTTTATTAATTAGACTTATGATATTGTAAGCGGCAGTGCCAAGATTGACTTTGCCATAGAGTATGTGCACTCCAGCCTCTCGGGTGCTAAGTTTTGGGGATGGACAATTTGATCCTTAATGTGTCCCACTCACAGGGCATGCTCCCCAGCTTGCTTTCTTCACCTTGATCTTGTGAGTTTGAGGGAGGGTCTTTCATCATATATGGGCACCCATGTAAGCTGTGTGTCCCGATAGTGCTTGGGGTTCTTCCTCCCCTTTCATGTGCCAACCAGGTCTTGAAGGAGCCCTAGGATGGATCCCAGTTTAAGTAGGAGGGTCCCGGGTTAACAGCTCACTCTGTGAGTGATTCAACCCACCATGTTCAGCAGAGATTCATTAAGTCCATACATTGGAAAAAAACAACTTACTACTTTCAATAAATAAATAAATGATGCAGTCCTGAATCAATTCATAGGCAAATAACTCTGTACCATCCAGTGACAGGAATTCATTGACTTCTTCAGGACATAAATAAATCAATATTCAATGACTAGATAGTTCATAGAAAAGACTCAATCAATTCATAGCCCAATTTCTTAACTCAGTCACATCCAACTGCAATTTATTAAAGCTTCTGACTGGTGGGCCAATTCAGTCCTCTTGCGACTACAGTGCATACGTAACTGAGAAGAACAACACATAAAGAAAGCAAATGGTATGTTCCAAATCCTGAGTGCCTTTAGGTTGTTTACGCCTCCCACCTGTGGAGCTCCTTCCACTTGTGGGTCCAGCGTAGTGGTGACAACAGAGAGCTTATCCCGTGCTATTCTCTGTCCACTCCTCTCTAGAGTCTGGACCCCTGAGGCTGAAGGCCCCTCCAAGCCTTCAGTCTATAGAGCTAGACCCTTCACCTGCTCACACAGCCCCTGCTAAGGCTTCACTGCCAGAAAGCTCCATACACTGTCTCCTGGTTTCCCCAGGCTCCTCTCTTGCTGGCTTGGGATGCTCGCATAGGACATCAGACCCAGCACGCTTTCCAATACACAGCCAGCACGAGCTTACAAAACAGGGCTGACACTGTGCCTGACGCTCCAGTGCCTGACTGCCAGTGTTGTTGTCACCCCTGCAGGTAAGCAGAAACCATCTCCCGCCCTTACCGGGCTCACGTTCAGTCTCCTAATGCTGCCAGGGATGCCTCCTAGGGTGCTGCTTCTCCCGTGCTGCTTTGCCGGGTACTCCCCACTATCACAGACATAAATTAAGCCTTAAACTCTGCATTTAGGCGTAATATTAAAGTCCTTAATTCAACATAATGAAAACTGCCAGATAAATAGCAGCAGCCACTGAGCAGCATATTAGCGTTTTTTTTCTTTCTCAGAGGCCAACATAGATTTATATATACACATTAGAAAATCCCAATTTAACTTGCTGCCTTCTGAAACAGTCTTCTGAACTCCAACTGAACAGCGCCTGGGAAAGTCAAGAAATTCATCTTTGGAAAAGTCTTATTCCATACATGCCAACAATAATTGGAAAGGGGTTACTATAGCACTAAAACAAAGAGGATACGAATTTCCAAAAGATAATGATGACTGGCTGTAGCTAAGTCCTTGGAAAAGGCATGGTTTTACTTTTTGGATATTGCTTATATCAGAAAGACTCTGTCTCCCTTCCTTCCCTACATAGGTATTCTATAGATTAGAAATGTATCTATTTACTCTGAGACTTCTTTTCCCCTCTCAAGTTTAAGTCTTTATCTACCCTGTGTAATAAGTAACAAATGCAAAAGGGCAGCAATTCAATACATTATTCCTCTAGGAATTCTAATTTTATTCCAACCCAATTAGTAGGACACAGGAATATGGCAAACTTCCATTGCTCTTCGTGAACTGTACATGCAAAAGGATCTCAAAAGAGGCAGTTGGATCCTGTTGTTGTATTGTGTAGAAGCTCAATTTACAAAACCTTAATCACTAACAAGTGACACACGTTGAACAAAATAAACTTCTGTCAGAATCCTGGGCTCTGAGTGATTAATGAACACCAGATGCTATTAGAAGTAAAACAAATTAAGCACATATCCTGAGGGGAGAAATTAATAATTAAAAGGTCCACCAGGGTGAAACTGTCCAGAAGCAAGGCAGGCAACTGGAAAAGCCAGCTTAATTTGTGATAAATTCCTGGCTCTGAAGTAGTTAATGCATTTTAATATTTAAAATATCATATTATTTACCCAAATTCAAGTTGACTTCATATTTAAGACACCTCCACAATAATTAGATTCTATAAATTTGTTATAATTTTCCATGTATAGAATCTAATTATAGGAGGGTTATCTTAAATTTTCCCCCCCACAGTTATGGCAGGAAAAGCAGTGCCTGCTATTGGCTGAAACCTGAATCTAGGACAGGGCTGGGCAAAATGGCATATCTGCCTGGTGGCCAGACCCCATTTCCCAGCAGTCCCTGCCCACATGGCTGGAGCTGGTTTCTATGGAGACCCCAGCAGTGGTGGGGCTGTGACAGCATGGGACCAGGGTTTCCAGCAGCACTGGCAGGGTATATGGCTGGGTGGAGAGATGCTCCAGGGCCAGGGCTGGGATCTTATGGCAACGACAACATGTTCTGGAGCCAGGGCAGAGATGCAATCCACTGTCTGCAGGCCCCTGCCCAAGGCATGTGGGCAGCAGATAGCAGGTCTGCCACAGCTCTGGACCACGCTGTCACCACTGCAACATCCCAGGCTTGGAGCAGCTTCCTACCCAGCCATACACCCTGCTAGCATTGATGGGGTTGGTATCAACGAAATAGTCACCCTGATCTCTAGACCTGGAAAGATCATGGAGCAGCTCCTCAAGGAATCTATTGTGATGCACCTAGAGGAGAACAAGGTGATCAGGAACAGCCAGGATGGATTCATGAAGAATAAATCATGCCTGACCAACCTGATTTCCTTCTATGATAAGGCAACAAGTTCTGTGGATGGCAGGAGAGCAGTGGATGCGATATGCCTTGACTTTACAAGGTATATCGCTTGTCTCCTACACTTATTAGCTAGGTAAGGAAACAGACTAGTACTAATGGACAGACATAGGATTCTGAAACAAAAGATACAGACGGTGTGGCACATCATATATAAAAAATTAGGCCTGTCAAGCTATTAAAAAAATTGATTGTGATTAGTTGTGCAATTTAAAAAGAAACAAATTGCAATGAATCGCGATTTTAATTGCTCTGCTAAAAGCTCAAAATGATGTACAGAAAAACTCTAATTATGCAAATACTTTGTATGGTTGGGGGGTGAGTGTGGGGTGTGTGTGGAAATTTGTGAAGATGTGGGGGGCTGTGGGTGTATGTGGAGCCCAGGGAAGAGGGGTCCCTGCATGCTCTGGCAGAATGCGGGGTACTGTGGGTCAGGAGTGAGGGCAGCAGCAGGGCTGGAGGAGCTGTGGTTTGGGAGTGAAGGGCAGACACACATACAGCTACAGACACACATGCACAGGTGCAGACAGACACCACCGAGCAGGTAAGACTGGAGAGGAAAGGGTGTGGAGGGGAGGAAGGGACACGAGGGACAGATCAAGTCCCCCATGGTGAGGGAGTGGGGCAGGGGCTGGGGTGAATGAGGCCCCAGGGCTGGAGCAGGTCATGGGATGGAGCCGCGAGTGGCTTGTCCAGGCATGGAGGGGGTGGGGGGGCACAACCACTGTAGGCATCCCTGGAGGAGGCATGTGAGGCACGTGTCCCCCAGATTTGTGCACAAGGTGGAGGCAGGCTCGGGGCTCAGGGCTCTGCACCCTGTTGCCATTGCCCTGGGAGCCACGTGACACCATGCTATGCCTTCCACCACTGGGAAGGCAGGGGACGCACAATGCACCCAGCTGCAGCTCCCAGGACAAAGGCAGCAGGGTTCAGAGAATGCTGGCCCACAGCCCACCTCCACCCTGTACAAAATCTGGAGGGCACGTGCCCCCCGTGCCTCCCCCTGTAAATACTGTACTGTGCAATAATTTGCTAGATTATATATAAAGTTTAAAAAACACAACAAACTAAGCAAAAAAATAGTTGAAATGTATTGTGTCATTAGTTCCATAGTCATTGTACTTAAATTTACATAATCATATCTTATTCAGATTGACTGTCTTGACAGTGTGTCTAATAATTGCCTGTCAGTCACTTTCACACCTGAATTATTTCTTTATCTTGTTGATGAGTGTCGTGGGAGACGAGTGATATACCTTGTAAAGTCAAGGCATATCACATCCACTGCTCTCCTACCATCCACAGAACTTGTCACTTCATCGTTGACAGAAATCAGGTTGCTCAGGCATGCCTTGTTCTTGGTGACTCCATGCTTGGCTGTTCCTGATCACCTTGTTCTCCTTTAAGTGCTTCACAATAGATTCCTTTGAGCATCTGCTCTATGTTTTTCCACGTATAGAGGTCAGGTTGATTTATTCTGTAGTTCCTTGGATCCTTCTACTTCCTTTTCTTAAAGATGGGCACTATATTTGCCCTTTTCAAGTCAGCTGGGACCTCACCTGACCTCCAAGATTTCTCAAGGAGGATAACTAATGGCTCTGTACTCACCTCAGACAATCCTTCAATGCATCCCATTATCCTTTCAAGTCAAGCCTGCCAACCTGAAAGCATATAACTGCTCTAAGTAATCCCTAACCTGTTTTTCTGCTACTCTAAGCTGTTCGACTCTTTCCTTTTCTTTGCTGCCAATTGCACTTGTCATCTTGTAGCTACCTCTATTTGTGAAGCCTGAAGTAGAAATGGAGTTCAAATTATTCAGCCTTCTCTGTATGATCCATAACTAGATTACCCTTATGGAATTGCATTCCAATTCCATAAGGTATCTATGGTCTTCCTCTTACCCTTGACATGTATATCCCTTTCTTTGCTTCTGATGTCCCTTGCCAGTTGCATCTTGAATTGTGTCTTGGCCTTCCTAGTTCTTTCCGTGCATGCCTGTGCAATGCTCTTATACTCTCCTTTAGTACTGTAACCAAGTTTCTACTTTATAGGAGTACTTTTCAACTCTCCATAGCAAATGTCCAGGCTGGCTTCCTGTTGCATTTCCCATTCTTCCTTTGCTTTGGGATAGGTTGCTCCTGTTCCCTTAAAGGGACCTCTTTAAAATACAGTCTGCTTTCCTGACTCCATTCATTTCAGACTTGCCTTTTAGGGAATCCTGCTCATTAGTTCCCTCATTTTGTTAAAACCTTTTTTTCTGAAGTGTAGTATCTTTATTCTGCTGCTCTCCTTCCTTCCTCCCCTTAATTTTCACCATAATTCAAGAACCTGAGAGGTGTTATGTTAATTTCCCTCTATAGTTTTTTTTCAGTGGAAGAAACAAAGAAAGACACAATTTTTCATCATAATTTTTTTGGTTGAAAACAAATCGTGAAAAGTTCCAAATTAAGTAAAAACTGCCCATCTTCTTTAAGTTTCTTTTTAAATCTCCAGTTTTTGACCAGCTAAATGAGGTAACTCAGGCTTCTATATTTTAAGTGCTACATGGAAAGTCTGACTCTGCAATCCATTTTAGTAATATTTTGGCACCATTCTTCATGAATCTAAGGGAGATGTGCATCACAGAGACCAACTGGCGGCTTTGGGAATGGGGTCTTGAAGCCGGCTTTGGTTTCCTTGACAACAACCCGCACATCATGACGAGAGACATGCTCAGATGGGATGGGCTCCACCTTTCCCCTAAAGGTAAGCGTGTGTTCTTTTCTAGGCTGGTGGATCTCCTCCGGTAGGCTTTAAACTAGGCTCGTCGGGGGAAGGGGAAGATGAGGGCGGAGGAAGCCTTGGACCGCTAAACCAAGCAGCACCCACAAGTACAGCCTAGACTGATGAGCGGAACAT
>NW_017729022.1:36700247-36700507 GCF_001723915.1 Gavialis gangeticus
CCCTCCTACTAGCTGACACCAACCCAGACACAGTGGGGCTCACTGAAACATGGTGGGACCCAATGCATGACTGGGTGGTGAATATCAAGGGCTATAAGCTGTACAGGAGGGAGAGGACAGGGAGGAAAGGTGGAGGTGTGGCGCTCTACATTAAGGAGGAATACACGTCCTCATCAAGTAACACAGAGTCAGAGGAGGGGCACACTGAAGTGCTCTGGATTAGAGTACAAGGCAGTTGAGGGGAAAGAGACTTAACGGTG
>NW_017729022.1:36700518-36725771 GCF_001723915.1 Gavialis gangeticus
TGCTGGGGTTGTTTGACCCCAGTACTCTTTCCTGCCCTGGCAGTGGGTCGGACTTGATCTGCTCAGATCCTTTCCGACCCTACTAACTATGAAACTATGAAGGGGATAATGGGAATTAGCAATTATTTGTCTAAGCCACACTTCATTACAAATTACTTGAATTCATGCCCACTAAACTCTGGCCCGTTGTTAGACTTCCATATATTAGATGCTACACCTTCTAGTAAGAGTATCTCAGAGAAGTGAAAATAATAATTAAGGACAAGTGCCTAAATAATTATTAACGACAAGTTTTAACTAGTCAACATAAATAAATCCATGTCTACTTTTTTCTGGGGGCCAGTTTGTTGTTTGCCACTAATATGGGTTCTTCCACTAGTCTCTTTTTCAGTATTTTGTTTCAGGTCCTAGTCAAAATATAGTCTTTTATCAGAGATGCAAATAGCAGCCCAAAAGACCTTTTTCCTATATTTTCTGTACCTTTTTTCTATATTCCCTATGAAAAAAAACCCATTTGTATGACGAATGCAGGACTCAACTATCTGTATTTAGTCTACAGTAGTAAACCATAAGTTGAATATGGTTAACAGTGGTTAACTACTGTGGTCTTGTTGCCAAAAAAGTCAAGAACATACTCGGTTGTACTAACAGGAGTGTTGCTTGCAAATCGAGGGAAGTGATTCTTCTGCTCTATTAAGCACTGGTGAAGCCTCACCTGGAGTATTATGTCTATTATTGGGCCCCACACTTCAAGAAGGACATTGTTAGATTGGAAAGAGTCCAGCTCAGGGCAACAAAAATTATCCGGGGCTTGGGAGACAAGATATGAGGGAAGGCTGAAAGAACTAGGGTTATTTAATATTTAGCCAGGAGAAGATATGGGGGATTTGGTAACAGTCTTCAATTACATAAAGGGGGATTATAGGGAGGATGGATATTTGCTTTTCTCCCTAGACAGAATGGGCATATGGGGCAGGACTAGGAGCAATGGCCTCAAGTTTCAGCAGGGGAAATTTAGGTTGGTGATTAGGAGGAACACTCTGCTCACAAAGGTGGTCAAGCATTGGAACAGGCTGCCTAAAGAAACTGTGGAATCTCCATCCTTGGAAACTTTCAAAAGCAGATTGGACAGACCCTTGAGTAAGGAGCTGGACTACATGACCTCAAGAGGTCCTTTTCAGCTCTACTTTCCTATGACCATTAGGCAGGATAAGCAGTTTTGAGAATCAGGTACCAGATCCCAGTTGTTCCCCTTCTATTTACCAGTGAATGTGCAAGCTCCACCTGCACTGGCAAGCTGAAAGACATGCACGGTGCAGTTCTGCATTGGTCTGCCAGGTGCATGGCTCTATGTTCTGGGCAGAGGGAAAAGACAGCAAGTTTGCTTGGCAAGTTCAAAGTCGTGCACCCAGCACAAGATTAAGGCAAGATTAAGTATTTCACTCCTGTTTCTTCTGAACTAATAGACAGTTACTGTAATGGGTTTGTTGGGATGGGAATGTGGGAATGTAGGAGTTCAACAAAAATCACATTATATCTTTATCTGCGAGCAACAGAAAAATATGTTCTTTCCTTGTATAACTTAAAATCCTAAACTATCATCTATACTTTCCTGTGTGTCAATAGCTCCAATTCTTCTAGTTACCCTCCAACAACTTGGATAACTCAGTAAAGGAGCCTGCAATGAACGAACGTGATGTAAGAACACACACTACAATGTGACTTAAAAATGATAATTCATATCCCTCAAAACATCATACTGATTAATAATCATTTGTAATTTAGTAAAGTCCTTTTGTTTCCAGAATTTGAAGCTGCAGGAGAATTTCAGCCATGCTATATTGAAGAAATATCTGGTCAAGCTTGCAGCAGGGAACCCAGCATTTTAGTCTTGGTACATTAAATCCTGTCTTTGAAACCTGTTCTGTAAACTGAAACTTAGTTAAACACAAGGTTTGACAAAAACAGAAGAACGAAAATAAAAAGGTCTCAGGTCACTTAAGTGCTATTTCAGGAAGTGCTTCAAACAAGGTACCCAGAAAAGTGCATACTGCACAAGTATTTTGCAACTTACACATTGTGTAATTCCTTCTAACATGCAGTGAAGTTGTGCTTAACTTCTTCAACATCAGTAAATTGCACCACATGTAGCTTCCCTGAATATTTATAAAATATGAGAAATGCGGTTATTTACTTCTCTCTCCAGAAAATGTGTCCAGTTGAGAAAAGAGCTTCTTTATTCAGTCTTTAAAGGGCCCTCATGTATCTGTCAGTACAGTAAGCTGGAATGTATTGGCTTGATCAAACAGCCATTAAAATTAGTGAAAAGGATAATCTGTTCAAAATCTAGTTGGAGTTTTATTTATTGTTTTTACACTGCCTGTGCTTCTCTAATTAAGGAAAATATTCTAATTATCTAAGTACATTCTTTTTGATTCTTTTGATCCCCTTCCTTCAGTTTCTCTTCCATGAATTATTTTAATTTAACTCCCCTTCTTTCAATGATCTCCACAGTTAGGGACCCGTTACCTGCAATCATTGATCAGTTGGGAGAAACCAATTATATTCATGGGGTTTTTTTGTTGCATCAGTCTGCACCTTAAAAGAAAAGTTCTGTTAAGGTGAGACACCTTAAATCAATGTAATCATTTATTTTTAATTGTATTATTATCCCCAGGAAGATTTTCCTAGGAAAAATCTCATTTTTATGTATGTTTACATAAACACATGATTTATTAACCACTGTCATGGCTGTCTAAGAGCTGTTGTACTCAGTCATATAAAAGGATAAGTTAGAAACTCTTACAAAGCAGATTTTTGCCTTTTGTAGAGTTCAATATTTCTGGTCCTGTTTTTAGGATATTTGCTAGTGTCTTTCAGCTGCATTATTCCTGTGAGACCACAGCTTCCCTTCATCACTTTAGAAATAGCTTCTCCGTTGTGACTTGCTTACTTGCTAACTGAAGATGGTGGCAGGAAGCCACAATTGCTCACTCTGTTTATCTCTCCTCATCTTGCAACCCTGACAGTGCAAGTATATTTGGACAGCAAGAAGCTGTGGTAACTGGTAAGCAGCCACAGAATACTGAAAGGGACATTTCGCAGCTACATATGCTGCAAGAGAAGTGCAAAACAAGTGCATTTTAACAAAAACAAGTGTTTTTTGCTCTCTAAAGGACTCAGGGTATGTGCAAATGCTACACTTACATCAGCCTAACTAGGGTCAGGTCAAGCTAAGTGCCAATCTGTACATACATGGGGTTAGCCCAGGCAAAAAAAAAAAAAAATGGCTGGCTCAATCTAACTTAGTTCACTTGAGAGACACACTAAATAGATTGGGTTAACCCATCCTCTGCCCCCCCCCAACCCTGACTGAGTTATTTTTAGCCTCCCTACCCCTGCATGGACACCCTTGCCTCTGGGAACCCACCATCCCCTCTGTGGCCTTTCCAGTCGTCCCCGATCCTGCTAACCCCCTGACCCCTCAGACCTGCTAGCTTCCCTCCACACTGACTTAGATTGTATTTCCAGTTTGGCTCTGGCACTGGCAAACATATGCAAAAGTGGGAGCTGAACTATGATCATACAACTTCAAGTAAGCTATGTGATTTGTGAATTGGGTCATAGGAATGTCTACACGTGGCCCACCGAACATGTGCATATATTCAGACCACAGCCCCGGGGCTGGGAAAGCCCAGCCACTTGTCCCAGACCTGGGGCTGTGCTTTTCTGACTCCCCTCTGAGTGGGCTATTTTGAGTCCTCCAATCCCCCCACTCCCAGATGGACAATTCCTCACCCCCCAGCCTGCACAGACCCACCAACTCCCTCCTCTGGACCTGCTAGCCTCCTCTGATCCTGCTAGCCCCCCTATCCTGCCCACCTGCTAGGTGCCTCATGCTGTCTGCCCACCTGCCCTTCCACCCTGATTTACTTAGATCGCGTTCCTGCCATGGCTCCTAGCACTGGTGAAGATGTGCACAAGTGCAGACCCAATCTATAGTCGTGCTGCTTAAAATAAGGTAATATAAGCCATGAGATCATAGATCACATTGTGTGAACTTGTACATATGCCCTGAACAAGTTAAATCAACTGCTGTGTAGGTATCTTTTCTAGTCTGCCCTAAAACATACGTGCATGCTGTATAATCAAGTACTCAACTCTTTCTTGTGGTTTGGTTTTGTTAATAACAAACACAACCAAAATCTGCATGGAATTTCCCTAGGTTGGTGGTTTGTCCTGATCCAAAGTCTCTTTTCTTTCAGCTACCACTGCTGTTGCAAGGTATAACATTTCCTGCTTCTGTGAGTCAGAAGACCCATTTAAGCCTTTCCCAGTAGGACTAATAAATAATCACAGGATGATGTGTTTCAGGAAATGCTACCAGCTAGATACAAAGAAGGTATCTTGAAGTGATGGGTTCATGATGCAACTTTTGGATGCAGATCCAAATTTTCCTAGAGTTTGGAGTGTTCAGATCTAGGGTTTTAGGTCAGGTCATTTGAACTCTCAAGGGTGGCTGCAAATCACAGATCCTAGTTAGAATTCCCACAAAGGGCGGAGGTGCTCAGATCTGAGGCTTTGGTTCTCACCCACCTCTGCTCTATCGTTCAAAAGATCTGTTGACCTGGCAACAACTTCTGAATAAAACACAAACAAAATGTTCCTGAAGCTTTTCGGTGTCAGAGCATTTCTTTCATTTATAGTTAGGTTATTTGAAGCAAACATCAGGATTCACATTAGCAGTACTACTGCAGATTAAGACCTGATCCTTTAGGCAACTCTGCATAACTGAGCACATGGAAATCCACAGTCTTCAGCAGTGCTTGGCATTCATAGATTCATAGATGGTAAGGCTGGAAGGGACCTTGGAAGGTCATTGGGTCCAGCCCTCTGCACCAAGCAGGAAAGATAACTGGGGGTGAGGTGACCCCAGCAAGGTGACTGTTTAGTCTCCTCTTGAAGATTTCATAGTTTCAGTTTCATAGTTGGTAGGGTTGGAAGGGACCTGAGCAGATCATCAAGTCCGATCCCCTGCTATGGCAGGAACGAGTACTGGGGTCAAACGACCCCGGCAAGGTGTTCATCTAGCCTGTTCTTAAAGACCGCCAGGGTAGGAGCCAGCACCACTTCTCTTGGAAGTTGGTTCCAGATCCTAGCTGCCCTGACAGTGAAGTAGCGCCTTCTGAAGTCTAGTTTGAATCTACCCTCTGCCAGCTTGTGACCGTTGTTTCTAGTCAGTCCTGATAGTGCTCCGGGGAATAGGGACTCACCCAATGCCTGCTGGCCCCCTTTGCCGAGTTTGTAACAGGCCACTAGAATCCCCCCTCTCTTGTGGAGGCTGAACAGGTTCAGGTCCCTTATCCTCTCTTCGTAGGGCCTGCTCTGCTGCCCCCGATCATGTGAGTGGCCCTCCTCTGGACCCTCTCCATGTTGTCCACACCCCTCCTGAAGTGCGGCGCCCAGAACTGGACGCAGTACTTCAGCTGCAACCTGACCAGTATCGCATAGACGGGGAGGATCACCTCCTTGGACCTGCTTGAGATGCATTTGTGGCTGCATGACAAGGTATAGTTGCCTTCCTGACCACGTCGCCACACTGTGGGCCCATGTTCATTTTGGCATCAATAATGACTCCAAGATCCTTTCTGCCTCTGCACTGATGAGAAGGGAGTTCCCCAACCTGTAGGTATGCTGCTGGTTCTTCCTCCCCAGGTGCAGTACCTTGTACTTGTCAGTGTTGAAACGCATCCTGTTCTCATCTGCCCAACCCTGTAACCTGTCTAGGTCCAATTGCAGCCTATTCCTCCCTTCAAGCATGCCCACATCCCCCCACATGTTAGTGTCATTTGCAAATTTGAACAAGGTGTTTTTTACTCCCTTGTCCAAGTCGCTGATGAAGATGTTGAACAGTGCGGGCCCAAGGACCAAGCCCTGGGGGACCCCACTGCCCACATCCCTCCAGGTCAAATAAGATCCATCCACCACCACTCTCTGGGTGTGACCCTCCAGCTAGTTTGTGACACAATTGACTGTGCAGGTGTCGATGCCACAGTCCCCCAGTCTTTTTAATGAGAACGGGATGAGAGACAGTCTTGAAGGCCTTCCTAAAGTCCAGAAATACTACATCCACTGCTACCCCTGCATCTAAGGATTTTGTGACCTGGTCATAGAAAGCCACCTGGTTGGTCTGACAGGACCTGCCTCTAATGAACCCATGTTGGTTGCCCCTAAGCATAATCTCCCCTGCTGGTCCCTTGCAGACATGTGCCAGAAGAATTCTCTCAAAAAGCTTACCCAGGATCAAGGTAAAACTAATTGGCCTATAGTTTCCTTGGCCCTCCTTCCTCCCTTTTTTGAAAATGGGAACCACATTGGTCCTTTTCCACACCAGAGCACCACGAGTGCTTGTAAAGCCGTGTCAGGTATCCCTTAATGACTTCTGCTAATTCCATCAGCACTCTGGGGTGGAGATCATCAGGACCAGCTGATTTAAATACATCCAGTCCCTCCAGAAATTCCCTGACTAGATCCTCACTGACCCTAGGCTTGGGTGTGCCTCCCCTGGGGCCTACCGGGGTCCTAGTGGGGAGGGGGGTGACCCAGTCCCTGCTCAGAAAAATGGAGGCAAAGAAATTGTTGAATAGGTTAGCTTTGTCGTCTGGTGCGACGACCAGATTTCCTAGCGTGCCTTGCAGAGGCCCTACGTTACCTGGCACCTTCTTTTTACCCCCTATGTATTTAAAAGGGACTCCTTGTTGTCCTTGATCTGGATAGCTAGTCCCAGTTCCATCTCTGCCTTGGCCACCTATTTCCAGGGTAGGTGATTGCACCACCTCTGGAGGGAGCTTATTCCACAGTTTGGACACCCTGACTGTGAAGAATTTTTTCCGAATGTTGAGCCTGAATCGGTCTTCCAGGAGTTCATGGCCATTAATCCTGGTTTTCCCTTTGGGTGCCCTGGTGAACAGTTGCTCACCGAGCCCTTGATGTACTCCTTTAGTATAATGGTAAGCTGCTACCAGGTCCCCTCTCAACTGCTTTTTCTTCAGGCTTAAGAGTCCCAGATCCCTCAGCCTTTCCTCTTATGGCCTGCCATGTAAGACTCTGATCATACGGGTGTGTGGCAGGGCACTGTTTGTGCCTGCCACTTTAAGGGCCTGGAGCTGGCAGCCATTTTGAATCTGGGGCTGCCCGTATAAACAAGACAGTTCTGCTGCTGGAGGCCAGGCAACAACGTCATCTGGCCGGAGGGCTGCTGGTACCATCTGGAGGTAAGGGAGGAGCTGTAGGGGATGGTCAGGAGGCTCCTGGTCCTGCGCATGACCTAAAACTGCACCCTGCCGGGAGTGGGTGGCCTGGTGGGGCTCCCAGTGGTGCGGGAGCCCCCAGGAAATGCCAGGCCAGTTACCACCCTGGTGAAAGGCAGGTCGGGGCACCTTAAACCCTAGCTCCCACAACCAGGTGGGTTACCCCTTTTTGGAGGGTCTGGAAGGTAGACCCCACAGAGAAAGAGTGAGGCCATAGACTCACGCCTGTCTGGACTTCCCGACTGGTCAATGCTGGGACCAGGACCGGAAGGGTCAAAGGGCCAGGGGCCCAAGAGCTGAGGGCTGGGGTTCCGACTGGCCTGGAGGTGGGCCAGGGCTAGATGAGCCAAAGGTCCTGGGAGAACCAAACCCATAAGGGGAAGCAGTTCAGGGAGCTATGCTGCCTAGTGTGAAGGTGGAGGAGACCGCCTGAGGAGAGGAATCCAGGTGGGGTTCAATTAGGAGGATTCTGGGGCCCAGTGTGGGGGCCGGTAGTGATGATAACATCTAGATGCCATCTGCGAGGCTTGGGCTGCAGTGTAGGGGAGGAAAGGAGACACAGATAGCACCCCCTGGCATTGGGGCAATAATGGGCAGCCTCCTGCTTAAATTACATAAACTAACTAATTCCATCAAGGTGTGGCAGGCAAGAAGGTGGGCAGTTAGCCCAGAAACAGTTGGGCAGGCCACTGGGAAGTTGGCCCAGGGAAGGCGACCTGTTACAGGATGGCTCTTCCTTGGACTCTCGCAAGCTTGTCTATGTCCTTGTTAAAGTGTGGTGCCCAGAACTGGATGCAGTACTCCAGCTGTGGTCTCACCAGTGCTGAGTAAAGCGGAAGAATTGCCTCCTTGGTTTTGCTGGAGATGCATCAATGCATGCCAGAGTATTATTTGCCCTACTGGCTACAGCACTGCACTGGTGGCTCATATTCATACTGTGGTCTGTTATTACCCCCAGGTCCCTTTCATTCATGGTGCTAGTCAGTTTGGTGCTGCCAAGCCTGTAGGTGTGTTGGGGGTTGCTTGTCCTGAGGGGGATCACTTTACTTTTCTTGATGTTGAACTTTGTCAGATTCCAATTCACCCAACTTGCTAGCCTGCTCAAGTGTGACCATGCTTCCCCATAACTTGGTATCGTCTGCAGACTTGGTCAGTGAGCTCTTCACCCCCATATCCAAATCATTAATATAGATATTGAAAAGTACTGGACCAAGCACCGATTCTTGCAGTACACCGTTGCCCACTTCTCGCCAGGATGAGAAATCTGTTTGCTATGACTCTGGGTCCTATCCTGAAGCCAGTTTCTCACCCACCTGACTGTCTTGGAGTTAAGCCCACAATTCTCCAATTTTCTCAGGAGGACATTATGGGATACTAGATCAAAGGCCTTCTGGAAGTTAAGGTATACAATGTCAACCTGCTCTTTCATGTCCACATAGCGAGTTACCTGGTCATAGAAGGAGATGAGGTTGGTAAAGCAAGACCTGCCGGCAACGAAGCCATGCTGGCTGTCATTCAGAATCTTCTCTCTCAGTTTAATGAGCCTCCTATAGCTCAGTACTATCAGCAGCAGAACAGGCAGTCAAGCATCTTCAAGTAGCTTCCTCTATGAGAGCTCCCTCCCCCTTGGCTGCTGCCAAAGAACTAACTCTCTAGTCCCAGCCGTGGGATTTATATGTGCCCAGGGCCCTGCCTCCTTCCAGTCAGCTGACCGGGTACAGGTACAGGCTAATTCCCTCATTAGCCTGCTGCCACAGCAACCTGCACCTGTGGGGGTTGCCTGGCTCTTAGGGCCCTCTCTCTAGGCAGTTACTTCTCTTAAAGGAGCAGGCATACCTTAGTGTCCTGCAACACTGTGGATGGGCACAACATTGGCCCTCTTCCAGTCCTCAGAAACTTCCCCTGAGTGCCACAAGTTGTGGAAGAGTTTCGCTAGGGCTCCTGCAATGACTTTGGACAGCTCCTTCAGCACTCTCAGATGAAGATCATCTGGTCCTGCTGACTTGTATATGCCTAATTTTTTCACTTGGTCATACACCAATTCTACAGCAATAGTAGGAAGGCTATTATTCCTATTGTGCTCATCCTGTACTCTACCTGGCATTTTTCCCCTGATCCAGTGAAAGACTGAGGTGAAGTAGTCATTCATGAGTTAAGCTTTCTCCTGGGTGCTGGTAACCAGCTCTCCTGAGTTGCTGAGCAATAGCTCCACACTCCCATTTGTTTTGCTCCTGATACCCATGTATCTAAAGAAGGACTTCTTGTTACCCTTGATTCCCTTGCTAATCTAAGTTTGGCTGTTGCTTTAGCCTTTCTTATCTGTTCCCTGCAAAGGCGGGCCATTGTGAAATAGTCTTCCTTAGGGCCCGCCACGAGCTTCTATTGTTGATAAGCCTCTTTCTTCTTTCTTAAGAGGACCGTGATTTCCCTGTTTAGCCAAGAGGGCTTCCCAGCCCTTCTGTTACCTTTTCTCTGCATGGGAATGGACTTGCTATCTGCTTCAAGGATCGTGGCCTTAAGGAACAACCACTGTTCATGCACACCTTTTACCTTTGGTCCCTGGTCCCACAGTACTACCCCTACTAGTGATCTAAGCTTGTTGAAATTTGCATTTTTGAAGTCCAAAACTTCAATCCTGCTATCAGATTTGTCTGCCTTACGTCGGGCAGTGAACATAATGGTTTCATGGTCGCTGTTGCCCAGACTTCCCTCTATATTTAAGTCAGTCACCAGGTTGTCTCCTTTGGCCAGGACCAAGTCTAGCAAAGCGTCACCTCTGGTTGGCCCATGCACCTCCTGAGTCAGGAAGAGCATAGGGATTACTAGTGAATCTGGACTTTGTACCTCAGATTCAGTGGTTATAATGGAGTTATACTGCTGTCAGATCAACTTAATTTTTGAGAAAGAAGTACTTTACTAAAAATCATCAGAGTTAGGCGCGTTCATTAAAATGACTTGATCTTTCAAACCAGCTGAGTTCCAACAACCAATAGCCTAACTAAGGGGGAGAACATAAATAGTTGGTACAACTGCTGCCCATCTAAATATTTAGATTTTTTCCATCGTGTATCCTATCAAAATTAGCCTTATCTTTAGTTAAAAAGCTGTAAATAAAATCAATACATATGTGTTCAGAATTTTCAGCTAATAGGCCAAATTCTGTGATATATTCTGACTGCTTTGTAGCATTCCAGTGATGCAGAACAGCCATAAAACTTATTTAATTGCCCAATTAACTTAAGTTTGTAGTTGCTCTACATGGCTAGAATGCCACCAAGCAGATGGCCCACATCAGTGAAACTGGGTTAGTTGTCAGATTTCTCCAGGATCATGTAAAATACACTGGCATAAAAAGTCTAAGCATACAGTTGGTTAAACCTTGAATTTTTGGTAATTTAGCACAACAGGTTCTGATACAACTTAAAGGCAATGATCAACATTTACTTTTGCAACTACAGCATAGCAGACAGACAGCAATGGGTGTTTAAGTGAACTAAATTCAATGGCAGAACTGTGCTGACTTTATTACGAGTGACAAGAAGATGGTGAAACCATACTGATTCATACCTGTCAGCAACAATCTTTTAAAAAGGATTGTGGGCCAAAAAGCTATATAAATGATGGCCACAATTTTACTTTGAGAGACATAAATGACAACAACTATCTAAAAATAGTTAGTTATCTAAATAAAAGGAGCTTATTTTCCTCCAAAGAATGAGTGCAGATTTTCAAAGAATATGAGACTAGTACTTTTAAAATAATATTTTAAATTATCACAACACAACTGCTGATAGTACAAACTACTTGCCAGATCTACAAGCTCCACAAAAATAAAAAAGTGGAACTAACAGGTACTAATAGATATCTGAAGAGCATTAAGTATTAACTTACAGGCTGTAGAATCTTTTAATAAAAACTCATAATTAGGTTCATAATCCACTACCAGTTATAATACGTGGAATGCTGTTAGAAGACATTTTGAGTAATATTGTTAGTTAGATTGGGTAATTATTTGACATTTATTGTTACATCTTTTTCAGAAATGAGTATTTTCTAGGTTAATGAAAGTAATAACGTTTAGACCATTTTACATGAGTTTAACATCTTTGTGATTTTTGTTGAGAAACATTTTTAATTATCAGTGAGCCTGAAAGGCGCTAAAAATGGTTCATGTTGGCAGCCTGGGAGAATAAAATGATTGCTAGTAAAATACAGAGCTGTTCATTTTTAGCATAGTGTTTCAAATCCAGGCTAAATTAGTAGGGACATCATGTGAGTCATATGAAATGATAAGATTGTGTTCTCAGTCCAGTTAGAATAGGAGTTAGCATTAATAGTTAAAGGTCTAACAGCTTAACCTTTTCAGAGCTACTGCAAGATTGCTAACGAAGTGCATTTCCTAAACAATTTGTTGTTATTTTCAGAACATAGTCTCCAATGTGATAGTTTATTGCTGTTTTTTTGCAAGCTGGGGCCCAAGCATAAGAGCTGGAGCTTAGGCATTGTTCAGATGGGCTCTGGAGCACATCTCAGCTTGGCATGTCTTGGGGTGGGAAAAAAAAGTTTTAACTCAGCAAGGGCCATGAATTGAGACTATTTGTCTACTCTCAGACTTGAACTGGCAGCTTTTCTGTTACCATTTTATCACTAGGGCCTCTTAGCCACAGAAGAGGCCACATGGTTTCCTTCACTAAAGACCCATAGCTCAAACTACCAAGGGCCAGAAACATGCACGCACACCCCACAGCCCTTGGCCACCCAAGAAAAAAAAATTGGCAGGCCATGTGAAAGGTTCATGTGCCCAGCAAAAAGGGGTCAGGTGCAGCCATAAACTCTCCTCTTTCACCTGCCAGCCTAATGCTCAGCATTGGCTTGTTTGTTCATGCCTTTGGGTGTAGGGGAGTTGATAATTTGATAAAGGAAATCTATGTATGCTTATGTCAAACGTACAGAGACAAAAAGGCGTAACTTTTTCCATAACAGATTCAGTCCTTTCCCTGCTGTTGAAGGGTAAATATTCAGTGGAGTCCATATCAGATATGTCTTTTTAAAAGAGATAATGAGGATTCATATGTATAGTGTTAGGTGAAAAATCATCATATCAAGTAGGCTGTAATTAAAACATGTTTTAAAATCAATTGTGTTAAATTTGTATTTTTAAATCCAAATGGAATGTTTAGATTAATAGAAACAGTGATGGTTTATACAACAAAATCGGTAGTGTCTCATCTCTTATTAATGAGAAAAAGTAATAATAGTGTCTTTAAAATAAATCCAAGCATATTTGAACTTTGATCTCATTTCTAAGTGTAATAGCACACACTTACTTAGGTCAGTTGTATGGTGTAGCTGATGATATATGTAGCTGTCATGAGACTCTGACTTTAGGAGCACTAAGGGCAGTAAGAGCAGCTAATGTTATAGTTTATCTAGCTTTATCAGTAAGAAGGATTTGGAATTAATGATGAAGTGGTAGATAATGCATGGATAAAAGCACCTAACCAGCCATACCAAAGATGAAGTGATGTAATACAGATAACAGGGGATTCATGTCTTCTACAATGGACTCTGGGAAATTTATTGAACCCTAATTTATCTCTGTTCTCTCTTAAAAATCAAGTGATTGAGTACTTGAGACCAGAAAGCATATAATAAAATGAGCTGGACTAGCTTTTAAATCCAATGTTGGGAAAAATGGCATTTGGATAAGGACAGGGACTTGTGGCCCCACACGTTTAAAGCCTCTGAGAGATGTGACAGTTCCTTAAACAATTGACTGTATTTGTTTCAACTCACTTCTCGCTACTACTTATTCTGGCATATACTTAAAATTGCTGCCAAACGATGGATTTGCTACAGCTGGTTAAGAATAGCACTGCAACAATACACGAGACCCCATATGCTGGAATATACCAAATTAAGGTAAATTTTCAAAAATATCAAGGAATTTAGAAACCTAAGTCCTATTTTTAGAAGTTCCTGGTTCTTAGAGCCTAAATCCCATTAACTTTTCATTCAATTTAAGTTTCTAAGGCTGCTTGTATACTTAAAAAAACCAACAAAAACAACAACAACTGTGCTTTACTGGAAGAAGCAATGCGTTACTTCAACCTGGCTCTGCCGCATCTGTAAAGATTGGGTGCTTCAGATATCCAATCATTATTAGATAAAATGGGTGATTCAATCAGCTATTAGATAAAAGCACCAAAAAAGCCCCACTAAAGTGCTCGATTTTTACAGATGCGGTAGAGCCGGGTTGAAGTAATGCACTACTTCTTTGGGGCATGCACAGGGCTCAGTGAGGGAACGCGCTGAGTTTAAACTAAAGCACCTTTTCTTTGTTTTAATGTCTGTAAGCACCCAAGTGTGTATGTCATGTTTGAAAATGGGACTTAAGTCACTTACAGACACATTTTTTATTTCAGGGGAATTTGACACCTAGGCTAAGTACAGACAGCAGTGGAGTACCATGGGTCTCCCACACCTAGGGGCCAATGCTTGCATTTGCACCCTGTCCCCCATCTGTGGCCAATCATCAGGCAGGAGGAAGGGGGCCCCTGGCAGCCGACTGGTGAGCCTGGAAGTTCCAGTGGTGAAACCGGAAGTGCCACTGGGGAGCCGAGTACCCCCTGGAGAACTTGGTTGGCCGTACGCCCCCCCGACCCTCCCCCCTGTTGGTATGCCACTGACAGACAGTCAAAAAGCCTGAGGTTGAATCAATTCAATTTTTGCAGTTTAGTTTAAGCTACATAGGTTGAACCAATAAGCAAGTAAACAGACATTCACTTTTGATTTTGGAAATGCAGTGGCCCAGGCCAGAAGTTGCGGGGCACAAGAGCACACCTCCCTGCTCTGCTGGAGCAGACAGCTTGGGCCAAGGCTAGCCTGCTTACCCTGCAAGGGGGATTTGTGGGGGAGGTGCAAAGCATCCTAGGAGGCTGCAGGACTGAGAGTTAACTCAAAACGGGAGGGGACCTGGGACAGAAGTTCAATAAACTGATTTAACCTAAATTAATTAAATCTGATACTACAACCATCCAGATTTCTTTTTAACTGCTTTTGGCCATTTTGAAAGCAGTTTATGTGCACTGAACTTCTGTTGTGTTTACAGATTTGAACCGGTTTCTGATCACATATACTGGTTTATGTGTAATTTCTGTCCATAGCTCTAAAAGCTTTTGAAAGCTGGCATTTAGGTACTTTGAAAATATTGTTCCTAATCTTCCTCCTGGGGGATGAATGTCTCAAGTAACTATTGACCTATGCCAGGTATTATATCATCATGCTTTATATTTCAGTACATAGGCTGCTCTTCTAACGTCTGCCCTTGACAAAACATTAATATCTTCTGTCCTATGAGATTCTGTTTCTCGCCAAAATGTTAACAACATAGGCTTAGCACTAGTCTATTTATGCCATGACTTGATTCATCCAAAGAGTGTCATAGTTTGAAAGTGTCCAGTAGCAATAATTTAAATGTCACCATCGTTAACTATTTCTTAACCCATCAAAACATATCAGAAAGTGGTTTGGAAGTTCATATTACAAAGTACTGCACTATTTAAGCCAAGTAACATCTTATTTTTATGCCTCATGGATGGTACCAGGGAAATGTTAATCCCTATATTTAGGGTGATCATATGTCCGGGTTTGGCCAGGATACTCCAGGATTCCACAGCCCAGTCCCAGCCAGTTAGTTAAAAGTCCTGGGCTGGATTCTGGTGGGAAGGTGGAGCAACATGATGCACCAGGCAGGTGGCTGGGCAGACACCCCTGCTCCTGTGCAGGAGCAAGGTGGGTGAACTGGAGCAGGAGCCACCCTGTCTGCATGTGGCATGTTTTTGCTCCTGCATAGAAGCAACAGTGCCTGCCCATCTGCCTTCCTGGTGCACCATGCCGCTTTGCCTCCCCACTGGACTCTGGCTTGGGACTTTTGACCAACCAGCCAGGACCAGGCTACAGAAATCTGGAGTGCCCTGGCCAAACCGGCATGTATGGTCACCCTACCCATGTTCCAAAGCTGCTGAGCTTAAGAACCCCAATAAAGCTGAGACAGGCACCTGAATCCCAGTGGGAGGAGGTTGTCCCCCAAAAGCCTCACAGAACATGTAGAGTTATCATTTGAACATGTATTTGTCACTCCATTGAGTGTTGTTCTCTAATGTAGATGCACCTCCCTTCAGAGGAAGCTAGTTTTGTGGTGTTGTCCTTTTTGTTGCAGTTATGTGTTCTTTTTCTAGTGAAGACTTTACATGTATTTATTGCTTTTGTTTTCATCAAACTGAAATAAAGAATCTACACAGAAAAAAGCATGTTTGCCTGGTGTTAGTTTTCTGGGACATAACAGTTTTGCCATACTTCCAGTGACATTTATTTGGTGGCATAATAGTTTCCAAGAAAAATCAGAAGGCAGCCCCTGTAAGGTTCTTAATTGATTGATTGTCACTGCTTCCCTTCCCAATGAAAGGGAAGAGCTCTTGCTATTGACCATAAACTTCTCAATTCTGATTCCCTTAGGAGAAGACTTTTTTTAAGGAATAGGAAATTCATAACTGGACAGTTAGAAAGTAGATGAGAGGAAGTTTCAGCAAAGCTGAAATTCTGCTGGTATAAAAATGTAGGTGTGAAGATGACTGTGTCCTTGAATTTTGGATTATCTGATGGAGAGATGCATAGCTAAGATGTGGTTCTTGGTCGTGGCTTGATAGTCTTAATGAACTTGAAGCAACTGCTGAACTGCTAACCACAGTGCACCTGCTAGTATGACACCTAAGTTAAATTACTGACATTTGTACTATACTGAGTTTCTAACAAACACCAAGCTACAGATAATTCTGTAAAAATTAATATAAATAAACAGTTGATGCAGTCAGGCAGTTTATACGAAGTAAGGCAGGGACTATCAGTAGATAGTGAGAGAGCTTTGGGATTGTAATCCCCATTGAGGAAAAAAACATTAAAGGAGTAGAAAAATGAATTGGGCATCATCCAAGGTTACCATTGAATGATATTCTATTTTCTGTTGTTTTACAGTTAAGGTACATTTAATTTAATACCTGTGCAACTGTAAAGGCTAGGTGTCAGTGTTGTTCATTTAAGATTTGGCTTAGACCCAGTATGGTAGAGATGAAGAAGAATTTAATTTCTCAGTCTAGAGAAAAGTTTTGGTAATATCTAACTCAGTAATTCTCAACCAGGGTGTCATGTCATGCTGGGGTGCCTTGAGATACTTTCAAGGTTGCCACAGGGTGGCACACAATGTTATTTCGGTTGGGTGTGCAGATACCTATAGATGATTCACAAGATAAACCCAGAGATTCCAAATAAAAATCCACAGTTGTGGACTTTTTGAGTTCCTTGAAACGGAAAAACTCTTCTATTATTTTTCTGTAGGGAAAAAGAGTGAAAACTAAGAGCGGGCATTTTCCGAAGGGTGCCCCAAGTCTATCCAGAGGTGCTTTGAGTCTAAAAATGTTGAGAACCACTGATCTAACCTGTTTCCTTTATCCTCCTTTCTCTCTTATTGCTTATTTTAAACTCACATGCTACACCCTGTGGTTCTTAGATCATAAATTCTTCAGGAGAGGAACTGTGCAATACAATTTTACAGTTTGCAGCACAATCTGGCTCTGATCCAAACAGGAAATTTTAGGTGCTATTATAATACTAATAGATTAAAAGAGACAACAACATGTAGAATAGCAGCAAAGGAATGTTGACTGCAAAAATTGTCCCATTTTCTGTAATTACTACAAGAGCTCCACTCTTGTAGATCCACTCAATAGGGTATTGGACTATCTGGTTTAGCCTCAAAATTTGAGTGTTCCAGTCTATCATATCATCATCCAGTCTGCATATAATTTTACTTTAAATTGTATGTGAATCTTGCTTTAAAAAGCACCTCACTAGATGGAAACTTTGCCTGCATAAATAAAACCATCTGGTTTGTTGTCTAACCATCTGTTTTTTTTTCTAAAGATTATGGTCTCTTGAGCATTACTCATAGGCTCATATATGATCAACCTGCTACAAACAGTTTTGTCTTGTAGATGCTTTCCCACAACACTTTTGATTTTAATTGTGTTATCTGTTTTTAATCTTGTAAAAAAAATGTCATCTTAAGTGTTGTAATATTCCGTGTGTCTGTATGTGTGTGTTTCTGTAAAAAACTGATTTCTATTGGGGGCAGCTGAGGAAAAGAGCAAAAAAAAAAAAAAAGAGAGAGAGAGAACCACTGCAGTGCAGTGCTCTGATTTTGCAGCCTATTCAATGGTGACCTTGGACAATGTCAATTTAGGATGGAAATAAAACTATCCTACATGATACTAGCTATTATTGACTAACATAAAGACTGCTTGTCAGCTGGGGACTGAATTCTGGCCTCAGTCCAAAAGCTGCAGTTGATGAATGATGTAGCTACCAAATGTGCCAGCATTATACCAGATGGGGATTCCATCAGGCCAGGAGAATTCCAAAATAAGGAGATCTGGCTGCTTTTTGTCAGTATACGGGAGCCACATCAATGTACACAAATCTGTGCTTGCATGAATAAAGTTCATTATTAATGGAGGTGGTGATTGTTGTTCCCAGCATTAAAGGCTGAAAAGTAACTATATTTCTGCTCTCCCTCTGTTTCATAAACACAATATTTTCCATTGGGAGTTCCAGCAGTGCCTTGCCAAGAGGGTTCATTCTCCTCCAGAGTTCAACCATTCGAGTTTCTGGAGAAAATGTCTTAGTTCTCTTGTAGGTCATATGCTATATAACTGTTCATGAGCCTTGATCCTTCTGTTTTATCTGGTCTTCTAACATAGAGCATGAAAAATGTTTCAGTCAAAACAACAAACACAGGTTCAAAATCTGAAATATAAATTACTTAAGTAGAGACTAATGTAACTATTTGAAACTTCCTCTTCTTATTCTAAGCAAAGTTATGGATGTTTTAGCATAGAATGGCTTTGTGCACTAAACTCAATTTGGAAAATTGGATTTATTCTGGACAAAACTGAAGGGAGAAGTACATACTCCAGGGATACCCAAAATAGGACTTCCTTTCCATGTACCATTTTTGAAATATCTCTAAGTTAGGGAAGTGTTAATGGCAAATGTTAATGGCTCATCAGAAGTTCAGAGGAAGCTAGGATCCAGGACAATGCCTTCCTCTCTGCTAAGGAGAGTTGAGAAGGGCAGCTAGATCCCACTGGACCCTGCTGTGTTTAGTTGCTAAAAAAGGGGCCTACAAAGGGTAAGGCAAACCCCCAGGGGAAGCAGACTACTGGAGGAACTGAATTCTATTTCCTCAGCATCGTAGGGAGTCAATTCAGGCGACTTTAGGAAATGAATCATATTCACTGCACGTGATTCTGTTTACTGCTTGGTTTACTTGAAAAACTAAGAGGTACTGGTAGGGCTCCAAGTTTATTTTGTTGATCTTTAAAATTGTGTATGTACGTGTGCTCCTCCATGCGTGCGTACGTATGGATGTATGCGCACTTGTGCAAGCATATACTGCAGAGGATCCTCTCTTGAGATGTGGTAGAGAGCTTGGAATTGGAGTCTTACCACAAACTTGTTCTACTTTGCCATAAGCCAAATTTCACTGTAGTCTTATATGCTATAGTAGTTGGCGATGTTTTCAGAACACCGGCTAGAATGACCCAGCTTGGGTTAGAGGTGGGTGAGTTCTAGGACCCGTCCACCGCTGCTGCTGTTTCTCCACCCCATGGCATGGGAAAAGACCCTGTCCTGGCAGTTTCTCCCTGCCGTGGCATGGGAGGAGCCCCTGACACTGAACACTGCTAAAGCTCCATGTCCGCAGGCCAGATCCAATGGCTCTGGAGGTTGGATCTGGCGCGCAGGTTGCCAACCCCTGTTATAATGACATGGAATGCAAGTTCTTTGCATACTATAACATGTAGGATCATATCCAATTTTGAGATAAGGGGCTGACCCTTAGATTACTGCTGCTATGGGAGTGGATACACAAATAAGACACCCTTATATTTCATGGTAATTGGATGTTTTAAAATCCTTATTGAGGCAAAACTCCAACTGAAGTCAGGATGAACTGGGATTTTTCCCCATATAGGAATGGTAGGGATGGGTCCTAAATTATCTACTAAATTTCTATGTATTGAAATAAAAACGTTTTTAGCATAGGCCTTTTCACTTATCACCTTGTCACATTCTGCAATAAAAATTAGCTATGTGATTTCCAAAATTTGTGATCAAACTATTTGTAGCCTGTGAGTGGGTGCCAGAATTCACACCAGTCAGGATAATCTTTTCCTTATGTTCAACAATTAATGTAGATTTCTTGGAGAAGACCAATTTATTCACAAAAATACCTCATATCCTAATAAATATCTTTTCTCAGAGAATAATAAACCTAATTTTATTTTTGTGATCCCAGTTGTTTTGAGAGTAATGTTTCCAACAGCTAGGAAGATGTGTTTTCTGGCATGCATCATTTTTCCATTGGTTGTAGCATTCTTGCATTAATTGAGTTTAGAAGACTCTTCAACTGCTGCTAAATGAATAGAACATGACCATCAGATATAATACGATCCATTATCTAGTTACAGATTGTATCATCAAAGGAACTGTAGGGTTAGCACTATGCACTTGTATATATATGGATCCTGACTCTTAAGGTTTGAGAGATTTACCATACCAAATAAGGCCAGTGGTAGATCAAGTTAGGTACCTTTCCTCTGGCAGTGAACAATATTTGATGATTCAAAAAACTGAACCTTACTAACTTTCAAATTGTTTAGTGCTATAGAAGAGGAAAACTTCCTGAGCCTTGAAATAATGATTTTATGTGGTAAAGGAAAAGAAATCTCCACTTTTATCTTTTCAAGTATGACAGCAATCTGCAACATTTTCTGGTGGTGGGCTTGGGTTGAAGTCAGGTCAGCGCTAGAACCTGGCCACCATTGCTGCCTCTCCCTGCCACCCAGGCATGCGCGACTGGTAGGCGGGGCACATGCCCCTCCTGACAGTGCCGTCCCTGCCACCAACTGCGCTGGTGGCTTGTGTGGGTGCTCACCAGCCCCATCCCCACCACCGCTGCCGGCTTCTGCGGGTGCCCCCCAGGCTCAGGGGGCACTAGTCACCCATGCTCCCAGGTATCCAGCTGTGGCAGAGCATGGGTGAAACTTGCTGCTATCTGACCACAGTGCAGATGAAGCCTGTACCACTGAAGCTCTGTGGGCTTGTCCGAATGATGGTGTAGCAGCGCACTAAGACTTGCCTGCTCCTTAAGGCTGAAGAAGTGTGGCCAGGCAGCTCTGCAGGCCAAACAGAGCTCCCAGATGCAGGCTGCCAGGGTAAACAGCATAAGGGAGTAATTGGTCACACATGCCAACATCACCTGATCAGCAGGAGGCAGGGTTCTGAGATATGTGAGCCCAGGCTGTAGCTAGCAGACACACTCTCTCTCTGGCAGATAACGGGAGGAGATCCTGCCTGCTGAAGCTACTTGAGACCTGGTGTTGCCTGCCTAGCTCTCCCAGTACTGCCTGCTCTGTTATCTAGGTGCTACATGACTACAGTGAGTCTCCCAGGTACCTAGAATAGGGGCATGTTACTCTGAGTGGAAGTCTGTCCCCGTAAAGAGGCATAGCACTGTTGTTATTCTAGTATTTAAGTTATAGCCTAGGGGCTTGTGTCTGTGTTCATGGTTACCTCGGAAGATTGGGATGAGGCTAGAAGGAGAGGTTTGGAGGCCTCATTAGTGCCTGGAGAGAGAAGGCATATGATTTGGTAGAGCCCAATGTCAGGCTCAGCAAGACCATAGTGCTAGAGGGGCATAGCCAGAAGGGCTCAGCAAGACCATAGTGCTAGAGTGGTGCAGGTACAGCGTTGAGGCTAGTCCATAGCACCAGAGGGGTACAGCACCCATAGTGCCAGACAGATGCAGCTAAAGGGGTGCAGAACCAGGTGCCCAAAAGAGAGGCACTGAGCCAAGCATCTGAGAGAAAGGCACAGAAAGCCAGTCATCAGAGAACTTGATGTGTTGCAGAGCATGCAGGTGTCCTGCTACTTTGAGCGGGAACAGCTAGGGAGAGAGCCCTTGCAGTGAGTGGGGAGCCCAGCTAATTACCAGGGCAGCCAGAGTAGTAATAAAGAGGCACAGGTGCTGGTTGCTAGAGCAACTGCTCTGGGTCAGCTGACCAGAAAGAGGCAGGGCCTGGCTCCCATTTAAACCTAGACTGAAGCCAGGCAGGTGGTTCCCTGCTGGCTGCCAAAAGGGTGGGAGGTGTGCCTGAGTGAGGAAAAGGATGGGGCCTGAATGACTGAACAAGGTGATATTGGTGAGATGGAGAAACCCTGGAATGGTGAATGTTGTTATAGCCTGATGGCTTAGATTTATGATATAGCCTAAGGGCTTGAGTTTTCTGTTTGTGGTTTACAAACTGGTGGTTTGGGTGTGACTATTAGGGGTTGAAGGAGGCCTCATAGGGGACCCATGGTAGTGTGGGGATCCTGGTGCCAGAGAGGGTGCAGCATTTGGGGTACACTGACCCCAGCCCCAGAGAAGGGGTATGAAGAGTTAGAGGCCAGGTAATGCCAAGGCTGCCTGAGCCCTGTGGGGGTGTGAGACCCTGAGGAGGAGAGTTGGGGCCAAGCATGGCTGTGGCCACCTGAGCCCCAAGGCTGTGGAAAATGAGAAGCCCCAGAGCAAAGGGGGCAGCGGGAGAATGGGGCCAGGCATGGCTATGGCCACCTGAGCCCACCTGAGTGAGAAGCCCTAGAGCAAAGGGGGCAGCGATTGAAGAGCACCTGTAGGGGTGTGGTTGCGAGACAAGGCTGCAGAAAGCCAGAGCGCCTGTAGGGGCATTGTTGTGAGACAAAGGGGCAGCAGAGAGCCCGAGTGCCAGAGGGTGCCGAGAGAGACTAGGGCTGTGGCTAAGACATAACAATGTCCAGTACATTTGTGAGGCTTGGGGTGTGGTACAGGGGTGGTTGGAGCCATGCATAGCCCATAAGGCTGGGGTGCCTGGAACCCCAATATCAGACCAAGTCTCAGGGTAGCAGGGAGAACCGTGACCAAGAAGACGAAAGGCAGCCTCCCTTTAATATTTATAAGATCAAGACATGGCGGGTGAGAACGAGGGTGCTTTGAGACAAACTTGGCATGGTAGGGGGCGCTAGGGGAGATCACGGCCACCCCTAGGACCCCGCTCTGTGACATGGTGCCTGTGTGTTGCAGAGATGGGAGCCAAGGAGTTCAATGGCAAGGGCATATAGACTTCATGATGGGAGTAACACCTGTGAGGCATGGGACGCATGTAGGGAAGGTTGGAGCATGCATGCACTGTCTAGTATAGCTAGGAACATGAAGGGCAGCTTCCAACTTAATGAACAACTTAATTATTTACTAACAAGTCGTGGAAGGAGAGATAGGACTACCAGACTGTCCAAGACAGGTGGGTAGGTTGATGCAGAGGTCAGCCTCAGGACAGCCCCCTATCACAGATAAGTTATAGGTTGCTGACCCCTAAAGCTACAAATACTTTTATTTAAGCCATTTAAAATACTGATTAAACCATAAGTGTCCAGATATACAAGCCAATTTAGAACAAGTTAAAGCTGATGAAACATTTAAAAAGTAAACCTGGATAGTTAGGTTCTCCTTGAACTGGTTCAATGTTATGTGTAGACACCAAGCTTTCTGTGACTAGTATCTAGTTAATCCTCTAGTCATGCCATACTGCACCACTCCTCACCCCTCTCTCCCTGCATCCTAAGCCTTGCACTGCAACTGGCTACCCTAATGTTCAGCTGGAACTCTACTGCTCCAACCTAGATTGTCTGTACTTGGGGAGGAGTAAGCAAGAGGTCAGGTGGGTAGAGGGGGTACTCCTGCTTCTGGGTTCTTGAGGTGCTGCTCTGAGGGTCTGCCCAATGTCTCGGCAGCTTTTAAACATCATTTTCCCCCAAGCTGGTTGTCAGTTTCATTCCACTGGTGGCTATTGACTGAGCCTCTGGACATTCTAGGCTGATTTGGCGAGGAGAGTGGCTAGATGAGTAGAGGGGGTACCCCTGTTTCTGCATTCTTGGGTGGCACTGCCCAAGGTTACCGCAACTTTTAAAGATCTTTTTCCCCTGAGACACTCTTCATTTAATTCCGTTTCTGGAAACTGATGTGGAGATCTTGGGTAGCCTCTGGAACACCCAACACCTAAGGAATCAAAAGTAGAGGTACCCCTTATTCCCATCTAGCTACCCCACTATCCCAAGTCAGCCTAGGATGCCCCAGAGCTAGCTCATTTGCCACAAATGGAATGAAATTGATAAGCAGGTTGGAGAAATATGCTGTTTAAAATTAGGGAAGAATTTGGGCTGTCTCCAGAATACCCAGCTCTCAAGAAAACCAGAAGCAGTGGTTCAGGCACCCCCCCCCAACCTGGCCACCTCTAAGGCAGTAGCCTGAGCCAGAGACCTTTGGCAGCTGCTCCAGAGCACCCAGGCCCCCCAAACTGAAGAAACGGGTACAGACATCTCCCAAACATTATGTATGTCTATGCCTGTAGTAAGATGCCTTGACCACTCTGCTACCAAATCCCATTCCCTGTAAGAGTGGCAAAATATTAGCCACGCTCTATGGAAGAATGGGGTTTGGTTACTACAGTGGAATGTAATGGAAGTTACTACAGTGTAACTGCTCCACTTCAAATTCAAGCCCTTTCTTATTTCCATGAAGACAAAACCAGTGATTTAAACTTCATCACTATTCTGTCCTGTCAGATTAGTTTGGTCCTATATTTATATTTACATTTATACTTTGCTTAAACATGATAAGCAACAGGACCTAAACAAGAAATAATGGTCTTGATTCTCCACTTGCACACATGGAGAATCAAGACCATTATTTGTTGTCTACATGGAAATACTCAAAGTGTGTGAATTTAAAGTGGAGTAGTTACTCTGTAGTAACTTCCATGTGGACACTTTTATTTAGAATTAAAGTGTCCTAATTTACATAAATTCACTTGGGAAGCAAGTGAGGCTAAATTGAATTAGGGCCTTTCTAACTCTGAAAGACATGTCCAACAAGAGACTTAATTCAGTGCAACTAATCCACTTTAAAAGTTAATTTTGGATTAAGTTTCTGTAGTATCCCCATATATGCAGCCAAGAGTTCCTTGCAAGTTTTCTTTTCAAGATGACCTAACTTGTACTCTGGCTACATCCACACGCACACGGACATTTGTTTCAGTATCTTGTGCTACTGCTACTTGTCCCTGAGGAACACCTGTGCCACATGCCCTCTGGCACATGGCAGGTTACCTCATGCAGGGTAGGGGAGGCTGAGGATAGCAATTGTGCTGGCCCCAGCAGCCTTACCTAAGGTCCTGGGGGCTTCCTGGGGTTGCAGGCATAGCGCTTCTGCAGCTGGGAGCCTGGGTGGCACCCGGAGCGTGTGGAGGAGCACCATGTGTGCCTCCCTGCTGTTTTTTAGTGTGGGCTTTTTTGACCCTGGGATCTCCTAGGGTCAACCCTCCTGCTCCCCCCTCTCCCCAGCACTGCAAGGTAGTAGTGCGGGGAACTCTTGCATGTGCGGTGTGTAGTGCTGTAGATGGTCTGTAGCGTCACGTACTTCATGTCTGCACTTGTCTGGACCTGGGCTGTGAAGTTTGCAGAGAGAAAAGAGCTCTAGATGTTCTAAAGTCTAGAGAAGAAATCCCCATAACCACAGAAACAAAAGGTGCTTCCATAGATGGCTCTCCTTAAAGTTCTGCTGCTAATGGTATAGTTCCTCTCTGACTAGATCAGGGGTAGGCAACGTTTTTTGGCCAGACTGCCAAAAAACACAATGCCTACCTCGGAAGGTGCTGGAGTGCCAGCCTGGCAGAAAAACAAAATGCAGGCAAGGGGTACATGGCAGGATGCCCTGCTTGTGTCCCTTGCTCCCCACCCAAAGCCCTTCCCCCC